>NW_006408731.1:3790625-3797113 GCF_000296735.1 Chrysochloris asiatica | reverse complement strand
AAGTTATTCTAAAACACTGAATTATGCTCATAAGGAAACTGTACATAGACTAAGAGGTAGTCATTTAAGCAGAATAAGGGGATACCGAATGGTTTAAAATCAGGAAAAATGTGTGCCAAAGTTGTATCTTTTCAATCTGTTTTCTGAGGTAATAGTACGAGATGGTGGGTTATATGAAGAAGGATGTGGCACCGGATTGTAGAAAGACTCATTAACAACTTGCTATATGCAGATGACACAACCTTGTTTGCTAGAATCAAAGAAGACTTGAAATATTGATGAAGTTTAAAGACCACAGTCTTCAGTATGGATTGGACCTCAATGTAAAGAATACAAAAATCCTCACAACTGGGTCTATAAATAACATCATGATAAATGGAGAAAAGTTTGAAGTTGTCAACAACTTTATTTTTCTTGGATCCATAAGTCAAGAAATAAAACGATGTATTGCATTAGGAAAACCTGTTGCAAAAGACCTTTTCAGACTTCTGGTGTGGTGTTGTAGGATAAGTGCAGAAATGCAAGGTCAGTTTAAACAGCAAGGTTGACAGTTCAAACTCACCAGTCATTCCTCAGGAACCCTATACTGGGTCGCTGTGAATCTGAACCGACTTAATGGCACTTAACAACAACAACAGACTAAAGATGTCTGTGTGAGGACTAAGGTGTTCCTGACCCAAGCCATGGTATTTTCAGTTGCCTCATATTGTATGTGATAGTTGGACAATGAAATAAGGAAAACTGTAGAAGAATTGATGCATTTGAATTATGGTGTTGGAGAAGAATATTTGAAGATGGACTTCAAGAAGAACAAACAAATCTGAGTTAGAAAAAGTACAACCAAAATGCTCCTTAGAATCAAGGATGGTGAGACTTTCTCTCTTGTTTTCTGAACATGTCAAGAGGCACAAATCCTTTAAGGTTCTTATGACTTAATATGAGTTGCTATCATAACTAATTGTGATTGTTACAACTGTAAAGGTAGAAGTTTTGTAACATAAAAGGGGGTGTTGTTAATCGTACATTACAGAAAGAGAGGACCCTAGGACCATCAAGGGAGAAGAGCATGAGTGGAATGTGGGATCCTATCCAGTGTAGCATTGACACCAGAGACTGAAGCAGAGATGATTACATGGAGAGAGCAGCTGAGGACTCTAGACTCGTGGGAAAAGAAAGGCTGTGTGCTGGAAGCCAGGAGGCAGGCTTGCAGAACGTACCCTTTGGTTGTTTAAATGACTATCAAAACAAAACAAGAAACAGAGGGAATAGAAGCAAACACTGTTGAATGATGATGCATGGAGGGGATTGTAATCATTGCAATTAAACGATGCGTGTAAAACTGGTGTTCTCCCATGTAAACTATCACTCATACTCAATTCACAATAAAAACTTTAAAAAAAAAAAAGAAAAAGAAAAAGAAAAGAGGAACCAATCCTTGGAGTAGCATATCATGCTTGGTAAAGTGGAGGATCAACAAAAAAGAGGAAGACCTCCAGGGAGGTGGATTGACACATGGCAGGAACCATTGTGAGTCTGATGCAGGACTAGGCAGTGTTTTATTCTGTTGTGCATAGGGTCATCATGAATTAGAAATAGCGCAAGGACCCTAAGAACAACATTATTGAACCTTAGCCTACTCTGCCCAAATGCTTGCTCTGGTTCACTTCATACATTCTTAAATTTCTGCTTATGCTACCTCCTCCCTCACCTCTCAGGGAAATGTGTATCCACCAAACATGGACAGAGCAGGGTCTGCACTCCCTGTGTTTCTGATTCACAGATACCAGTCTTCTCCCAATCTGGACTTAGGGAAGGTAGGAGAAGAACATTCTGACTGTAATACTTTTGCCTTATCATTTTAGGATTTTGTTCTAACCGACATGGTCTGGCCTTCATCTTGATGCTCTGTAATTTTGCAACTGGCACCCAAAAAATCACCCTGAGCATTGTCATCCAGGCTATGGTGAACCACACAACCCCACCCAACCACTCCAATGCCTCAACAGAAATGTCCTTCACTGACTCTCAGGACTACTGGAATGAAACTCTAAAGGAATTCAAGGAGTTGGTGAGATTAATGATACTCTTTCTTAATGTATTCTTTCTTTCTCTAATCTGATATGAATGAATGGATTCTCATTTCAAAATATGTGATTTATTTAATCATACAATACTTGATGAGACTTTATGATGACACAGGAACAATGCAAGGAATATAACTCATATGAAATAAGATTATGCAAAAAATTGCACCTACCAACCCTCTATTCAGCTGGGTTCAGTGGTCACACAGAACTCAGACACCGTAGTCACCATAGTCATCATTATGGGGTTTATTAGGGAAGTCAACAAGTTACAATTCAAAATAAAAAATGTTCAGGGCACAGTTCTTCCAGTCAGGGTGGTCCTGCTCAGCTGTGACCATAGTCAAGTCTCTCTCTGGTCTTCAGTCTCTTGGCCTGATCTTTACCAGCACCAATAATATTACAAAGCTCATTTTGGGCTGCTGATAAATGTCTAAAGATTCCACAATAAGTCTCAGTCCAAAGGCACTCAGCTCTAGCTCTATGAGTCAGTAAACCTAGCTTCTCAATTAAGTACCTAGGGGCACCCTACTCCACAAACAAGCCTCCTGACCAAAGGAGCTTAGCTTTACTTGCTCTGTGGACCAGGAAGTCCACCACTCTGTCTCATGCGCTGACTCTTTTGGTTCTGTTACTACTGCTCCTCTTCAACTCTTCAGTTATTCCTTGTATTTAACAACTCTCTGTCCCTGTGTTAAGGAGGTTCAGTGCTGAAGGGTCTTAAGAACCAAAGGACAAGTTCCATTCCTGGCACTTCTTTTTGATGGTAGTGATAGCCCTCTCCTGCTTCTGAGATGACTCATTTTGTACCCGGCAGAATGGCAACATTGATCGTTCCAAATTAGCCTTATTAAAAATCATTCACAACTGGATCATATAATCTATCAGCATGCTCCTTCGATTTCTCTTACCCAGACCCATCAAAAAAGGTTGTTTGGTGGGAGTTTGCTAAGAATGTGGCTAGTTGTTGTGAAGTGTCATTGAATTGGTTCCGATTCATAGAGACACTGTATAGAGTTTCTGAGGAGTTACTGGTGGGTTTGAACCACTGACCTTGTGATCCATTGCTTATCCTACAGTGCCACTCCAGGACACCAGAATATGGCTGGAAGAGACATTAAATATTTCATTCCATCACAGGCCGCCTGCTTGCTCGTCTAGCCATTGTTCCTTTATACATGATGGATTAACTTTCTCCATATCATTTTGACCATAAGCATATCCATGAAAGCTTGTAAGTTATCCACTTCATGCCTATGTTTTCCCTCATTTTAGATATTCAGTTTCTAAATTTCCTGTTAGAAAAGAAAGAAGGAAAAGACCAAAATGCATATCTGCAGAGACTCTGAAACTTGCTCTCCATCATAAAGATGGTAAAGCAAAAAGAAGAAATGAAGAGGTAAGAGAGCTGAATGTTGTTGTTTTGTGCCGTGGAGTCAGTTCCAACTCATAGCAACCCTAGACAGGGTTTTCGAGGCTCAGAGCTGAATAGAAAGTTTCAAAGGGCAGCTTGAGTAGACAAAGTCAAATACTATAATGAAATGTGAAAAGATTTAGAGTTGGAAAACCAAAAGGCAACAAAACGCTCAGCATTTCTCAAGCTGAAGGAACTGAAGAAAAAACTCAAGCCTCGACTTGAAATATTGAAGGAGTCTATGGACAAAGTCTTAAATGATGCAGAAAGCACCAAAATAAGATGGAAAGAATACACAGAGTCACTGTACTAGAAAGATATGGCTGATGTTCAACCATTTAAAGAGGTAGCATATGATCAAGAGCCAATGATACTGAAGGAAGAATTCCTAGATGCATTGAAGGCATTGGCAAAGAACAAGGCTTCAGGAATTGATGGAATACAAATTGAAATCTTTCAATCAATTGATGATGCACTAGAGGCACTCACTCACTCACTATGGGAAGGTATTTGGGAGACAGCTACCTAGTCAACTGATTGGAAGAGAGCTATATTTATGCCCATTTCAAAGAGAGGTGACTTAATAGAATGCAGAATTCATCAAACAATATAATTAATATTGTATGCAAGTATAATTCTGTTAGAGAAAATCCAGAACCAGCTGCAGCAGTATATTGACAGGGAACTGCCAGAGATTCAAGCTGTATTCATTCAGATGAGGATATGGGAACAAGGGATATTATTGCTGACATCAGAAGGATATTGGCTGAAAGCAGAGAATATCAGAAAGATGCTTATTTGTGCTTTATTGACTATGCAAAGGCTTTCAATTGTGTGGATAATAACAAGCTATGGACAACATTGCAGAGAATGAGCATTCTGGAACACTTAATTGTGCTCATGAGAACAAAACAGGGGAACACTGGTTTAAAAACAGGAAAGATGTACACCAGGGTTGTATTTCACCATGCTAATTCAATCTGTATGCTGAGCAAACAATCCGAGAAACTGAGAACATATGAAGAAGAACATGGCATCAGGATTGGGGGATGATTCAGTAACAACCTGTGATATGCAGATGATACAACCTTGTTTACTGAAAGGGAAGAGGACTTGAAGTACTTACTGATGAAGATCAAAGACCACAGCTACACCTCAATGTAAACAAAACGAAAATCCTCACCCCTGGACCAATAAATAACACCCATATAAATGGAGGAAAGATTAAAGTTGTCAATGAATTTATTTTGTTCAAATCACCATCAACACTCATAGCAGCAGCAGTCGAGCAATCAAATCTACTGTACAAGACCTCTTTAACATGTTAGAAAGCAAAGATGTCAGTTTGAGGACTAAGGTGCACCTGAGCCAAGCCATGGTATACCTCAGTGTAGTGGGTATTAGTTGGACCTCAAGGTCAGTAGTTCAAAACTACCATCTTCCATAGGAGAAAGATGAGGTTTTTCTGTTCCCATAAAGATTTACAACTCCAGGAACCCTATGCAGGGTTGTTATTCATTGGAACTGACTCCGTGGCACATAACCAACCAAACCAACCAATGCATGTAAAAGTTGAACAATGAATAAAGAAGACTGTAGAAGAATTGATGCATTTGAGTTACAGTGTTGGAGAAGAATATTAAAAATATCATGGACCAACAAAGGAACAAACAAATCTGTGTAGGAAGAAGTACAACCAGAATGCTCCTTAAAAGTCAGGATGGCCAGACTTTAACTCTCATACTTTGGACATATTATCAAGAGGGGCCAGTCCCTGGAGAAGGACATCATGCTTGGTAAAGTGGAGGGTCAGAGAAAAAGAGACAGACCCCCAAAAGAGATGAATTGACACAGTGGCAGCAGCAGTATATCAATGACTGTGAGGTTGGCGCAGGCTCTGGCAGTGTTTCATTTTGTTATGCATAAGGTCACTGTGAGTTGGTACTGACTCAACTGCACCTAACAACAACAATCTACCTTCTACTCTGAGGAGAGAAGCATGTTCTTTGATATGAAGAATCTTTATTCTGGATGGAACTTTGAGCAGCTTCATCCAAAAGTAAAGCCCATTGCAGGGCAAGTAATCAAGTTTGCAGCAATTTACACCAGCTCACCATTTAGTTGGGTCTGGCCATCTAGCAAGGACACATGAGTATCAGCTGCCAGCTTGGGATTCCATATACATCTCCCTGCAGTTCAGACCAGCTGGTCCCTTCTCTCTTTCAGTCCTAAGCCCCTGGGCCATGTAGCTGATGGTAGGCTCAGGAATCCTCATAACTCTCTAAATTTCAGAGCAGCCAGTCTTTCCTCTTCTCTCTTATTTCTAGTCTCTGTGGACCAAGTCAATGTGTGCCAATGGAACAGGTCCAGACTCAGCCCATCTCTTCATTTCTGTTCAAAAAATGGATCCATGTGGTCAACACAACAAGCATACTATGCTTTCTGTTCACCGGTGCCCTTACTTTCAGTCCTAGAAAAGGGATTTTCTCTGATGGTCATAGACTTCTAGTCCTTCAAGAATTTTAAATTTCTAATAACTTGCTGGAAATATAAGACAAAACAAAACAAAATGAAAATCCTCCCCCCCCCCCGCCCCCACCGTAGATATTTCCCTCACAGGTAAATCTCCTGTTCTCTTATTAGTTCTGGGTGAGGGGTAGGGGGACATGTAAAACCCCATAATCTACAGAGGCTTAAAACAAAAGGCCTGTTTCTTTCTGGAAATTTTGTTTCCATTTAAACCGCCATAATCTACATAGGCTTTAAACAAAAGGCCTGTTTCTTTCTGGAAATGTTGAATTCCCTTTTAGCATATCAGTGTAGGCTGAAGTCAGCCTTACAAGTTCTCTGTAATCAGGATACACAAAAACTATTTTCATCACACATATGCATATGGCCTTGGGCATCTGGCTGGCAGGGTGGATCAAGTAGGCCCAGGCCACCATCAGTCATCTTGCTTAACCAATCTGGCTTTTGCCCCAGGTGACTAT
>NW_006408731.1:3777722-3778893 GCF_000296735.1 Chrysochloris asiatica | reverse complement strand
TTGTGAGGGTTGGAAATGTAAAGGTAGACATTTTGTAGCAAGGAGGGGAGTGATTAACTTTGCAGTCTAGGAGCGGAGTTCCCTGGGATCATCAAGCTAGAAGAGTGGAGAGTGGGACCCTACCCAGAGAAGCAGTGATGCCAGAGATGGAGCCAGAGATGATGACGTGGAGAGATGGAGCAACTGGGGACTTTAGACCCAGAGAGGGAGAGGGGATGTGTGCTGACGTCTGGGGGGCAGGCTTGCGGGGTATACCCTTTGGTTGGTTGATGATGTATGGAGGGTATTGTAACCATGGCAAAGAAACGATATGATAGGATGAATGTAAAGCTAATGTTCTCCCATGTAAACTGTCACATAATTCACAATAGAACATTAAACACAAACAAACAAGTAAAAAAAACCCAATAAAACAAAAGATATTGGGGTGATGTCTGACCTCTCCTAACTTTGAAGAATTTCCATCAGCATCAGCTGCTCAAAGCGATTTGCTATGAGACAGAGGTCAGACCTGCATCCATCCACCAAGCTTTTCATCAATTTGGACAATTCTTTGCTAAGACCTATAATTCCTTGCAATGGCTACACATAATTCACATACAATGTTCATAATTATGACATTTATTAGACAAGTAACAGGCTATAATTCAGGTTCAAGAATGCTCAGGATACAGTTTTTTGAATGGAACAGCTTTCTGTCAACTATACAAATAGGCACACCTCTTTCTGGCCCTTGCCCCTTGCTGTGCCTCACCCCCACCCACTGCTTGGATAATTATTACAAAGCTCTTAGTTCTGCCAATTAAGTGACTAGAGGTCAAAGACACTCAACTTTCTTAATCTCTGAGCCAAAAAATCCTTTGATTCCCAATTAAGTTCCCAGAGACACTCCACTTCTCCTGCAGAAAGGCATTCAGCATCCTTGCCACCAGACTATCTCCCACTAGTCTCCTGGTTTTGCTGCATCTGCTGCAACATTTCTTTGGGGCTTTTTTTTTTTTTTTTTTTTTGGTGCCATCTCCCACTTTATCTGTTGTTAAAGCTCTGTTTTTGTTTGTCCTTTTTTAAAAATTGTGAATTGGGTGATAATTTACCTGGGAGAACATCGGTTCATTGCAATGATTACAATCTCCTCCATGCATCATCATTCAACAGTATTTGCTTCTATTCC
>NW_006408731.1:3775266-3777086 GCF_000296735.1 Chrysochloris asiatica | reverse complement strand
TCTAAGTTGCCCGTCACTATTAACCCTGTATACAGAGGGGATAACATTGATAATTGATGTGAGGACTCCTTTCCTCTCAGTTGATATACATCTATACATCCATAAGTATAGATCAAATAAATAAAATTGTAGCAATTTACATGTTTCCTTTATCAAAAAAAAGTTTTTTTATCTTCCTCTTGTTGAGTTATGATCATCAAGCCATCAAGGCTAGGTCAAATGGGTACTATCTGCAAGTTTGGGCATTCTTGTGAATCTCCCTCACTTCATATAAGCTGGATGCTTCACTCTCAGCTCTAGCCCTCCGTGGCTATGTCCTTATCCATGGGTTCAGGAGTCCCCAGGTCTCACCACACTTTGGACCAACCAGCCCTTCCTCTTCTCCCTCTCATATCAGGTCGACAGGAGTCTATGGAACATAGTTGAACTTAACCCATATATCCATTGTTGTCTTTCCCCCTCTTCCACTCACCAATAGACCAACGTGGTTGCCAGCAAGCTTACATGCCTGCTCATGTGTTCCATTTGAGTTTCTGTCTTGGAAGGGGGTTTGTCCTAAAGGGACTTGATTGCTTTTCTTGATGGCTCCTTATCATACAACTTCCTTGTTTTTGTAGTAGCCAGTCAAACTGGCATTTTTGTTTTGGAATTTTCCTGTGGATCTTTCTTTCAAGAAATATCTTTTGTTGTTCTAGCTGTTCCAAGATGGTCTGCTTGTCCTTTCCAGTGGGACTGTCCCACCTCAGAAGGTTCTGGATGGGGCTCAGGATTCCACCTAAAGTCCTATAAACTACACAGGCTCCACAAGAAGCTTATTTCACTGGGCAAGTTCTAGAACCTCTTTTAGGTATTCCAATCAGTCATAGGCTGAAGACAGGCTTATAAGCTTTCTGCAATCATGTTGCCCAATTTTCCTTTCTATCCCATTCAAGTGTCTATTTTACAATAGTAGGCAAGGGGAACCGATATTCATAAGACAGTCAAGCATCTTAACATTTTTTCCCCTCTTCAGATTATGCCTTGATCCCTGTATCAAAGAACCCTGTTGTTCCAGGTTGAGCATACATCACTATTTACCTCTGTCCCATTTAAAGCTCTGTTTCAAGAATAGAAGCAGTCCAGTAAACTTGGATCTAAAGAATGCACTTCACTACTGGATCGTCTTCCTTGGTGGTAGTTAGTCTGTTTTGCCACCTCTGGGATGGCTCATTTTAAGCTTTGTGGGATGGCAAAGCAGGACAATACCCACCTTTGGATGCCAAATATATTATTTGCATGTTCCTAGCACTGCAAGAGTACCATGTGTCTTATTTAAATTATTAGCAAGCTACCCTAGGTGACTCACAAGCACCTCACATTTATATAACCCTACCAACTCTTTTGGTGGCAGTTACAAAGACTAGCTAAAAGAGTTATGCTAAGTGATGCACTGGTGCTGGCAAATTTAATGAGATTCTGAATACTTTCTTTCTCTAATATGGTTCAAATAAAAGGGTTATCTTATAAAAGGTGTAATTAATTTAACCACAAAATATGTTTTGAAGATTTACTATGATTCAAGAACAACACAAGTAACATAATATATACCATGTATGTAAGCTCGCTATGAGTTGGTAATGACTTGACAGCACTTAGCAACAACAAGGAGATTATATCCTTACTTGGTCTTAGTGTCTGCAAGTATATACTAAGACTAAGTTAGATTAAAAGACACTGATTTAAATATTGAACGGGGAAGATAAACATATAAATATGTTACTGTTGCTAAGTGATATCAAGTTGGTTTTGACTCATAGAAACCCTGTACAGAGTTTCCAAGA
>NW_006408731.1:3759020-3774641 GCF_000296735.1 Chrysochloris asiatica | reverse complement strand
AGGATAAATCAAATCTTTTCCATGAATGATACAAGAGTGGTCAGACAGCACCCTGTCAAAGGTGGAAACTTTGTGAGACCCTGAAAACCAATGCAGAGGTGCCGAGTTCCAGTTCTTACAGGTTTCACTATATGTAAATACGCACATGGATGAAGATCTCTACAAATAGATGTAGCAGACTTATGTCTATTTTCTCTTTGCTGTGTCCATATTTTTCAGTACATTTCATATAAATTTTTCTATTCTCTTTCTGTACAGTCCCTCTTATTTTAAATGGTTGGCTAGTAGGCCAGGCTAAAGGGGGAAAGTATGCTGGTCACAGACATAGGTTTTGAATGAAATTGGTAGATTGGAAGAATTAGAGAAAAATAACAAGATGAATGCCCCCCCCCCCCCGATGATTTTTGCCTTTAAGCCATCATAACAGACTTTCAAGACTAACTGAAGATGTCTAAATGTGATTCTCTGTCCTCTAGGCCCCTGTGTATGACTGGAGTCCTGAAATCCAGGGAATCATCCTCAGCTCCCTCAACTATGGCTCTTTCTTGGTCCCACTCCCTGCTGGCTATGTGGCTGGAAAATTTGGAGTTAAGCGTGTGGTTGGTGCTGGCTTGTTCATTTCCTCAATCATGATCCTCTTGACTCCACCAGCAGCTGATATTGGAGTGACATTGTTCATTGTCATTCAGGTTGTCCAAGGCATAGCACAGGTACCAGGAGATTTTCAACTTATAAGTGGTTCCAGCATGAATGCATACATCTAAGAATGAATTTTTCCCTAGGTTATGGTAACAACAGGTCAATTTCCAATTTGGGTCAAATGGGCTCCTCCAGTGGAAAGAAGTCAGCTCACCAGCATTGCCTCATCAGGTAATTGATATCCTAATCCTTCTCTCATGTTCACTGTTCAGAGTACTCTGCAATAATGAATCAATTGAGCCAAACTTTGTACCCAAACTATCCTTTCTCCATAAACATGCAATAAACCACTATCTTAGTCATAATGGAATGTTTTCTACATGCCAAAACTTTATTTAAACATGTACATGTTACACTTGTATTTGTTTACGATAACATACTCCACACTTATTGTTGCTATGTAACCACAGAGCAATCTTATTAATCAGGTGTTTAAAATTACTTCACAGGATAATGCGCTAGGCTGCAAGGTCAGTTTGAACCACAAGGTTGGTGGTTCAAATTCACTAGTTACTCTTCGGATATCCTATACAGGGTTGCTATGGGTCAGAACTCACTTGATGGCACTTAATATCAACAAAATAATTTTTCCCTTTTTACACAGAAGAAAATATGGACACAATGAGATCAGTAACTTGTCCAAGATCACAGAATTATTGAATGAAGGAACAGAAATTGAAAATCAGTATTCTGGATTAAAGTTCCTACTTATAATTCACTATGCAAACTGTCAAAGGGTCAAATAAGAGGAAGTACACAGACTCCAAAGCCTGACCGTTTCAACTGAATATGTTCACATCTTGTGTACAGGGTTATTGCTGGGACCCTTAATTGGCTTTGCTGTTGGTGGTCTCCTCTGCCAGGCTTTAGGATGGCCTTATGTCTTCTATATATTTGGTGAGTTGTACCTTTCAAATCTCTGAGTTTTATTAGATGACAGAAAATGCTTTGTATGACAACTTCATGGAAGTTGGCCATGGTTAACCAAATCTTATTAGATATACATACCTATATATCCAATATTGAAAATGTACAGAGATAATAATGTGGTGAGTAATAAAACTTGATGGTTTCCAGATGACATTTACATTTCAGTAGCCTGACTGCCAAGCTAGAATGAGCCTTATTACTAGATGATTTGAAGATCATTATAACATTATTTTAGGATTCCTAATTGAACCTATAAGGTTATGGAGTAATTTTTTTCTTGAGAAGTGGAAACTGATATCTTGGAGGGACTATAATTTAAATAATGCTCACTAGCTTCTCTTAATTTTCAGTAATTACAATAACCAGAATATTGTAGGAATGTAACCTAAACTGATCATATGATGTGGAAATAACCAGTACAACTGAAGGACAGGACCGATCCATGTAAGACTCAGGAGGGAGCATCCTACCCAGAGAGATGCTACAAAAAATTTCCAAGACGCATGGACTATTCCTGAGGCCATTCACAATCTTGACTTTTGTTGGTGTTAATTGGAATCCTTTCAATTGCTCTCACATATGGTTTGCGTATGTTTGAAATCCCACCTGCAAATTGCCTGCCTCCTTAGAGTAAGTCCCATAGTAGTTTTCACTATATATATAAGTTAAGAATTAACTTAACTGGACTTAATAACAAATGTACTCATATGCATATAGGTACATGCACACACACATATAGATAGATACAGTAAAACCTATGAAAGATGGAATCTGTGTAATGTGGAAACCTTTCAGAGAAGGATAAATCAAATCTTTTCCATGAATGATACAAGAGTGGTCAGACAGCACCCTGTCAAAGGTGCTAATTATCTTATGGAGCCCTGGTGTGGTGCTGCAGGACAATGTACTGGAACCCAAGGTTGGTTTCAATTGCAAAGCCAGCAGCTGGAACTCACCAGCTGCTCTTTGGAAACCCTTTATATGGTCCCTGTGAGTGGGAACCAGCTTGACAGCACTTAACAGTAACAACAATTGCCTTACATTCAATATTCCCTTAATTCAAGACCAATATATTCAAGAGAAAAAAAATACAAAATTATATTCTTAGAGCACATCCTCCTTCCATCACTTGCTAGAGAAACTTCAAAAGGACACACGATAAACACTCTTCAAGCACTGAGAGAGTATTACTGTGCTTATAGTTTAGAAAAACACGAAGCAGCATACACATAGTAAGAAATCATTATATGTTTGTTCAATGAATATGAAAATCCTCCAACTCCAATGTGCTGCATTGTAACTTTTTATATCTGTTCTTCCCTTTTGGGACATGGTGGCTCCACATGATAAGCACTGGACTACAAACCACAAGGTCTGCAGTTTAAAACCACCAACCACTCTGTGGGAGAAAGATAAGGCTTTTTGTTCCCGTGAAGATATAAAGCCTCAGAAACCCTAAGCAGTGTAGCTGAGAGTTGAAACCAACTAGACACCACTTAGCAACAACAACGACAGTTCTTCCCTTCTAAGATTTAAATTAATTGTTGGCAAAAGTGTGTCTTTGTAACTTTATACTTTAGATTGCAGCATACTTCCTGGTGTATGGAGACTGCTCAGACATTTATGAGTAAATGTGTAGATGTTTTTGTTAAGTGCCGTCAAGTCAGTTCAGACCCATAGTGACCCTGTAAAGGGTTTCCAAGGAGCAGCTGGTGAGCTTGAACTGCCAACCTTGCAGTTCAAGTGACTTTGCAGTCTGGTGTATTAACCCACAGCACCAATAGCAGAACAAAAACTTTGTACCTTCTCAGGATCCTAAAAGGTAAATTTAAAAATCAGCAATATATTTATTCAATCCTGATAAGGTTGAGTTCTTCATCACTTTATTAATGTCTATATTAGAAAAAATTGCTTTGCTGAAGATTAGTTTCAGTTCTTGTCTTGATGTTTTCTGGGTCATCAGTTATCTATACTACTGAGCTGCTAACTTCAGGTGTTTTCACTGAAGTAGGAGTGTTATGGAAAGATTTGAAAAGGAAAGTATGACTAGAAGGGGAGATACTAACTGGTCCTGAAACAGTGAGGTCATTTGCAAACACAAGGAGCAAGAACAAGCAAGAGCTATAGCCTGAATAATGCATTTCCCAAACTCCTTAAACTCAGTGGGATAAAACAACCATCACTTATTATTATAATTCTGTGGGATATTTGAGCACATCTGCAATCTATGTTTCTCATATTACTTGGACAGTAGATTAACCAGAATATGTTCTTCCCTTTCAAATGGCCACCCAGAAGGACTAGGAAAAAAATCATACCACTTCCAGGCTTCCAATGATTTTATGTCAGTGTCAAAAGCAAGTCACATGGACAAGTTCAAAATCAAGAGGTGGAGAAGTACCTTCCATTAATGATAGGGCAATGACAGCATACAGATAGAGGAAGGAGAGAGAATTGAGTCTAGTCATTCTGTCAAGCACAGTAATATCTCTGGGTAGAGTCAAAATGAAAGAATTCCAAAGCAGTGCTCCCTGGATTCTCTCCTTCTAGGTGCAGTTGGCTCTGTCTGTTGTCTTCTGTGGTTCTTTCTCATCTCTGATGATCCCATGCATCATCCCTTTATCAGCTCTGGTGAGAAGGAATACATCTTGTGTGCACTGGCCCAACAGGTACACTAGTGAGTCCTCTGTCATTTTCTGCTATGTCTGCCTGGATGTCTCTGATGGAAATAGGGCAATGCAGAGAACCCCTGTTTCTGATGGAGTGGGCAGTTATTTGTGCTTTCTTCCAGGATTGTTCTCCAGCGCAATCTCTTCCCCTTAGGGCTATGTTCAAATCCCTACCAGTTTGGGCCATATTAATCTCACATTTCTGTCAATCCTGGAGTTTTCAAATCATCTTGACATACACACCGACATTTATCAGCTCTGTACTTCAAACTGATCTCACAATCGTAAGTACTGAGAAATCTCCTTGTGTTTTTCTGCTTGAATATTTAATGATGTAATATGATGCCTTCCATGTGTACAATATAAAGGAGTTAAGCTCAAGGACCCCAATGTATTTGGTTAACCTGAATTCTTAGTGACCTTAATGGGACATGCTGTTTTTTGTAGAAGGTAGGTATAGGTTGAGGACAATTTGGTATTGATAGAAAGACATCTTTTTATGGGCAACATGACATTTTTATATTCAATATATTCTATTTCGTTACACAAGGCTCTCTACT
Source organism: Chrysochloris asiatica (assembly GCF_000296735.1). Classification (NCBI taxonomy): domain Eukaryota; kingdom Metazoa; phylum Chordata; class Mammalia; order Afrosoricida; family Chrysochloridae; genus Chrysochloris; species Chrysochloris asiatica. The sequence goes on along the minus strand of NW_006408731.1, from coordinate 3,769,783 downwards.
GGTAACATATGGAATGAGGAGAATATTGAAAGTGCCATGGGCTGCCAAAAGAACCAGTAGATCTGTGTCGAAAGAAGTGTAGCCAGAGTGCTCCTTGGAGGTCAGGATGGCCAAATTTCATCTCTCATACTTCAGACATATTGTCAGGAGGTCAAACTTCATCTCTCATACTTGGGACATATTGTCAGGAGGGACCAGTAGCTGGAAAAGGGTATCATCCATGGTAGGGTGGAGGGTCAGAGAAAAAGAGGAAGACCCCCAGTGAGATGGATTGGCAAAGTGGCAGCATCAATGGGCTTAAGTGTGGCAATGATAGTCAGGCTTGCCCAGGATATGGGCAGTGTTTCATTATGCTGTGCATATGGTTGCTATGAGTCAGTAACGACTCGATGGCACCTAACAACAAAACAGTTCTAACAGAACATGGGAACACTGACTAGTTTAAAATTAAGAATGGTGTGCAACAGAGTTGTATTCTTTCACCACATTTATTCAACCTGTATGCTGAGAAATTAATCTGAGAAGCTGGGTTACATGAAGAAAAACATGGCATCAGGATTAGAGGAAGACCCAATAGCAACCTGTGACATGCAGATGATACAACCTTGCTTGCTGAAAGTGAAGAGGACTTAAAATACTTACTGATGAAGAACAAAGACCACAACCTTCGGTATGGATTGCATCTCAATGTAAAGAAAACAAAAATCCTCACCACTGGATCAATAAACAACTTTCTTATCAAAGGAGAAAAGATTAAAGTTGTCAAGGACTTTATTCTTCTTGGATCAACTATCAACACTTTTGAAAGCAGCAGTCAAGGTATTTAATTACATATTGAATTAGGCAATCTGCTGCACAAGACCTTTTGAAAGTGTTGAAGAGCAAAGATATCAGCTTGAGGACTAAGGTGCTCCTGACCCAACTTATGGTATTTTCAATAACTTCATATGCATGCGAAAGCTGGACAGTGAATAAGAAAGACTTTAGAAGAATTGGTGCTTTTGAGTTATGGTGTTGGAGAAGAATATTGAAAGGGCCATGGGCTGCCAAAAGAACCAACAGATCTGTGTTGGAAGAAGTGCAGCCAGAGTGCTCCTTGGAGGCCAGGATGGCCAAATTTCATCTCTCATACTGCAGACATATTGTCAGGAGGGACCAGTCACTGGAGAAGGATATCATGTTTGGTAGGGTGGAGGGTCAGAGAAAAAGAGGAAGACCCCCAATGAGATGGACAGGCAAAGTGGCAGCATCAATGGGCTGAAGCGTAGCAACAATTGTGAGGTTGGCCCAGGACAGGTCAGTATTTTGTTCTGTTGTGCATAGAGTCACTATGAGTCGGTACTGACTCGATGACACCTAACAACAACAACAACAAACAGATTCTACCTTCTAGACATCGTGATGCTGAATAAGACGTTATTAATAAAACATCAAGTACCAATTGATTCATACTTAAATTGGTAAATAAAAATTTAACATTTTTTTCAAGTACAATGTATACAAGGAGAAAAGTGTCCACATGTATACAGTTGCCTGTGTTTTCACAAATTGAATAGATACCGTAATTGCTTTAGGGAAACCTTTTAATTCCAGTAGGTGTATGTCACAAAGTGGGGAAGAGTGCAGTAGGACACCGAGGCCTGTTAGTGACAATTCACCAGGCCATGGGATCATTGTTATACATCACACTTTGACTTAAAAAGTAGCTTTCTCATACTGAGTGAACTTTTGGTGAAAAGCTACTAAGTGACCAACAGAGAAGTAACTTGGGAAGTAAATAGGGTCATGATGCAAGCAGGCTTGAAGTACTGAAAGGAGCAGCTGGGGTCTTTTCAAAGGAGGAGAATGGCCAGAAGCAGGCAATAAAACCAGAATCACCAAACTAGAGAATCAGGACCGTGGGTGCAGAGAAGCCGTAAAGTAGGGCTGAAAGAATGACACTCTGAGCCTGGCTGTTGGAATGAGACCAAAATTGACTTGTATTTTTTTAAATAAACTTTAATTTACAGGTTAAATTACTGATTGATTACTGAATAACTTCAATCCACTGCCATCATGACCATTCAACTCATTGTGACCCCATGGGTATGAGAGTAGAGCTGGCTCACAGGGTTTTCTTGACTGCAATCTTTGTGGAAATGTATCACCAGGCCTTTCTTCTACAGAGCTATGGGGTGGGTTCAAACCAATAACCATCATAACTGAAGCAAACTATTTGTGCCATCTAGAGACCTAATATGTTTAGAAACTTTGGCATTTTAAGGAATATACAAAAAGGCAGATTGATAATGCATACTCTCATCCCTGTTCCCAAACCTACTCTGATCACTGAGACCAGTTAGCACACAAGTTTTTTGTTTGTTCTTGGTTTCTTTCTGAAAATGACAGCATATGTGAAGTGAATGCATAGTCTTATTTACCCAACTTATTTCACTCAAAACATTGCATTCTGCTTTATTTCCTATATTAGTTTTTACCACTTAACTACATTGGAGAGGCTTCTTATCAGTACAGAAGAACTTGCTAGCTGAGTGCTATTTAGTTTTTTACATGTTTTTGCGCAATGTCCACATGAAAAACTTATTCATTTATCTTTTTACACTTCTGAAATGATTGCTGTAAATATCTGAGTACCAGGTTGGTGAGTCAAAGGTATGAATTTTTTATATATTGTCAAATTGTCCTGTCTCAGTTACCTAGTGTTTCCATGACAAAAACATTCCATAAGTGGTTGGCATTTAAGAACATAGTTTATTGTGGCACAGTATGGGAGGCATTGCTTACAGGGAGGGTCTTTCCTTCTGTCACTCAGAGGTGTGACCCTGTGCCTTGGCTGCTTGTACCCACACCTTCACATGGCATCTGTCTTCCCCTGTGTGTTTCCCTTGCATGTCTGTTTTCTCATTCTGTAAAATTTATTCGAGAGGGAGGCAGTTTGTTGTTGTTGTTGTTGTTGAAATCCTTTTTTAGGGTTTCTAAGAAGTGAGTGGTGAGTTTGAACTGATGACTTTATGGTTCAAACCCACCTTGTGGCCCAGTGCTTATCTTATTGTGCCACACCAGTGGTTCAGTGCTTACCCTACAGCACCACTCATAAGAGAGCAGGTTTGTTTGGGATCCACTTTAACTTCTTTCATGTGATAAAAGAAAAGCCCTACTTAAAAATTGACTCACATTTATAAGTACAGGAGTTGGGACATCCATAATTCTGTTTGGGAAATACAATTCAAACCTTAAAATCCTCCATACCCAAAATCCAAACCCACTGTCAAAAGTTGATTGCAACTCATAGCAACCCTTTAAGACAGAGGAGTAATGCTCCCTAGGGCTCAGGAGACAGTAAGTTCTTTTGAAAACCAATTTCCTTATATTCTCCAGCAGAGCAGCTGGTGTGTTCAAACCACTGACCTTTCACTTAGCAGCTCAGTGCTTACCTCACTCTGCCACCTGCACTCATTATCCATACCAAACAAAACTCAAAACCAAACCCACTGCCAAGGAGCCAATTGCAATCCTCAGTGACCTCATACAGGGCTCAGAGACTCTCGGGCACTAAAAATATCGAGAGAGCACTTCTCCCTGCAAGCACATCACAAAACCTGCTGAATACATTTGGAATTTTGTCTATTTTTCTATGAAAAATTATATTTTCCTATCATTTTATTTTACATTTTGGTAATCATTCAATGATTGGGTTTGTTCTTACTGTTGTAGTTTTTGAGTTATAGGTAAAGTTAAGTATCTTATAATATATTTAGTAAACACTTATCTTTCTTTTCTGTAAATTGTTGAAATCCTTTGCCTATTTTAACTTACTTTCAGTCTTTTTAATATCTATCTCTAGGTGATCTCTATGAAAAGTGTACTAATCCTTTTCTGCAAAATGAGTCCTTCCTTTGCATATTTCTCTCTAGACAAACCAGTGATATTGATTCAATCCAATAATAATGATGAACATGAATTGTACTGAGTATTTAGTGAAAAGTTATAGATGTGGGCAATCAGTCTGGATCATGGTGAATGGGGATGAGAACCTGCACCTCACCTCATCTCTGGTCCTCAGAGTGGGCTCCTGTCCTCCCTGCCATCTGTGTTTGCCTTTATCTTCATGATCCTCGGAAGTCTGTTGGCAGATTTTCTTCTTTCCAGAAAATTGCTTAGACTCATCACCGTAAGAAAACTCTTCACTGCCATAGGTAAGGAGGGAGCAATTACAAGGGTGGATGTTGAATGTTCAGAGAAGCCACCTGTTTACTCTGTGTCTTTCCTCATGCCAGGAGTTATCTTCCCATCCTTGATCGTGGTGTCCCTGTACTGGGTCAGATCCAGCGCCAGCACCTTCATGATCTTCTTGGTGCTGTTTTATGCCCTCAGCAGCTTGTGCTACTCAGGAGCCTTTGTTAATTCCTTGGATATTGCTCCTCGGTAGGAACCCCGTTGCCTCATCCTCATAGAAGCTCAGTTCAGTTCAAGGAGCCCTAAACTTGTTCTAACACAGAGATGAGGTATGACATATGCAACATGTCACAGGAAAAGCCATTAACAGCCCTACACCCAAATCATCACTGAGTTTCCCCTGGTAAAACCAAGAGTGGTCAGTGACTTCTAACATCTCAACATCATGATCATAGTTCAACTGACTGAGGTTGCCCCAAAACTCTCTCTGTTGAGGAATGCAGCAGTCACACTGGATTGGATGATTGACAGGACTCATGAGACCCCCACATAGTATGTGCATGTCAGGGCTTTGATAATAGAAAGGACACTTTATAGCAGGATGAAAAATATAGGTGAAGGTCTAAGATGATTGAGACTTCTACATGTAGCACCCTAAGTTCCTTTAGTCACACAGAACAAGCTTCATCTTCAGGTAGTGCAGATACCTGGGAGATATCAGGGGAGCCATCATCTCATTCAATATGGGCCTTTTGGGTCCAAAACAAGACTGCAATCTCAAGCTCAATAGCAGAAACCAAGTGATCATATAAACTGGTCCCATTCATTTTTTATGAATAATGTTGACAAGTTAGTGCAAGGTGTGTCTTGAAGTCTCAGACTTGGCACAAGATTATATTAATAACTACTCAGTCTACGTCATTCAGTTTTTTCCAAAGTGTAGCATAACTCCAGACTTCCCAGTGATCAGCAAGCACAGCAATGCAGCAGTCCAGGTGAGATGTAGCCTTTGCTTACAGGAATATGTCCCCTCTTCTCTCTCTCATAGACATGCTGGTTTTCTCAAGGGACTATCACAAATCTTTTTACTCACAGCAGGAGCCATCTCTCCCACCACTGCTGGATTTTTCATCAGTCAGGTGAGACCATAACTCTGAAGAAAATATCCTTAATAAAAACCTCCAAGAATGTATGTAGGATTTTTAGAGGTCAACCAGGGGACAGCACCCATGTTCAAGTGAGAGAGGAGGAGTGCTCAGTTGGATGAGTTTGCATGTTCTGAGTTAGTATAAGATGAACCTCTTATACTAAACATCAGATGCTCTAACAATAATCTTGAAGTTCTTCTTATGGAATAGAGTGGCCAACCACCCTGGTTTGCCTTATACTGAGGGACTTTCTAGGATGCAGTACTATCAAGGCAAAACCCATAAAAGAATTGGACAAAATGGTGCAACTTGGTCATACTAACTGTTGTTGTTAAGTACCATTGAGTCAGTTCTGACTCATCATGACCCTGTATAGAGTTTGTAAGTAGAGGCTGGTGGTTTGAACTGCTGACCTTGTAGCTAGCAATTCAGTATTTATTCTACAGTGCCAAATCACGACTCTCAATAAATATTAATTGAATGAATGAATGAGATACTAGGTAAGTGATGGAGTGAAAGAGTGACTCGCCTCTCACATTTATGCCCCTGAATTGTTAGCACAGAAATTCCTCTCACCAGTATGGCTTATTAGTGTTTACATTCAAAGACTTTTCCATTCTAGAAACTGCATCTGCTTGTCAATTAAAACAAAACAAAACAAAACAAAAAATCCAGTTGATGACTAGAGTAAATAAGAATCTTATTCCTATAGGACATTCCTTGAAGAAATACATGAATGGCACTCACACTAATATAATCCATTACATCTTTCCCCTCATATTTTCAACCAGTATGTACAAAAATTGGAGGTGTGGAGGCAGTGGTTAAAGTTCTTGGCTGCTAACTGAAGATGGTTTGAACCCAGCAGCCACTCTTCAGGAGAGGCCCTTTGGAGCAGTTCTATTCTATCTATGTATATGCTATGAGTCGGAATTGACTCTATGGCAGCAGCTTTAAATCAGGGAAATGAATGGGGAATAATATAGAAAGGGTAATATTTATGATCTCAGGAGCCATTGTAATGCAGTAAGTTAAGCATTGAGCTGCTAACCCAAAGGTGGACAGTTCAAACCCACTAGCCCCTCTGCAGGAATAAGATGAGGCAGTCAGCTTGCTTAAACGTTATAAACTTGAGTACTCTTTGGGGCAGTTTGACTCTGTCTTGTAGAGTTGCTATGAGTCAGAATTAAAAACAGTGGATTTGATTTGGTTTATGGTTTAGGACATCAAGTTCTGGCTGTCTTTTGAACCTTAAATCCTTTTCCAACCACTGACTACCAAAATGCCAGAAAAGAGTGCAAAATGACTTTATTATCGCCCCTCACATTTATTCATCTGTCCATGCAGCAATTCAACAAATGTGTTGAAACATGATCAAGTTACCATGTTAGCAAGTGCCAAGCCCTGTTAAGGAATTAAAACAAAACAAAGTTCTTACTTCATGAAGTCTATAAAAAAGGAAACCAACAAAAAGCAAATGAAATAAGTAAAAGAAATGATTCTCTTTTTTTGTAGTAAAAGCTAACGGAAGACTGAAATGGAAAAGAGAATGTTGTTTGTTGTTGTTAAGTGCCGTGGAGTCGGTTCGGATTCAAAGCGACCCTGTATAGGGTTTCCAAGGCTGTACATCTTTACGGGAGCAGAAAGCCTCATCTTTCTCCCGCAGAACAGCTGGTAGTTTCAAACTGCTGCCCTTAAGGTTCGCAGCCCGATTGGTAACCACTACACTACCAGAGCTCCTAGGAAAAGGGAATAGGTCACCTAAAAGTTGGCAGGATTTACATTTTAAACAGTAGATAAAGAAAACCTCACTGGGAAAAAATTAGCATGTAAGCAAAAACTTAAGTGGATATTTTGATTAATAGTGTTCAACAGCCTCAAGGCAGACATGTTCCTGGCACACAGGTAGCAACCAGAAAGTCCCCCTGGAGGCTGAAGCAGGTTTAAGGGAGGGACTTTCTAGTTGTTCTTTCTAAGCCATGAGGGACAAGACCTGAGTTATAGTTAATCACTTGTTGTTTTTTTTTTTTTGCTTCCAGGATTCAGAGGTGGGTTGGAGAAATGTCTTCTTGCTTTCAGCTGCTATTAACATCTTGGGCTTGATGTTCTACCTCCTTTTTGCCAAAGCAGATGTCCAGGACTGGGCTGAAAGGCAGACAGTCACCCATTTCTAAGAAAATTACTCGATCCTTGTTTCCCTCATGAATGATCTCCTTAGTGTCTGCTTGACTGATTCGATATTGAATTTGAAATGACTTTGTTTCTTATGTGTCCCAGCATCCTTGGCTATTGCAATACTGAATATTCTGCATGATGATTTTATGGGGAAATAAAAGACTGGTTGTTTACCTCTGAGCTTCTGAAGTCATAGATGTGTCTAATTTTCTTCATGTCCTCTACTCTTTACCCTATTACCCTGGTAAAAGCATCAATATTTTTTTAATCAAAGGAAAGGAGGAAGTCAAAACCCATAGGACTGAAAACTGATGATCATAAGGGGAGTTTTATCCAAACACCCAGAAAATTAATCCTGAGAGCTGACATTAGAAGAAAGATCAATGCCATAGAAACCACAATGTAACAACCCAAATTTCTAGGCCTACCGGCAAAACCAAACAAGTTTGCGCTCACCAGTGAAGAGGTATACAGGACTGTTCTAAGGTTTAGTATAGGCAGAATTCCTAGTTTAAAAATTCCTAAAAGGTTGTTGTTGGGTGCTCTCTAGTTGGTTTTAACTCATAGCAACCCTACGCACAACAGAATGAAACTTTAGTTTTGCACCATCCTCACCATTGTTGTTATGTTTGAGTCCATCGTTGCTGTCACTGTGTCCACCTATCTTCTTCTTCTTCTTTTTTTTTTTAAATTAAATGTTTTTATTTTGGATTGAGTGAAAGTTTACAGGGCACATCATCAGCTTCACATTCAACCATTCATATAGCTTGTTTCATTACATTGATTATTATCCCCTCCATATATCACCAGTTAACAGTGTTTCTCTCTATCCTCTTTAGCTTTTTTTTTTTGGATTGAGGAGGGGACTTGCCTTTTTGGAATTTACAGTCTCGGCTTTTAAGGAAGGTTTTTACATTTGTCTGTGGATATCCAGGGCTCATGTATGAGATTACTAACAAGCATTACTGAATAATCAGATGAGGGACAGTTTGCTATGTCTACTAGGTAGCTAAAGTCTGATCCTCAGAGCCTATGATTTGGACGGTCAACAACGTTTGGGCCCACAGGGGCTTGACCTCCTGACTGGGTCTGCACGGTCTGCATCAGATTCCTCCTTATTTATTGTTTGTTTAAGGGACGCTGCCTGTCTTAGGGGGTCAGTACGAATTCCTCAGTCTTACCAGTCATTGAAACTCATTGCAGCATGGCAATGGCTCTGTCTTAAGTTGCCGAGGTTCCACGTGATCCTTACCTGTCTCTGACCACACGTCCAGCATAAACAGCCGCCATCCGAGGAAGGCAGGGAGGGAGGAGATCGGCTGGGGACCCCATACGCAAGACGTTGCCAGCCCACCACCTGCTCTAAGGTGACCAAGCGGGATCACTATGCTGAGGTTCAATCAAGTTCTTAGGGGATCTTATTCTCTAGCAGGGGTAGCAAATTAGTAGCCACTCAGTGCTCAGTTTGAGAATTACTTATATCATAAATTTGAGCATGTAGCTGATGAATATCCACAGACAAGTGTATATTGTTCCACGCCTCCTAAAATGCTGTTGGATTAAGTTCCAATCGAGTTCTGGATTACTGAAAGATAACACAGATCTACTTATCCCATGAATAACCTTAGCTCCGAGTGTAATCTGGATATATTGGGTCTTATTTCCCTTAAGCGATCTTCCTTTCTCTAAAGCATTTAGTCTGTTTTGTAAACCTTTGTCTATTTACTCTTGGATCATATGAGCGAGACTAATATCCCTAGACAGTTGATTTACATGGTGGGCAGGTCCACCTATCTTCTTGAAGATGTGCTTTTTTGCTGACCTTTATCAAGCATGAAGTCATTCTCCAGGGATTGGCCCTTGTGACAACATGTCCAAGTTTTGACAGACAAAGTCTTGCCACCCTAGCTTCTAAGGAGTATTTATTCATTCACACTGTATTTCTTCTGAGACAGATTTGTATTTTTCTCCTGGTAGTCCATGGTACATGAGCCATTTCCTTGATAGTTTGTGAGTTGTTTGAGACACAACAAATTATAGACCCAAAACTGGGAGGAAAAGTATGACAGGGAGCAGGAGCAGATGAGTTTAGAAATGAGGGAATAGCACAGCAATTTGGAAAATTGGACATTTGGGACATCTTTAACCTCCACCTCATAGAGTTCAGTCTTATATTAATCCTTCCAAGAGCTATTGTTCACACAAGGGTGGTGTTGTTGGCAGGAGTTATCTGACAAAATTTAGGGGCCAAATGTACATATCTGCTGATTGTAAGCCACAGTTTGGTTGTCAGCAATATCAGCTCTATCACAATAAGATAGAAGGATTTCTTTCAGGACATAAGCAATGACATTTAGATCTTTTATGTGGCTCTGAAGCGGTGGCACTGAAGACTTAAGACCATCTTTTCTTTCACCACTTTGTCAAGCAAAAATAGGACCAATCAACAAACTTCCTTATACTTCTCCTTCTGACAAAATTATAGCCACGTATTCAGTAAGCAATCACTCTTATTGCTGTGATCACCTCATGCTATGGAGCAGTGCCCTGCTTACTGTTGAAGGCAGAGTCATCAGTGCCTTTAAGTCTAGCCAGACTTGTGATACAATTTAGAAAATGCATTCTTGAAATTATGTTTCTTTAGAACCAGTCTCAGAACAAAAAGTCTTAGATAGGGTTCTTTGAGAAGCAAAACCACTAAATTTATATGAGACAAAAATTATCCACACTCTGGCTGTAGAATTTTATTTTCTCTTAGCCAATTTGGATGCCATTAATTTCCCTGTCTTGCTGTATAGCTCTTGTTAAGACTTCCAGCACAATGTTGAATAGGAGTGGTGACAAAGGGCATCCTTGTCTCGTTCCGGTTCACAGAGGGAAGGCTTTCAGTTTCTCTCCATTGAGCGTAATTGTCAAATGCCTTTTCTGCATCAATTGATATGCTCATGTGGTTCTTTTCTTTTTACTTATTTATATGGTGGATTGCATTGATTGTTTTTCTAATGTTGAACCATCCTTGAATCCCTGAATGAATCCTACTTGACCATGATATATTATCTTTTTGATGTGCTGCTGGATTCTGTTGGCTAGAATTTTGTTGAGAATTTTTGCATCTACGTTCATGAGGGATATTGGTCTATAATTTTCTTTCTTAGTGACATCCTTCCCTGGTTTTGGTATGAGGGTTATGCTTGCTTCATTGCCGGGGTCTGGCCTCGGCAAGGGGGTGAGGACCCGAAGATGGGGTGTCCGGTGACGATGGCG
>NW_006408731.1:3718646-3758265 GCF_000296735.1 Chrysochloris asiatica | reverse complement strand
GTTTGGTAGAACTCATCAGTGAAGCCATCTGGGCCTGGACTTTTTTTGGTTGGGATCTTGTTTTCTTATCCATTCTGCCGCCTTCCGTCTCTTAACTGATGTATTTAATCCATTTACATTCAGTGTAATTATCAATAGGTATGGATTAATTGCTGCCATCATGTTGTTGTTGTTTTTTTTTTTGTGGTGTTGCTATTTTGTTCTGTGTGTCTTTCCTTGCTGAGTTCTTTCCTTGCTTTTTGTGTTCTTTCTCGTGAGTTTCCTCATAGTTTTAATGTTTCCATGTTCTTCTTGGATTTTCATTTTCTTGGTATGTTGTGGTGTTAATTTTCTTTGAGGTTACCTTATAGTCCATTAACTTTTCTCTCCATTTAGTGCAGTCTATTTTCTCCTGTAATCTACCTGACCTTATCACCATCTGGATCTCTGTTTCTCTGTGTTTACTTTCTTTCTCATTGTAATTGTTTTGATCCTAGACTGATTTTCCAGATTCTCTGAGTTTGTTCTTATAGTTTTGTTCTGTTTTCACCTTTTCCATTTGTTGATTTAATTCTCGGAGGAGCTGCCACATATGTCAATCTCTGGTTGTTGTCTGTTCTTGTTGGTTGTCAGTCCACAGAACTCCCTTTAGGATGTTTTGTGTGCAGGGTTGGCTTTGGCAAAATCCCTTAGCTTCTGTTTATCCTGGAATGTTTTGATTACATCATCATAGTTGATTGACAGCTTTGCTGGGTAGAGGATTCTTGGTTGACAGTTTTTTGTTTTGTTTTTTTCTTTCAGAGTTTTATATATGTCTCCCCATTGCCTTCTTGATTGCATGGTTTCTGCTGAGAGATCCAAGCTTAATCTGATTTGCTTGCCTTTTATGTAACACTTCTCTGTTCCCTAGCTGCTTTCAGGATTCTCTCCTTATCTTTGATTTTGGAAAGCATGATTATGATATGTCTCAGTGATTTTCTTTTGGGGTCTATCCTTCCTGGGGTTTGATGAGCTTCTTGAATGTTTATCTTTTCACTTTTCAGGATGTTAGAAAAATTTTCTTCCAGAAGTGCCTCAACTATCTCTTCTGTGAACTTGTGTGATTCTTCCTATTCCACAATGCCGATAATTCTTAAGTCATTCCTCTTCATGTTGTCCAACATGAATCTTAGACCTTCTTCGGATTTTTTAAATCCTTTTTTCTGTTTGTTCTTCTTAGTGGTATTGAGAGATTTGCCCTGTTCACTAGTTTTGCCTTCCATCTCTTCTATTCTACTCCTTTGCCCTTTCAGAATATTGTCTATTTCTGATATTCTATTACTGATCATTTGAACCTCTTTCTGTAGGTTTTTAATTGCTTCCAATGCTGTATCTATCTTATTTGATTGTTCTTGTAGCATTTTCTTGACTTCTTTATTTTTCTCAACTCCATTGTAAAGTGTTTTGAAATTTTTTATAATCATTTTTCTGAATTCCTTCTCAGGCATTTCCAAGACCTGCCCTCCTTCCATAATGGAGTCCAGGTCTACCTCTAGGTTATTTGTCTCTGACATTTTTTCTTGTTTCTGGACATGTGCTGATATGGTCATCTGTTTTTGCTTTTTGGACATGTTTAGTGTTAGTTGTGGCCTTAATACTTAATTGAGTGTGTGTTTTGGTATTTTTTATGCTTTCTGAATGCCTCCAGGGAGATGTGATCAGGATGTGGGCTTCCCTTTTCACTCTTCTTATTGCTTAACTCAGAGTAACTTTCACAGGTGTTGTCTGCCTCCCTGGTGCATGGCAGTTCGTATTGGCTCTTGCATGGATTGTGGGGCTTTATAGCACGCGATTGTATCTTAACTATATTGCAGTAATTGCTATCTCTTCTTGGGTAGTATAGGGAGAAAAAGCACTCCCTAGAGGTAAAAGGGGGAACAAAACCAAAACACAATAGAACTAAAGAAAAAAACAAACAAAAGAAAAAACAGCAACAGCAAAAAAACAGGGGGTAAAAGAAAAAGAAAAAACAAGGAACAAAAAACTCAAAAAAACACACACAAAAAACCCCAGATTGGATATTGTAGTGTATAATCATGGGAAAAGGAGAAGAGAGTGAGAAGAAAGAAATAAAAGAAGAAAATGGAAAAAAAAAAAAAAAGTATAGCCTAATATGAGTATGACTTTAATGTTCTTTTTCAGCTTTTTACCTTTTAGGCATCTGATAAATTTCAAGATGCCACTGTTGGCTGTTATGCTATACCTCAGGATTTTATTTTCCGCCTGTTTTTTTTTTTTTTTTAAACTCTCTCCTTCTCCTCACTCCGTTCTGGCTGTGGCCATTTTAAGCTGTTTGTGTGTAGTGTAGTGGTTACGAATTGGGCTGCCAAGCCCCAAGGCCAGCAGCTTGAAACCACCCACAGTTACGCCGGAGAAATACCAGACCCCCTGCTCCAGCAAAAATTCACAACCCCGGAGATCTCACGAAGGGTCACTATAAGCCGGAACCGACTCCCAGGAACTCCGCTAGCAAGTAAGGTGAGTGCCTCTAAATGCTGAAAGATGTGTGTGTGTGTGTGTGTGTAAGAACCCTCCAGTGGTGATGCTGAGAGATCTGTGAACATGCGCAGTGGAAAAACCCTCTAGTGGTGGGGGTGGGGGATGTCCACTTGCTCAGGCACCCCCTCTAGTGACCAGAATGGAAGTGCACAGACAGCCAATGAACAGACACAAAAAAAGAAAACAGCAGAACAAAGCAAAACCATAGTTTTGTTACCTTTGCTCCAAGGTTCCTGCTGTGGTTAATTCCCAGCGGGTCTGCTTGCTCCCCGGCCTGGTCCCATTGTTTGGTCTTGCCCAAGTTGCCAGCTCTGGGCTAGGCTGCTGAGCCCAGAAGATTCTAAAGTATGGGATTTCTTACGTCCGCTACAAGTTCCACTAGCTATAAGCTTTCAAACTTTAAAAATATTCCTAGATATGTGGTTCAGAGTTTTGGAGCTTTGCCCTGAACCCACTTCATCTGGTATTCTGTGGTATTGCTGATGGAAACTTCACTGCACCTCTAACCTATCTGCCATCAGGCCCTGCTTCTCCCTGATGGTTGACTTTTGAATTTTTAATTAGTCAGCGATTGAGGATGTTTCCATTCCATACTCTGCTATTTACTCACAGGCTTGTAGTGATGAATTTGTGTCCTGTCACCAGTAATGATTTTTTAAAAGAAATTTTACGTACCTCTAAGTATCAGTCCAAATTTTGTTTTCAAACATCCCAACGCTTCTGTTGATACTCTTCTGTGAGCTATTGCAGTACCCATCTCACATAAACTTTTCAAAATCCAAGTCTGTTATGACTGATTTGCAAATGATTTGCCACAAAATCACCTTAAAAGCCATCTGTTCTAAAAAATCATGTCCTGTGCAAGCTCAATGTTGTCTTCAGCTGTGGACATTGATGGGCATTTTAATATAATTGAAGTGCAGATAATTTTTGACTCACCCTCATATTACGAGTTCAACCAAATTGGATTCAGACGTGTTCTGTTTTAACACCCTGTTACATGCACACATGCATAAAACATGTACACAATTTCTGAAGGTGTTGATCGGAACCCAAACTTTCCAGGCTCGTCACATTGTGTTCACAGTTTTTGTGACTGTTTATTTTATTTTATACGTTTCTTTTAATCATGGTTGTTGTTGTTGTTAAGTGCCATAGAGTTGGTTCCGATGCATAGTGATCTGGTGTCGGGTTTCCAAGGAGCGATTGGTGAACTTGAATAGTCGAACTTGAGGATCGACCTTGTGGTTCAAACCAATTCTGCAGGCCAGCACATTAACCCACAGTGCCACACCAGGACTCTAGAATAAGATTTGTTGTTGTTAAGTGCCATCAGATCGGTCTGACCCATAGCAACCCTGTGTAGGGTTTCCTAGGAGTGGCTGGTGAGCTTGAACTGCCAACCTTGTAGATCAAACCAAGTTTACAGTCCAGTGCATTAACCCACAGCACCACACCAGGACTCATTTAATCACAGTAATGATCCACAAATAAATTACTGATTTTGTTATTAAGTGCCATTCTAATTGGTTATGACTCATAGTGACCCTGTATATGGTTTCTAAGGAGCTGCTGGTGAGTTTGAACCTCCAAACTGACCTTGCAGCCCTGTGCTTATTCTGCAGTATCACAGCACATTAAAAAAACAGAATTATGTTCTCTTTTGGCCATCCTTGCCCTTAATATACCCAGTGCAGAGCTGAATACAGTTATCATATGAACATACCATTTTTATTTCCTATTTCTATACATATGTGCACAAATCAAACATATAATGTTGTATCATGTGTACATTTACTTTATTTTTAAGTTTCTACTTATGGTCTTGATGTGGTGCTGTGGGTTAATGTACCATTCAGCAAAGCCATTTGAGCTGCAAGGTTGGTGGTTCAAGCTCACCAGCTGCTCCTTGGAAACCCTATACAGAGTCCCTATGGGTTGGAGCTGACTCGACATCACTTAACAACAACAACTTATGGTCTTACAATTTGTATTATTTTATTTTTTTGTTAACCTCATGTATCTTTTTAATCTTTTGGGTTTTTTTTCTAGATTACCTTTACCATACCATATCAGTTCCCAATGATTTATTCTGACTCCTGGCAACCCCATTTGGGTCAGAGTAGAAATTTGCATCAGTGGGTTTTCAATGGCTGCTTTATTTAGAAGAAAATCACAAAGATGTTTCTTCCAAGTTTTCCTATGAAACCTCCAATTTTTTGTCAACAACTGAACACTTAACAGTTCATATTTCCCAGGGACACCACTTTTGTAAACAGAAACAGTTACTTATTTTTAATGATTGTTTGGTATTCTAGAAAATATATGCATCTTACTTTATTTAACTGCTTATATATTAATGATCGGAGTCCTGGTGTGGCTTTGTGGGTTAATGTGCTAGACTGCAAAGTCAGTTTGAATCTCAAGGTTGCTGGTTCAAACTTACCAGTCGCTCCTCGGAAACTATATACAGGGCACTATGGGTCAGAACAGACTCAACAGCACTTAACAACAACAGCAACATATTAATGAGCCTCAGGTATGATTTTTTTTTAACTCTTATAAATATCACTAAAATGGATATCTCACAATATACCCTGTCATATGTCTGTGCAAATGATTCTCTGAATCCTCATGAAGCATAAGTACTGAATTAAAGGATGTGATTTGAATCCCACAAACAACCCCTTATTATCCACAATTGTCCTAAATTAGGTATTAACAATCTTTTAAGTGTTTGTGAAATGTGGGTAAGAAATGAGAAGCACTTGACCTGCATCATCTTCACAATCATTGTTATGTTCGAGCCCACTCTTGCTGCCATTGTGTGAATCCATCTCATGGAAGGTTTCTTTTTTTTTTTTTTTTCCAACTCTCTGCTTTTCCAAGCATGATGTCTTTATCTGGGTACTGAACCCATCTGAAAACATTTCCAAAGTACAAGAGAGGAAATCTTGCCATCATTCTAGCTTCTAAGAAGCATTCAGGTTGTACTTCTTCTAAAATAGATTTGTTTGTTCTTGTGGTGGTCCACAGTACTATCATTGTTCTTTTCCAACACCATAATTCAAATTCATCAATTCTTCTGTGGTCTCCCTTAGTTATTGCCCAATTTTCACATGTATATGAGACAACTGAAAATACCATGGCTTGGTTCTGGCACACCTTTGTACTCAAACTGACATCTTTGAACAGTTTAAAGAGGTCTTCTGCAGCAGATTTGCCTAATGAAATGTGCTATTTGATGTCTTGATGGCTGCTTCCATGAAAGTTGATAGTGCAGCTATGCAAAATGAAGTCTTTGACAACTTCAATCATTTTTCCATTTATCATGATATTATTTATTGGTATAGTGAGGAGGATTTTTGCTTTCTTTACATTGAGGTGCAATCCATACTGAAGACTGAAGTCTTTGAGTTTCATCAATAAGTAGCTTTTAGTCCTCTTTGATTGTATCAAGCAAGGATGTGTCATCTGCAAAGTATAGGTTCTTAATAAGTCTTCCTTTGATCCTGATGGCACCTTCTTCTTCATATAATCCAGTTCCTCTGATTATTTCTCAGCATGCAGATTGAATAAATATCGTGACAGGGTACAACATTGATATACACATTTCCTGAATTTAAACCATTCTGTGTTCCCTTGTTCTGTTAGGTGTATAGGTTGTTCGTGAACACAATTAAGTGTCCTGGAATACCCATTCTTTCCAATGTTATCCGTGGATTGTTATGATCCACACAGTCAAATGCTTTTACATAGTCAATAAAGCACAAGTAAACTTCTTTCTGTAATTCTCTGCTTTCAGATAAAATCTGTCTGACATCAGCAATAATATCCCTCATCCTAGGTCATCTTCTGAATCTGTCTTGAAGTTCTGCCGACTCCATGTTGATGCATTGCTGCAACTGTTTTAGAATTACTTTTAGCAAAAGGCTAAGATTTATGTACGAGAATATCAAAAGGAATGACTTCCATATAATAGGAATTCCAAAACAAGAAGGAACAACATTGAATAAACAAACTTTACTTTGGTATATACACAAAATGGAATACTTGGAATACTGCACACAACACTGACAATGAATCTCTCATAACATAGATAAACCTGAAGGACATTATGCTGAATGTAATTAGTCAGATACAAAAGAACAAATATTGTATGAGACCACTATTGTAAAACCTCAAGGTTTTCATGCTAAAATAAATATTCTTTGATGGGTACCATGGGTTGGAAGGAATGGAGAGTAATTAATTCGCTGGCTAGAGGATAGACAAGTGTTAACTTGGGTGACAGAGAAGGCAATATACAAGAGGGAGGTTGGCAGGAGAATGGTGAGGACAGGTGAAAACATAGGGAGGAACGCAAGGGTTAAAGGGGATAAAGGTAAATACTGATATATATTAAATTCTGAAACAACAGTGTTCTACAGGTAGATACACAAGTTGAGAGAGAATAGGAGCATAACCACAAATATATGATGGATTGACAGATATTTGTACATGAGTATTTACCTCTCCTGCAAACACAAATATGAATGTGGTAGAGCATACAGGGATCAAAATGAGGAAAAGGTGTTGCTGTTGTTAAGTGCCATCTGGTCGATTCTGACCCATGGCGATGCTGTATAGGGTTTCCAAGGAGCAGCTGATGAACTTGAACTGCTGACCTTTCAGTTCAAGTGGCTTTGCGGTCTGGAACATTGACTCACAGCACCACACCAGGACTCTTTCTTAGATGTTACAAAACACCTTGAGATAACAAGTTGTTGAGCCTGGGGTCTCAGAACCACAGTCTCAAGGGACATCATGGTCAACTGGCATAACAGAGTCCACGAAGACAACATTCTACATCCTACTTTGGTGAGTAGTGAATGGGATCTTAACATTTTAAGCTTATGAGCAGTCATCTAAGGTCCAACTATTGTTTCCTCTGTGTACGGAAGAATGATGACTGATGAAAATTGAAGATGGTTGGCATCCATTGGTTCAATGGTTTAATGGAACGTGTGAACATCAGTCTCCATGGCTCTGAGACCAGAAGAACTAGATGGTGTCCAGCAACCACTGCCCATTGCTCTGAAAGTGATCACATTAGAAGTTTCTGAATAGAGTAAGAGACAATGTAGAACAAGACCAGGTCTACTGGTAGGAAAGAGACAGCAGGAACTTGAGACTGTGACCCTTAACTGCCCTTCAGGTCTGGAACAGAACTAACCCTTGTGGCCCAATTTTCAATCAAGTGGTGGATAGATATATAGGAGGATAACAACACTAGTAAACTATGCTCACCATGGAATGATCAACAATTCAAGATCAAAAAAGCAACATTTACCTGGGGATAAGGTTCCGAAGGGTTGGGAATGAGGGTGGAATGGAAATAGGAACAACAAGGAGGAAGTGGGATAACTGTTGTTACCTAGGGGAGATTGTTGTTGTTGTTGTTAAGTATTGTGGAGTCGATTCCGACTCATAGTGACCCTGAACAGGGTTTCCGAGGCTGTAAATATTTACAGAAGCAGAAATCCACATCTTTCTCCCACAGAATGGCTGGAGTAGTTTTGAATTGCCAACCTTGAGGTTAGCAGCCTGAGTTGTAACCACTATGCTACCAGAGCTCCTTCTAGAGGAGATTAGAATCATTGGAATAAAACCAAGTGTGTGATATGATGTATGTAAAATTGATGATCCTCTCTGTAAACCTTCACTCAATTCACAATAACAAGGTTTTTTGTATTAAAAAAAATAGAAATATCTTTAGCAAAATTTTACTTGCATGTGATATTAATGATTTTTTTTATTATTTCCTCATTCCATTGGGTCACCTTTCTTTGGAATGGGCACAGATATGGATCTCTTCAAATCGGTTGGGAAGATGCTCAATATTTCTCAACATAGATGAATTGGTGTATTCTGACACTGCATCTGTTTTTTTGAAACATTTCAATTTCTATTCTTTCATTGCCAGGAGTCTGGTTTTGCACTAATGCCTTCAGTGTAGCTTGTATGTCTTCCTTCAATACCACCAGTTCTTGATCATATGGTTGCACTTGAAATGGTTGCATATTGACCAATTCATTTTGGTACAGTAACTCAGTATTTTTTTCCATCTTCCTTTGATGTTTCCTATGTATTCAATATTTTGCCCATGTTATTATTGTTAAGTGCCATCAAGTCAGTTCTGACTCATAGTGACCCTGTATAGGATTTCTGAGGATCAGCTGGTGGATTTGAATCACTAACCACAAGGGTTAGTAGTCCAATGCTTAGCCTACAGCACCACACCAGGACTCCATGTTGCCCTTGTTGTTGCTATTAAGTTGGTACCAACTCATAGAGGCCCTGAAGAGGGTTTCTGAGAAGCAGCTGGTGAGCTTGAACCACTGATATTGTGGTTTTTGACCAGAGCATTCTTTAATATTGTAACCTGAGGCTTGAATTTTTCCATTAGTCCTTTAGTTTGAGAAATGCTGAGGGTGTTTTCCCCTTTGGTTTTCTAACTACAAGTCTTTGTACATTTCATTAAAATATTTGACTTTGTCATCTCTAGCTGCCCTTTGAAATTTTTTGTTCAGCTTTTTTACTTCATTATTGCATCACTGAACTGACAGCTTTCCTATCTTAAAGAATCTCTTTTTATATCCATTTAGGTCTTTTCTGACTTTCTGATGACCTTTTGCTTTTCTTTGTTGTTTTTGTTAGGTGCCCTGGAGTTGGTTCTGACTTCTAGCAACCCTATGAAACACTGTTCCATCCTGCACCATCCTCACAATTGTTGTTACATTTGAACCATTCTTGATGTCATCCCAACAGCTCTTCAGGCCTTCTGTCATTAGTGTCAAATGCATCAAATCTGTTCTTCAGATGGTATCGAAATTCAGTTATGATATACTTAGGTCATAGTTTCACTCCCACAGGATCGTTTTACTTTTCTTCATAATGCATTTGCATATGAATAGTTGATTTTCTGTTCCACAGTCAATCTCTGGCCTTATTTTGGCTTATGATATTGAACTTTTCCATTTTCTCTTCTCACATATACAATCCATTTGATTTCTGTTTATTCCATTTGGTAGGGTCCATATGTATAGTTAATGTTTGTTTTGTTGAAAAAAGGTATTTGCAGTGAATAAACCATTGATCTTGCAAAATCCTATCATGTAATCTCCAACATCATTCTATCACCAAAGCCATATTTTCCAACTACTGATCCTTCTTCTTTGTTTCCAATTTTTGCTTTCCAATCACCAGTAATTATCTATGCATCTTGATTGTGTGTTTGATCAATTTCAGACTGAAGAAGTTGGTAGAGTCCTTCAATTTCATCATCACTGACTTTAGTGGTTGGTGTGTAAATTTGAATAATAGTTACATTAACTGGTCTTCCTTATGTTGTTGTTGTTGTTAAGTGCTATGGAGTTGATTTCGAATAATAGTGACCCTGTATATGGTTTTCAAGGAGCGCTGGTGAGCTTGAACCACCAAACATGCAGTTCAAACCAACCTTGCAGTCCAGCGCATTAACTCTCAGCACCATAATGTCTTCCTTATAGGCATATGGGTATTATCCTATTACAGATGGCATTTTAAAAAATTTTTATGATGAATGCGATTCAGTTCTTCTAGAGCTTGTCATTCTCAGCATAGTAAACCATATGACTGTCCACTTCATCATTCTCAGCATAGTAAACCATATGACTGTCCACTTCAGAATGGTCTTTTTTTTTTTTTTTTTTTTTTTTTTTTTTTCTTTTTTTTTGTTAGGAACCAGTCCATTTCAGCTCACCAGTGCCTAGGGTATTAATTTTTATGCTTTCCATTTCATTTTAAATGACTTCCAATTTTACTAGATTCATATTAATGCTCCAATTACTAATGGATGTTTGCATCAAATGAAGGTTAAGAAAACTTTGCTCCATCCACATTGTTAAAGTAAACTCTACTTTAAAGAGGAAGCTCTTTCCTAGTTGTATTATGAATGCCTTCAAACCTAAGGAACTCATCTTGAAGCACTATATGAGACAATGCTCTGTTGCTATTCATGAGATTTTCAGGACTAACCGTTCAGAAGCAGTCTACCTCTCCTTCTTCCTAGTATGTCTTAGTCTGGAAATTTGTCTACCATATTTGAAATACTGGTGACATAGCTTCCAGTATCACAACACACAAGCCACTACAATATGACAAACTGACCAACCAGTGGTGGCAATTACTCTTTATCTGAATTTATGTTACCTACTTCTTGCTCATTTACTATAGTTATCTGAACAGGATCAGACCTTAGTTCAATAGCATTTTAGGAGGTTGTGAAATAGTGTTCATTTGTCTGTGGATATTCAACAGCTACATGCTCAAATTTCTGATATAAGTAATGCTCGAATTGAGTACTGATTGGCTACTAATTTGCTGCCTTGGCTAGAGATTGAGTTCCCCTGTGAACTTAATTGAACCTCAGCATAATGATCCTGCTCGTTCACCTGAGAGCAAGTGAGTGGTCTGGCAACGTCTTACGTGGGAGATCTCCCTGCTGGTCTCCTCCCCCATGCCTCCTGCAGATGGCAAGTGTTTATGAATGGACATGGACGTGTTAATCAGAGACGGGCAAGGATCACATGGAAACTCAGCAACCTAAGACAGGGGCATTGCGTGGATGCAGTGATTTCCCAATGACTGCAGTGATTTCCCAATGACGGGTAAGACTGAGAAATTCACACAGACCACCTAACAGGCAGCGTCCTTTAAACAAAATAATAAACAAGGGGGAATATGTTGCAGACCGTGTAAGACTAGTCAGAGGTTCGAGGCCCTCTAGGGCCGAGTGTAACAAATGAGGCCACTGGCAGTTAATGGCAAATTGCTTTCATATTAATATTCAGGTATATATATTAAATTAATACACTGGAGCCTTTGACAATCCACAGATAAATGTGGTATTTTCCTAAAGCCAAGACTAAAGGTTGCAAGATTAAGCCTTTCTCCAAAGGATTAACTAAAAATATCTTAGCTACTTCACAGCTCTTTGTTCCATAGACAAAGAACCCATCCTCCCTAATCCTTTTCCAGGTGCAGCCCATTCACCTGGGCATCTGGAGTCCTCCTGCAGACCTGGCTCAGGAAGCCAAAGCAGCAGGACTCCGTCCAAGTTTTTGTTTTTATCTCTCACCTTCCCTCAACTGACCTCAGGGGCTATAGATATGTTAATTGAGCCTGAGAATCCAAGTTGCTAGCCTGGGATTCAAACCATGAAGTAGGATGTAAGGTTACCTGAATGTCTGGAAAAGTACTGATGTTAGCTGTACCTTGCCTAAGTCCCTCCCAGCTTGGTGTGAAGCTCCTCCCTTAAATAAAGCAGAGGCTCGGGCCTCTCCAGGTGTGCATTGCTGGTTGGGAGGCATGGAGTAAAGATGGCAGAGCATTACTGGCTGGAAGGCATGCGGTAAAGATTGCAGGGCAGTGAGTTGCTGCCTGCAGAGGCCACAATGCCTGTACTCCCAGGCCTGCCCACCAGTGATGTATCCACCCTGGCTTTGGGGTGCCTCTTTGTCTCTCTCTCTTTGTCTCTTTCTGTGTATTCTTGATATATATGAATCGCCGTCAGGTATCCTCTCCTTGTGAACTGAACCCCAATGTCGAGGCGGGTCCCCGACAATATACAGATTGAATAAGTATGGTGAAAGGCTTGGTGCACACCCTTCCTGATTTTAAACCATTCGGTATCTCCTTGTCCTTTCCTAAAGACTGACTGCTGATCTATGTACAGGTTCCTCATAAGCCCAATTAAGTGTTCTGGAATACTCATTCCTCACAATGTTTGTAAATCCATAGTTTGTCATGATTCACACAATAGAAAGCCTTTGCATAGTCAATAAAGCACAGGTCAGCATCTTTCCAGTATTCTCTGCCTTCAGCCAAGTGCATCTGACGTCAGCAATGATATCCCTTGTTCCATGTTCTCATCTGAATTTGGCTTGAACTTCTGGCAGTTCTTTGTTGATGTACTGTTGCAGACATTTCTGGAAAATTTTCCTTTGCATTTGATATTAATGATAGTATTTACCTATTTCTTCATTCCATTGGACTACCTCTCTCTGGAATGGACACAAATATGGATCTCCCCAATCAGTTGGCCATAGTTCTTGGCATAGATGAGTTCCTGCAGTACTGCATTGGTTTGTTGAAAGATTTAAATTTGTATTCCATCAACTCTCAGTGCCTTGTACTTTGCCAATTCCTTCAATGCACTTTGGATTTCTTCCTTCAGTACCATTGACTCTTTTTTTTAAACGTTTTATTGTGAATTATGTTATAGTTTACATGGGAGAACATTAGTTTTACATTCATCCTATCGTATATCATTTCATTGCCATGGTTACAGTCCCCTCCATGCATGATCAACCAACCAAAGGGTATACCCTACAAGCCTGCCGTCTCCACCCTGCTCCCCTGGTCGTCAGCACACAGCCCCTCTCCCTCTCTGGGTCTAAAGTCCCCAGCTGCTTCATCTCTGCCTCCATCTCAGGGATCACTCTTCTCTGAGTAGGGTCCTGCTCTCCACCATTGACTCTTAATCATATGTTGCCTCTTGAAATGGCTGAACATTGACCATTGCTTTTCTTTTTTTTTTTGAATTAGTGAAAATTTTATTACTTTTCATTTGTGTCTTTTTGGATGCTTATATTACTAAGGAAATAAATGGTTATATACCAGACATGTGAGTTAAACTATTTTAATTAGTTTTGTTTGAAAATGCTGTAGGTTTTTTGTTTGTTTTTTTAAAACCTTTATTGTGAATTGAGTGAAGGTCTACAGGGAAGATCATCAATGTTACATTCAACAAATCATTACAATGCTTGCTTACAATCCCCTCCATTCACTACCAGCTAACAGCATTTACTTTTATTACCCCCCCCCCCTTTTTAAAGCTTTTATTGTGAGTTGAGTGATAGTTTACATGGGAGAGCATTGGTTTTGCACTCATCCTACTGTATTTTGTTTCATTGCAATGATATAATCCCTTCCATGCATCATCATTTAGCAGTATTTGCTTCTGTTCCCTCTTTCTTTCTTTCTTTCTTTTTTTTTTTTTTGATGTACACAAAAACACTCAGAAATATATTATCATTTAAACAACCAAAGGGCACATTCTGCAAGCCTGCCTCCCCAACCATTGCTTTTTGGTACAATGACTATATTTCTTCTGGCATTATATCATAGAACATTCTGGTGCTGCTAATAATATTTTCATTTACCAGCACTGTATCTGACAATGTTTCATGGCTATTCATAAGGTTTTCAGTGGGCAAATATTTAGAAGAAATTCACCTCTCCTTCTTCCTAGTCTGTTTTATCTGGACACTCCACTGAAACTTGTAGACCATGGATGATCCTGCTGTCTAAAATACCAGTGGCATAGATTCCAGCACGGCAGCAACAAGAAAGCTACCACAGTATGATAAATTGACAGACAAGTGGTGATGAGTGAAGGATCTCTCCTGTTATTCTCATGTGGGAGACTAGTGTGTCACATGTAGTCCAGCTAGGTGGGCTGTAAAATGGGCTACATATGACTGACTAACATCATTAGTTGTTGTTGTTGTTTTAACTGCCATCTAGATGGTTCTGACCTATAGCAGCCCTATACAGTTTCCAAGGAGAAGCTGGTAAGTTTCAACTGCTGACCTTGAGGTGCAAACTGACTTTGCAGCCCAGTGTATTAACCCACAATGCCACACCAGGAATCCATGTATGAGGATAACAGGAGACATTTCAGCTGGCCATTTTTTATATCCAAGGTGTCATGTGACTAGGACTTATATGATCCATTCCATAAAGCACAATATAATTTCCCAGTTGGACTCCCCTAGGAGGGGTAAACCAGACATCTCAGTACTTTGCAAAATTGTGTATCTTTTACTCTATTTACATTAAGCTTGATGACCCTAGTGAAGGGGAAACTGTAATTATTTGCTCCCGAAGCTCAATGACACTATCATGGGGAAGAACAGGGAAGCCATTGAAGCCTGACTTGTCTGAAGGAAGGCCTCCTCACATGAAATGATCAGTTTGGAGCTCTGGGAAGAGGTTCGAGAGGATCTACTATCAAAAGATGGCAAAAAAAGAAAAGAGATCACTGTAGGAGTGTTTGCTAGAGAAGTGCTTCAAGAACAGATTCCTGGTCATAACCTACATTTAATAGTCAGAGAATAAATGTGAATATAGCTAAGGAAAGAAAATTGAATAATAAACCAGGCAAGAGAACAAGCAGTCAACAGTAATGTGCTGATCAATGAAACTAGATACGAAGGAGTCATTAACTTTGTCTTGTGTATACAGAAAAGGACTGGAAGTGACCATGGGGTGTTTTAGCCTTAAGGTCAATGACAGATTTGATAAGTGCTGATTGACCAAGTGGTGGGAGCCAAAGGTTGTTGGTAGAGGGTTCAAGGGAAGACTGGGCATGTTGCAGTACTTTGTACGCTGAAGTACTTGGTACACTTGGTGAGATTTTTGTTTTTGTTTTTTTCCTATAAATCGCCTCTAAACAGTTGCTTTCTTCTTTTAGTACACATTTCAGCTCAAATACAATGCCCACAATGCAGTTAGACAAGATTAAGTAGATATACTATATAAAGGGAGCAGCTCTTCTCTTGTGATGCTAGTTGCTTAGTCCCTGTTTCTTATTTTTTCCTTCATAGCACGTACAGTTTTTACTTATTTCTTTTATGTTGTTCCTCACCTGGGATATAGCTATCATGAGGATGTATATCTTAGAAGATTGTGCATAACTGCATCCTGTGCATTACAACATTGTTGTCCCATTTTCCCACTCCACTGCTTTCTTGCATTCTCCATCATAACCTGCAGGAAAGCCATTCTGTCTGGGGACTAAAAAACTAGCAAGTACTTCTGCAGTAAATATTATCAAGATGATACAAATTAATGAGAACTTTGTGGTGCTATAGGAAATGCACTGGACTGCTAACCAAAAGGTTGTTTCCAACCCACTAACTCCTCTTTGGAAACCTGATTCAGGCCAACTGTGAGTCAGAACAAATTCAACAGCACTTACCAACAACAAGAACAAGACCCTAAATCATAGACACCAGAGAAAGACCTTAGCTAATATTCCGCTCATGGTTCAACAAATATTGTCTGAATCAATGAATGAACAATTTATCTTAGGCATTCATATATAAGCCTATTAGCACGTATTGTGTAAGTAAAGTGCTTGAGAAAAAAAAATTATTTTAAAGGTGTGTCTTCCATTTTTATGACTCATATATTCCTTTGGATTCTATGCATTTCCTAAGGTGTAAACCAAAAAGATAATCAAATGGTTTTTGCTTCCAAATAGATATAGTCCCTTCATTTCCCTAGTTTCTCTTGTATTATCTGACAACTTCATTTTTCCAATGAGCATTGGTCTGTATTTCAGTTCACTTTTCAATTAATTTCTGAAATTTAATGTGGAATGAAGGTCTCAGTGGTTTAACAGGTGTGCCTTTGATTGACAGATGAAGCAGCTTTGATCATTAATCAGTTATCAATTGTAGTGGTAATACGCACATATTTTATGTTGTATTTTTACTTAGACTTAAAAACAATATCATCAAGGAATCAAAAATAGATTTTCTTTTACAATAATAGAACAAATACTTTGTAGAGAGCTAATAATGCTAGGACATTTAATTTTACCAACAATTCCTACCTTACTTTCATTTCTCTTTCAACCTTAACAACCTCTCTGATCATGTTCAGATAACAAAAATTATCTGGGTTTTTCTTCTGTATCCAATGATCTCATCTTATAATTGCAGGTCCAGTCCAATGTATTGCACAAAACTCTAAACTTTATTTTGAATTAGCATGTAATCTCCTCCAGTTCATGCCTGGAAGGGAGGGGTTGTTTGGTTTGACTTTTTGTCTCTTCTGTCATCTGCTCCCGTCACTCCTCTTGCTAAATGAAATTCTGATCCTTCCAGAGCTGGTGACAGGGACATAGAGAGTCAAGGGTATAAAATGTATTTCTGTCTGGAACTCCAGTGATCTGGCATTCCTGCCCTCTGGCCTGGGTGGATTGATTTTTGTCTCTTGATGTCTTGGATTCTTCTTTGGTTTCAGGGTCCACCTTTTTTGTTGTTGTTAATCATTTTAAGCTTGTCTTTTATTTTTTGGAAGCTTCCAAATGAAATTTCAATGAGGTTTTTACTAGGTTTTATCATTTAGTTGAGTCAGAGAATTTCTTTTTGATGGATCACATCTGTGAATGATCATTACGGAATTGAGATCATACGTGGTAAGAATTCAGTAAATCAGCCTGGTTCCAATTCTTAGGGAAGTTTTAGCCTGGAAGAGATTCTTGTACAATTCAAATAGTATACATTCCAGCTGTTCCCTCCCCTTAACATACTTTTTAATTTTCCAAAATTTTCAAATGGAAGCTCTTAATTTTAACCCAAAGCTCAGGACATTTTTGATGAGAGTCATTGCTATGTCACTGTTAGAATAGGCAGAATCCCTTTAACTAAGTGTGAGTCCCTTCCAAGTTCCTAGCTGCATAATCTCCAATATAATTGTTTGCCTATTGTGGATTCACCCCTTATTTCTATAGGAATTTAGGTCCTAACTCCATGCAGTCTCAGGGCCAATTAGTTGATGCTTCTACCTT
This sequence comes from Chrysochloris asiatica, assembly GCF_000296735.1. NCBI lineage: Eukaryota > Metazoa > Chordata > Mammalia > Afrosoricida > Chrysochloridae > Chrysochloris > Chrysochloris asiatica. The sequence continues at coordinate 3,741,083 of NW_006408731.1, read as the reverse complement.
CTCATTTTATTCATCTCTTACAGTCTTTGAAGCTATGCCTGTGGAGAGTTTACTATATTATATAGTATATTTAGGTGTTTATATTGAGATTTTTAAAATTTATTTATTTATTGGAAGCTTCCAAATGAAATTTCAATGAGGTTTTCACTAAGTTTTATCATTTAGTTGGTCCTGATTCCAGTTGAAGAATATAACAATACAAGCCATGTCTCTCATTTAGACACAAGACCCAGTGTAACTGTGACAGGACCAAATAGTAATTTCTAGAACCAGGATGGCTGACTAGGTCTATGAACCTTAATCTAGCACATTTCTCATCAAGCTTTTTTTTTTTTTTTTCCTTTTCTTTCATTTAAAAGGATTGTCACATTATCTATAAGATACAGGGCACTTCTATCTCCATTATGATTGCTTTCTCTTACACCATTTTCTTTTAGTAGGTAAATGCTAGTCCCTGAGAATAAAGTATCAAAATGTCTACTGTAGCTGAGGCCAGCACCACAAAAGGAGACATTTCCAATGATGGTAATTAAAAGAAAACAAAAACAACCTTTTAATAATGTTTGAATGAAAGTTTACTGAGAACATTGTTTTTCCACTGATCAATTCTTATTTTATTTCATCACATTGATTCCCATCTCCACAATGTATCAGCATCATTCCAACTTCTTCCCTTTTCCCATTTTTATTCATCTACCTTTCCTATCCCTTCCTACCTTCTGAGCCCTATTACTGGAAAATGATTACCTTTTGATCTTATTGTTGTTACTATAAAGAGTATATACCTCCCTGATGTTATTGTTCACCTTATAGTCCTGTCTATTGTTTGGCTGGAATTTGAGCCAAGAGCTTGAGTTCAGGCCAAGGATTGAAGGATAATTAAGGGCCACAGTCCTGGGTTTCCACTGTCTATCAGCTCAGTAAGTCTCCTCTGTTTGTGATTTTTAGTTTTGTTGAACATTTTTTCTCCCACTCTATCCAGAACCTACCAGTGTGATCCCTTCCATGGTGTACAGTCGTGATAATTTACACATATCTCAAGTGCAGAACTCCAAGAGAGGTAAAGTCATTCACAAGCATCTTGTCCTAGTTTACACTGGAATCTATGTCGCCTTGATTTGCCTTTTGTTGTTGCTGTTAAGTGCCATCGAGTTGCTTCCAACCCAGCTGAGTAACAGCTGGTGAGCTTGAACCACCGACCTTGCAGTTCAAACGGCTTGCAGTCTGGTGCATTAACCCACAGCGTCACACCAGAACTCCTGATTTGTCTTTTAGTGTGATACAATAATCTCTTATGGTTACTAGTGTTAAGAATTCTCACTAGCTATAAAGCAAATGAAATCATGTAATTCATTAAAAACAGTCTAGTGACACAATCAGCTGACTAGACGTTGCTGCAGCTGCGCCACGTCACCGTCCACGTCACCGTTGCCTCCATGCCCGGAGGTCTGCTTCTTGGGGATGAGGCCCCCAACTTCGAGGTCAATAGCACGGTCGGCCGCATCCGTTTTCACGACTATCTGGGAGACTCATGGGGCATTCTCTTCTCCCACCCTCGGGACTTTACCCCAGTGTGCACCACGGAGCTTGGCAGAGCTGCAAAGCTGGCACCAGAATTTGCCAAGAGGAATGTTAAGTTGATTGCCCTTTCAATAGACAGTGTTGAAGACCATCTTACTTGGAGCAAGGATATCAATGCATACAATGGTGAGGCACGCACAGAAAAAATGCCTTTTCCCATCATTGATGATAAGAATCAGGACCTTGCTATCCTCTTGGGCATGCTGGACCCAGCAGAGAAAGACGAAAAGGGCATGCCTGTGACGGCTCGAGTGGTGTTTGTTTTTGGTCCTGACAAGAAACTGAAGCTGTCTATCCTGTATCCAGCTACCACTGGAAGGAACTTTGATGAAATTCTCAGAGTAGTCATCTCTCTCAACTGACATCAGAAAAGAGGGTTGCCACCCCAGTTGACTGGAAGGATGGAGACAGTGTGATGGTCCTTCCAACCATCCCTGAAGAGGAAACCAAAAGAATTTTCCCTAAAGGAGTCTTCACCAAAGAGCTCCCATTTGGCAAGAAATACCTCTGCTACACTCCGTAGCCTTAAGTCTTTCCGGGAATTTGGTGCTGGAGCTGCTCGCTTAGTATAGTGAGCCAGGAAATGCCAGCCACCAATCATGCATCAATCCCATATAAACATCCTGGTGTGATCACAGCCAAGGTCTTTAGGTTGTTGTAGTACTGCCTTATTAAATGAAAATGGCACTAAACATTGCTCGGGATTCTTGACTCTGTGCCTTCACCAGCATTACTTTCCACTCATATATCTCAACATTCTTCTGGCTCTCTCTTTGGCATATGGATTTGGGCCTCAGATCTGATTGGGTCTCTGCAAGGTTTATGATCAAACCTGGCTTAACTTCATGATAGGTTGACTCTCAAGTTTGTAACTATCTTAATGAAATCTTCTTTTCTGTTACCCATTTTGGGGAGCAACAGAACTTGAGGTTCAATTTCCTCTGTAAGTATCTTAGTGTATAACTCAAGAACTTGGAGTAGCCTGGCTATTCATCAGAATTCAGTGTTTTGGCCATAACTGGGGAGAAACTTTTTCAACTCTGCACTTCTCCAAGTAGGTGAGTGAAATGGGGAAAGCAGGAAGAGGGATCTTTAAATAAAGGAAAAAAGTTGTGATAAATTTTTGTGAAAATGGGGAAGCTATGGAAAAGACTCCCTGGACTGCCAGGGAAGTGTGAGCAGTAGGACAAGTGTCATGTGCCTTTCACAGATTATTTCTGTGCATTGTCCACTCTGAGATGTTCCAGACATCAAAGAGCACACTGTGGGAGAGGAGAAGATTTAAAATAGTTTACTATAGAACTGTTCTTTCAGTGAGCAACTTATTTTTCTGAATTTTGCTTTTTAGGGATCAAATAAAAACCTTTGTTGAAACTGGAAAAAACCCCACAAAAACAGTCTAGTTTATTAAGAACAAGAAGAGGTCAATCCACAAATAGGAAATGTAAGGAGAGTCCAGTATTCTTAATAGCAAATATATTAATTTACATAAATTTATTTAATCTCCATCACAACATCATGAAGCAGAAATATAATTATCCCACATTTATAGATCATATATACTAATACTACAGATACTTCATGACACAAATCTTCAAGTGGAGAAGCTGGAGCTAGAACTAAAGGTGAGAATTTATCCATTCCACAAATATAAATAGAATCAACCTACACAGTAGGAAACAGCGCTATTTCCAGTAATTTTGCTCCGTGGCAGCTCTGAGGAAGCCGAGCCCACATATGCCTTGCAGTGGTATTGTTGTTAGGTGCCATCGAATCGGCACTGACTCATAGCGACCTTATGCACAGCAGAGTGAAACAATGTCCGATCCTGGGCCAACCTCACTACTGTTGCCACATTTGAGTCCATCAATGCTGCCACTTGGCCAATCCATCTCATTGGGGGCCTTCCTCTTTTTCTCTGACCGTCCATCTTACTAAACATGATAGTCATCACATATTACCTGTGGGTTTTCTCTATAGAGATAACCCATCAACCTTCTCCAGTTATTGATGAACTAAGGTATCTAGATTCAGCCTATGAGAAAGTCCTAGAGCTGCCATGTTGTTTTTGTTAAGTCCTTTTGAGTCAATTTTGACTCAGAGCAGCCCTGTAGAGGGATTCTAAGTAGTGACTGTTGGGTTTGAAATGCCAACCTTGTAATTAGCAGTCCAGTGCTTATCTAACAGAAAAAAAATTGAGCCTTGGATTGCAATATTGAAGGATTCTATGGGGAAAATATTGAATGATGCAGGAAGCATCAAAAGAAAATGGGAAGAATATATACAGAAATGATACCAAAAAATTGGTCAATGTTTAATCATTTCAAGAGATATGTTATCAAGATGCACTGATATTGTAGGAAGAAATCCAAGATATTCTGAAGGGACTAGAAAAAAGCAAGCTTCCAGGATTAGATGGAACACAAATGGAAATGTTCCAATAAACAGATATAGCAGTGGATGTGCTCACTTGTCTGTGTCAAAAAATTTGGAAGACAACTGCCTGGCCAATTGATGAAAAGAGATCCATATTTGTTCCCATTCCAAAGAAAGGTGACCTGATAGGATGTGGAAATCATTAAACAACCTCATATGGAAGTAAAATTTTGCTGAAGATAATTAAAAAGCAGTTGCAGTGGTATATCAACATGGAATGCCAGAAATTCAAGCTGGATTTGCAAGATGTCATGGAACTAGGGATATTATTGCTGATATCAGATGGATCTTGGATGAAAGCAGATAATACTAAAAAGATGTTTATTTGTGCTTTATTGATTATGCAAATGCATTTGATTCTGTGAACCACAGCAAACTATAGAAAACATTGAGAATAATGGGTATTCCAGAACACTTAATTGCGCTCATGAGGAACCTGTACATAGACCAAGAGGTAGTCATTTGAAGAGAACAATACTGAGTGTTTTAAAGTCAGAAAAGGTATGCAACCATATTTATTCAATCTGTATGAGTAAATAATTGGAGAAACTGGATTATATGAAGAAGAAGGTAGCATGAAGATTGGAGGAAGACTCATAATAACCTACAATATGCAGATGGCATAGCCTTGCTTTCTGGAAGCAAAGAAGAATTGAACTACTTACTGATGAAGATTAAAGATCTTTTCCTTCAGTATGGATTGCACCTCAATGTAAAGGAAGCAAAAATCCTCACAACTGGACCAATAGATAACATCATAATAAACAAAAAAGACTGAAGTTGTCCAAGACATTATTTTATTTGGATCCACAAGTCAAGAAATCAAACTACATATTTTACTAGGCAAATCTGCTGTAAAAGACCTCTTCAAAATGTCCCAAACTAAAGATGTTAGTTTGAGGACTAAGGTGGGCCAGTCCCAAGCCATGGTGCTTTCAATAGTTTCATAAGCAAGTGAAAGTGGGACAATGAATAAGGAAGACCACAGAAGAAATGATGTATTTGAGTTATGGTATTGGGGAAGAATGTTAAAGATATCTTAGATTGACAAAGAACAAACAAATCTGTTATGAGTACATCTAGAATACTCCTTAGAAGCAATGATGGCCAAACTTTGTCTCTCATAGTTTGGACGTGTCAGAAGGGAACAGTCCCTAGAGAAGGACATCATGCTTGGTAAAGGAAGGATCAATGAAAAAGAGTAAAACCCCTAATGATGTGATTGACACAGTGGCAGCAACCATGGGCTCAAACAAAACAATCACGAGGATGGCGCAGGACCCGACTTTCACTATGGTATGTATAGGGTCACTATGACTCACAGTGGACTCAAGAGCACCTAACATCAACAATGCTATTGAACTCTACCCAATTTTTCCCAAAAGTTTGCTCTAGTCAACCCCATGCATTCTTAAATTTCTACTTGTGCTACCTCTTCCCTTACCTCCCAGGGCAACACATATTTACCAAACATGTGCAGAGCAACACCAGCATTTCCTGCATTTCTGGTTCATAGATACCAATCTTCTCCTTCTCTGGGCTTAGGAATGGTAAGAGAAGAACATTTTTATTATAAGACTTTCTGGATCTTCTTATCTTAGGCTTTTGCTCTATCCGACATAGTGTGGCCTTCTCCTTGTTGCTCTGTAATTTTGCAATTTATAGCCAAAAAGCGAGTATGAACATTGCCAATGCCAGCTATGGTGAACAACACGACTCCACCCAGCCACCCCAGTGATTCAACAGAAAGTCTTACCGCTGACTCTTAGAACTACTGGAATCAAACTCTAAAGGTATTCAAGGAGTTGGTGAGTTTAATTGCTGGCGACAGCATACGAAAGCACTGAGAAGCTGTGGCCCTGTGACCACATGGACGAAAATCCAATTCCGAGGCCCTCAGAATTGTAAGCCATGGACCCTGAGGGCCAAGGAAGTGACCCCCTGACGTCCTGGGTTCATGGCCTTTGGCGAACTCACTGACCGGCCACCTCTGTGTAATTCTTTCTGATTTTACTTTTGTGTATTCTGTACTTGTCCTTTATGCTCTTAACTCCGATAATTGTAGCTTCTGGGAAAATGGTCTCTTATGATGAAAATAATGATTCCTTTAATGACACTATTGTAAATGTCACTGCTTTGAAGGTATTGGCAGAACATGAGGTATTAGGAACAAAATCTTTCTGGGAGGCAAGTTCTGGCCACCTGGCAAGTATGTCAAAACTATTTTTGATCAAATTATTTAGTCATGTTTGATATTAACTAAAAATAAAAGCTCTTGATGTCCATTTACAAAACTGAACTTCCCCTTAGAACCGAGTCAGTAAAGCTTCCTCATATGACTCAGAAGGAACAAGAACAAGAGTACTAAAGAATTAGGTAAAAGAATTCAGGAGAAAACCTGCCCAAGGCGTTTGAATAAAATAAAATAGTAGACTATAGAAAAACTTGTATGAAGAACAAGAATGGCAGCCCCTTTAAGCTGCCCCCGGGTATAATCAGCTTGACTCAAACGCTTTCCTCCCTCCGGAAGAAATACAGAAATGTAATAGTAATAAGTGTTGTAGTATCTAGATGTGGAACCTGGAACAGGATAAAGGAATATAGAGAAAAAGATCTTACATTCCTGGGAAGGTTGAGCTTTGTCCTTGACCTCCCCGAGATTAGTGACTTGTAACCTTTGTAGCCCTGCCTAAAAACAAAAATATGTACCCTTTGCTTGCAACATGTTTAAAGAGAATTAAAATTCTTGGGAAAAGACCTGATTAAACTTTTCAATTGAATTTTCCGAAGTCTCCCACCTCACCCACCTATGATTAAACCATGTGCCTGGAGTAAACTGCACATAGCTTCCCTGGGTCATGAGGACCTAGAGGTCAATGTATAAACTGTAATGGCTTGCTTAAACTTTTACATGATAATGATCTTAGATTAGCACAGAATTCATGATGTTCTCAAAATGTCTTAAGAATTTTTGTGAATCACTAAAACTTGTCTTAAATGAATAACCACATTTTTCTGTAATGAACACCCATCCTTTTTACTTCCTTCTATGTGAAAATAAAAGACTGAGGTAGAGTTAGTTCTACATGCATTCTCGGCAGCAGGACTATTCTGTCTGTCAGCTTGCATCAAATATGAGTGTCTGTGTCTTTTGTCTTTAATCTTTTTCTCCCGCCTTCCAGACATCTCATCTTCGTGAAGCCCACCCCCTGTCGAGGCTGGACCCCGACATTTAATGATGCTCTGATTCTTTCTTTCTGTAACACAATTTTAATGAATGGGTCATCTTATCAAAAGACGTAATTCACTTAAGCAAAAAACATTTACTGAGACTCTACTATGACCCAGGAGTACTAGTGGGGCACTGTGGGTTTATGCACTGGACTGCAAGGTCGGTTTGAACCACAAGGTAGCCTGTTCAAACTCACCAGCCGCTCCTTGGAAACCCTATACATGGAGTAGGAATTGACTCCACAGCACTTAACAACAAAAACAACAACTATAACCCATGAACAATGCAAGTAATGTAATTTGTATGACATTAGATTATGTAAAAAATGCCACCTACCATATTTCCACCTACCCTGGTAGTGTAGTGGGCAAACAGCGAAATCAGCAATTCAAATCTTACAACTGATCTATGGGAGAACTATGAGATTTTCTGCTTCTGTAATGATTACAGCCTTAGAAACCCTATGCAGGGTCTCTATGAGTTGGAACGGAATCCACGACACACCACCACCATCACCATCCCTCCATAGCAGCTGGGCTTGATAATTCATTACAATGGCCACAAAGAATGCAGACACCATAGTCACATTTATGGACTTTATTAAAGATGTTCACAGGTTACAATTCAGAGTCAAAATTACTCAAAGCACAATTGTTCAGGGTACATTCTTCCAATCAGGACAGTCTCTGCTCAGTTGTGTCTCAGAGAAGCCTTCAGTCCCTTGGTCTAACCTCTACCCTACTTGAACAATGTTACAAAGTTTACTTAGGGCTGCTGACAGATATCCAAAGGGCGCTCCACTCTTCAATAAGCCTCAGCCCATAGACACTCAGCTCTAGCTCTGTGACTCAGCAAATTAAGCCCCTCAATTAAGTGCCTAGAGAAACCCCACTTCACAAACAAGCTTCCTGGCACAAAGGCACTCTGCTTCACTTGCTCTGGGGGCCTGGAAGTCCACCACCCTGCCTTGTCCTCTGGCTCTCTTGGACCTGCTGCTGCTACTGCTACTGCTGCTGCTGTCACTACTCAGATTTCACAGCTTTTCTGTCCCTGTGTTGAGGATGTTTGATGCTAAGAGATCTCCTAATTCAAAGGATGCCCTCCACTTCCGGTGTTTCTGGGTATTTTTTGTTTTGTTTTAAGTTTTTATTATGAATTATGTGAGTTTACATGGAAGAACATCAGCTTCATATTCATCTCATCTTATTTCATTTCATTGCAATGATTACAATCCCCTCCATGCATCATCAAATAACCAAAGGATACACCCCACAGGCCCACCCTCCTGGCTGTCAGCACACAGCCCCTCTCTCTCCCTGAGTCCCATATTCCCAGTCACTCCATCTGTCCACGTCATCATCTCTGTCTCCATGTCTGGCGTCACTGCCTCTCTGGGTAGGGTCACGCTCTCCGTTCTTCTCACCCAGGGACCTCCACTTCTGGACTACAAAATCAATCACTCCCCCCCTTTTGTCAGAAAACATCTACCTCTACATTTCCGACCCTCACAGTCAGTCCTGATGGCAATTATTCACTATTGTACCACAAGAGTCTTATCCCCATTTCCTTTTGCCAGCTTGGTCCCAACAGATTGGAAATCCTTCACTAGAGGGTCTATCTACCCTTGTCCCGTCTAGAACTAGGCTCCCTCTTGAAAGCTTGTAAGCCAGTCATTTATTGCCTTTATAGCCACCCTACCCATTTTGGGTAACCAATGTCTAAGTAGCCCATCCCTGTCAACCCTGTGTACCTAGGGGTGGGAATGATCCTTGCTGTAAAGATTCATTTCCTTTTTTGAGCTACTACACCCATAAGTATTGGTAAAGTTCATCAAATTGTAGTAGGTTACTCTTTTTTTTTCTTCCCTCTTCTTTCTTCTTCTAGTCAAGTTCTGATCATCCAGCCATTGAAGCCAGGTCAAGTGGGTACTATCTGCGAGTATGGGTGTTCTTGTGCATCTCCCCTCCTTTCATATCAGCTGGATGCTTCATTCTCCGCTCTAGTCTTCTTTAGCCATGTCACTGCTTCTGGGCCCAGGAATCCCCGGGTCTTGCTGTGACTGCTGGCCATCCAGGTCTCCTCCTGGGTTCACAGGAGTCTATTGAATATGGTTGGACTTAGATCCCAACTTCATTGTTGTTTTTCCCCCCTCCCCCTTATCGGTGACCAATGGTGACCAGACCACATGCCTGCTTGTGTATTCCCCTTGAGTCTTAGTCTTGGAAGGGAGTTTGCTCTGAGGGAACCCGACCACTTGCCTTGATGGCTCCTGGATGAACAGCTTACTTGTTCTTGCAGTAATCAATCATACTGCCATTAATGTTTTTGATTTTTTCTGCTGGTATTTCTTCACGAAGTATCTTCTGTTCTTCAAACCACTCCAGGCTGGTCTACTTGTCCTTTCCAGTAGAAATTTCCCACCTCAGACAATTCTGGATGGGCTTTTGGTTTCCACCTATGGTCTTATGCAACGCACAAGCTCCACAGGAGGTATCTTTCACTGGGCAATTTCTAGCTCCCTTTAAGGTATTCCAACCAGTTATAGGCTGAAGACAGGCTCACAATAGCTCCCTTTAAGGTATTCCAATCCATTATAGGCTGAATATTGGCTTACAAGCTTTCTGTTGTGATGTTTCTGTCTATTCCTGTCTCCCCCAAGCCTTCCCGCCCCCATCTGTTAAGTGTCTATTTCACAATGGTAGGCAAGGGAAACCAAGATTCAAAAGACAGCCAAGCATCGTAACATTAGTCCCCTCTTTAACCCTTTCAAATCATGCCTCAATCCCTATATCCTGAAGACCTGTTATTCCAAGGTTGTGCATACATCATCATTTACCTCTGTCCCACTTAGCCCATGTGAACCTGCCTAAGTGTTCTCCCATTCACTTCGTTCTTCTATTACCCTCCCCCTTCTTGTGTATTGCCTGCCCCACCTCCCAGCACTCAAGCTCTCCTGTCTCTATTCCCTACCCTGTGCTCTATCTTCGCCTCTCTCCCTCCCTCCCTCCCCTCCTCTCATCCCATACATCCAGGTGATCAGCAATTACGTATATAGTTTTGTTTTGTTTTTCCCCCTTTTGGGTGGGTTCTTTTTCTTAGTCTTTTACAATAATGGTCTTATGCAGTATTTCTCTTTTTGTGACTCACATTGTTCCTGTATTGGGTTTTCAAAGAGTAGCTGGTGGGTTTGAACCAATAACCTTGCAGTTAGTAGTCCAATGCTTATCCTACAGTGCCACACCAGTACTCTGTCTGTCTGCCTCTCTCTCTCTCTCCTCTCTCCTCCCCACACATATACATATATACAGACATGTAGTATACATATATACATACGATAGCACTGGATTGTGAACCACATGGTCTGCAGCTCAAGCTGCTCTGTGGGAGAAAGATGAGACTTGTTGTTCCCCCAAAGGGTGACATAGGGTTTCCAAGGAGCAGCTGGTAAGTCTGAACTACCGACCTTATGGTTCAAAGCAACTTTCCAGTCGGGTGCATAAACTCACAGTGCCATACCAGGACTCCACATACATTGATAGAGACAATTTTGACATTGTTTTTGAATATAATGTGTACACATGTGTACAGTTCTCTGTATTCTCACAAGGTTAATGGATACTGTCATTGCTTTAGGGACACCTTTTAATTCCTAGTAGGTGTATGTCATAAAGTGGAGAAGAGTGCACTAGGACACCGAGACCTGTCAGTGACAATTCACAAGGCCATTGGATCACTGTTGTGCGCTCTCACCCTTTGTACTTAAATAGTAGCTTTCTCATACTGGAGTAAAGCTGTTCTCTTAGTGGTCAGAATCTGAGAAGCAGATAGGGTCGTAATGCAAGTAGACTGAATGTACTGAGGTCAGAAGTCCAAGAAAGGAGTAGCTGAAGTCCTTTCCAAGGAGGAGAATGGCCAGAAGCAGGCAATAAAACCAGAAGCACCAAACCAGAGAATCAGGACCGTATATACAGAGAAGAAGCAAGGTAAGGCTGAGAGAGTGACACTTTGAGCTTGGCTGTTGTGAATGAGACCAAAATTGACTTGTAATTTTTAAATATAATTTCAATTTGTTGGTTAAAGTGCCTTGGGGTTGGTTCTGACTCATACTGACACTGTAGGGTTTCTGTGACTTTAAATCTTAGAGAGAGCAGAAAGCCTCATCTTTCTCCTGCAGAGGACCTTGTGGTTCAAAGTCCAGTGCTTATTGTGGACCAATGTGTTCCACAGGTGAAATTACTGATCTATTACTCAGTAACATCCACCCACTGCCATCCTGACCATTCAACTCTTTGTAACCCCATACTCTATGAGAGTAGAGCTGCTCACAGGGTTTTCTTGGCTATAGTCTTTATGGAAATATTATCACCAGACCTTTCTTCTGCAGGACTCTTAGGTGGGTTTGAACCAACAACAATTAGATTAGTAACTAATGCAAACCACCTGTGCCACCTTGAAACCTAATCTGCTAAGAGGCTTTGCCATTTTAAGGAATATTTAGAAAGGCAGATTGAAAATACTTACTCCCATCCTTATTCCCAAATCTACTCGGATCACTGAGACCAGTTAACACACAAGTTTTTTGTTCGTTCTTGGTTTCTTTCTAAAAATGACAGCATATGTGAATGTGAATGCATAGTTTTATTTTCCCAATTTATTTCACTCAAAACATTGTATTCTGCTTTATTTCATATATTAGTTTTTACCACTTAACCACATTGGAGAGGCTTCGTATTAGTACATAAGAACTTGCTAGCTGAGTGCTATTTCGTTTTTTACGTTTTTTTTTTTTTAGCAATGCACACATGAAAAACTTGTTCATTTGTCTTTTTACATTTCTGAAATGATTGCTGTAAATGTCTGAGCATTTACAGCAATCACGTTAGTGAGTCAAAGGTATGAACTTTTTATATATATATTGTCAAATTGTCCTGTCTCAGTTACCTAGTGTTTCCATGACAAAAGCATTCCATAAGTGGTTGGCATTTAAGAACATAGTTTATTGTGGCACAGTATGGGAGGCATTGCTTACAGAGAGGGTCTTTCCTTCTGTCACTCAGAGGTGTGACCCTGTGTCTTGGCTGCTTGTACCCACACCTTCACATGGCATCTGTCTTCCCCCGTGTGTTTCCCTTGCATGCCTATTTACTCATTCTATAACATGCCACTCAAGAGGGAGGAGGTTTGGGATCCACTGTGACCTCTTTAAGGTAACTAAAGAAAAGCCTGATTTCAAAACATACTCATATTTACAAAGTGTAGGAGTTAGGACTTCCACATTTCTGTCTGGAAGACAATTCAAACCTTAAAATTCTCCCTACCAAAAGCCCAATCCCTCTGTCATTAGTTGATTCCAATTCAGCAACCGTGCAGGAGATAAGAAAAATACACCCAAGGTTTTCTGAGATCGTAAATTTTTTTGGAAGTCATTTGCCTCATATTTTCCCAGCAAAGCATCCGGTGTGTTCAAATCACTGATCTTTCTGTTAGAAGCTCATGCTTAACCCACTGTGCCACCAGGGTTCTTTATTCTACCCCATACCAATCCAAACAAAACAGCTAACCCATTACCATTGAATCAATTCCGCCCCATAGTGACCCTGTATGGTAGCGGTGGCGTGCTGTCATGTTACTTCTGATTCATACTGATCCTGTATAGGGTTTCTGAGGCTGTTAATCTTTAAGGGAGCAGATAGTCTCATCTCTCTCCCATGGAGCAACTGGTAGATTCAAACTGCTGACCTTATGGTTAGCAGCCCTGCTCATAACCCACTATACTACCTGGACTCCTTAATGAACCTTATGGAGGATGACGAAACTGTTGCTAAGTGCTGTCAAACCCTGTATAGGGTTTGAACCACCGACATTGTGGCTCAAACTCTTTTTGGGTCAGTGCTTACCCTTAGTGACCCTGTATAGAGTTTCCAAGGAGCAGCTGGTGAGCTTGAACTGCCAACCTTGCAGTTTAAGTAGCTTTGCAGTCTGGCTCATTAACCCACAGTGCCACACCAGGACTCCAAACGGTAAGGCATCAAAAATATTGAGAGAACTCATCTCCCTACAGCCGTATCACAGAACCTGCATAAAACATTTTGAATTTTCCCTATGAAAATGTATTCCTCTAGTTTTATTTTACATTAATGTCATTATAAAATGAGCTTGAGTTTTTTTTTTTGTTGTTGTTAGTATTATGTTGCTGTTAAGTGTCAACTCATAGTGATCCTGTATAGGGCTTCCAAAAAGCGGCTGGTGAGTTTGAACTTCCGACCTTGCAGTTCAAACCGACTTTGCTGCTAAATGCTTAATCTACAGCGCCACACCAAGGCTCCTTTGCATATTTCCCTCCAGGCATTAAGTGATATTGATTCAATCCAATAATAATGATCTGTATAATCCTACTGAATATTTAGTGAAAACTCATAGACAATCAGTCCAGGCATCAGTCTGGATCATGGTAAATGGGGATGAGAGCCTGCACCTCACCTCATCTCTGGTCCTCAGAGTGGGCCTCTGTCCTCCCTGCCTTCTATGTTTGCCTTTATCTTCATGATCCTCGGAAGTCTGTTGGCAGATTTTCTTCTTTCCAGAAAATTGTTTAGACATATCACCGTAAGAAAACTCTTCACTGCCATAGTTAATGAGGGGACAATTACAAGGGTGGATGTTGAATGTTCAGAGAAGCCACCTGTTTACTCTGTGTCTTTCCTCATGCCAGGAGTTATCTTCCCATCCTTGATCATGGTGTCCCTGTACTGGGTCAGATCCAGCACCAGCACCTCCTTGGCGACCTTCTTGGTGCTGTCTTCTGCCATTAGCAGCTTGTGCTGCCCAGGAGTCATTGTTAATTTCTTGGATATTGCTCCTCGATAGGAACCCCTTTGCCTCATTCTCAAAGAATCTCAGTTCAGTTCAAGGAGCCCTAAACTTGCTCTAACACACAGGTGAGGTATGACATATGCAACACGTCACAGGAAAAGCCATAAGCAGACCTACACCCAAATCATCACTGAGTTTCCCCAGGTAAAACCAAGAGTGGTCAGGGACTTCTAACATCTCAACATCATGATCACAGTTCAACTGGCCGAGATTGCCCCCAAACTCTCTCTGTTGAGGAATGTAGCAGTCACACTGGGTTGGATGATTGACAGGACTCTTGAGACCCACATAATATGTGCATGTCGGGGCTTTGATAATAGAAAGGACACTTTATAGCAGGATGTCTCAAAGATGATTGAGATTTCTACATGCAGCACCCTAAGTTTCTTCAGTCACACAGAGCAAGCTTCGTCTTCAGGTAGTGCAGATACCTGGGAGATATCAGGGGAGCCATCATCCCATTCAATACAGGCCTTTTCTGCACAAAACAAGACTGCAAAATCAGGCTCAATAAATCAAACAAAAAAAAAATCAAGTGATCGTATAAACTGGTGAAAACTAACAACCTGTTCATTTTTTATGAATAATGTTGACAAGTTGGTATAAGGTGTATTTTGGAAGTCTCAGACTCCACACGAGTTTATATTGATTAAAAAATAAAAAGATTATATTGATAACTACTCAGTCTGTGTCATTCAGTTTTTTCCCACGGGCAGCACAACTCCAGGCATCCCTGTGATAAGCACAGAGCTGCAACAATCTAGTTGAGATGAGCCCTTAGTTCACAGGATAATGTCCCTCCTTCTCTCTCTATCATAGGTACATTGGCTTTCTTAAGGGAATATCAGAAATCTCTGAAAACATAGCGGGAGCTCTCTCACCCACTGCTACGGGATTTTTCATCAATCAGGTGAGGCCATAACTCATATTCTTAAGAAGAACTTATTCAAAGTATATGTAGTATCTTTAGCGTCACCCAGGTAATGTGGCCATGCTCAGGCTGTGGAGAGAGGAGGAGTGCTCAGTTGTATTAGTTTACATTTTCTGATTTCTTATAAGATGAGCCTCTTATGGTAAGCTTCAACTGTTTTAAGAATAATTTTGAAAGTCCTGTTATAAAATAGAGTTGCCTACCACCCTGGTTTGCCCTATACTGAGAAACTTTCTAGATTATAGTACTATCAATTCTAAGCCCTTGAAAGTATTGGGCAAAATGGTGCAACCTGGTCACCTTACATAAGAATCTAATAAATATTAATTGAATTAATGAATGAGATACAGAGTAAATGATGGAGTGAACAAGTGACCTCCATCTCACATTTATGTCTGTGAACTGTCAGTGTAGAAACTAATCTCACTAGTATGGCTTACTAATGTTTACATTCAAAGACTTTTTCATTCCAGAAGTGCATCTAGTTGTCAAAAACTTTTTAAATCCAGCTGATGGCTAAAACTGATGGCTTGAGTAAATAAGAATCTTATTCCTATGGGTATTATATGAGGATAAACGTGTGTGGCACTCACATGAATACATTTATTAAGATTTTTTCCCCCCAACCAGTATATGCATAAAGGGAAGGTGTCGAGACATACTGGTTAAAGTTCTTGGCTGCTGATTGAGAAAGTTTTGAACCTACCAGCTGCTCTGTAGGAGAAAGATAAGACGACTGGCTTGCATAAAGCTTACAGGTTTGGAAGCCCTTTGGGGCAGTTTTACTCTGTCTTTTAGGGTCGCAGGTACAGATTCCTCATGAGCACAATTAAGTGTTCTGGAATACTCACACTTCACAATTTTGTCCATAGCTTGTCATGAGCCACACAATCGAAAGCCTTTGCATAGTCAATAAAGCACAGGTGGACATCTTTCTGATATTCTCTGCTTTCAGCCAAGATCCATGGGACATCAACAATGATATCCCTCATTCCACAATCTCATCTGAATCCGGCTTGAAACTCTGTCAATGTATGCTTGCAGCCATTTCTGTATTCCGTTTAGTAAAACTTAACTCACATGGAATATCAAAAATACTGTCCGATGATTTCCACATTCCATTGGGTCACCTCTCTTTGGAATGGGCACAAATATGGAACTGTTACAATCAGTCGGCCAGATAGTTGCCCTCCAGATTTCTTGGCAGAGATGAGTGAATGCCTCCTGTGTCACCTCACTTTCTTGAAAGATTTCAATTTTTATTCCATTAATTCCTGATGCCTTGTTCTTTGCCAATTCCTTCAATGCACCTTGGACTTCTTCCTTCAGTAGCATTGGCTTTTGATCATATGCTACCTCTGGAAACAGTTGAACATCAACCATTTCCTTTTGGTACAGTGACTCTGTGTATTCCCTCCATCTTCTTTTGATGCTTTCTGCAGTGTTCAATAATTTGCCCAGAGAATCCTTCAATAATGAAAGTTGAGTCTTGAATTTTTTCTTGTTATTCCTTTTTGGTTTTGTGACTCCAGATCTTTTCACATTTTGAGTGACCCAGTATAAGGTTTCTGAGGCTGTAAATCTCTGCGGGAGCCCCAAACCTCATATTCTCCTAAAGAGAAGCTGGCAGGTTCAAACCAGTGACCTTTTGGTTTATAGTCCAGTGTTTATCATGTGGAGTTACCACGCTCATATACAAGCACTCTTGCAGAGCCACTGCACTCCCTTCCTATACGTGTGTGTGTGTGTGTGTGTGTGTGTGTGTGTGCATGAAACTATCCCATACTATATATGGAGTCCTGGTGTGGCAATGTGAGTTAATACGCTGGACTGTGAAGTTGGTTTGAACCACAAGGTGGCAGTTCAAGCTCACCAGCCACTCCTCAGAAACCCTGCACAGGGTTGTTATGGGTGGGAACCTATTTGACAACACTTAACAACAACAACACAGGGGACAAAGATATGAAAACTTCATAACCATAATCAAATGCGTAGAGGAACTGAACTGCGACATTGGGTTTGAGGGCTTTGAACCATAGTCTCAAAAAATATTTAGGTCAATTGACAGAGTACACAAAGACAATGCTGTGCTATACTGAGTAGTTGCCAAAACTTATGAATGGATATCTAAGATGCAACTGTTGGTCTCGCACCATCTGGAACAAAGGACACTGAAGAAAATCAGAAACAAGGAAAAAAATTGTCCAGAGAACTAATAGACCAGTGAGTCTCAGCTTCCAGTAGCCTGAGTCCAGAAGAACTGGAAGATGCCCAACTATTATTAAGGACCACGTTGAAAAGGATCTTCAAACCTGCAACTGAACCCAGGCCCAGGGATCAACTTTCAGATGAACAGATCTATAAAGTAAACAATAGAACTTATGAGGAAAATACTACTCACAAAAATTAGCAGTATGAGACCAAAGGGGCAGAATTTGCCCAAGAATGATACTCAAAAGGCAGGAAGGACAGCAAGGAAGGAAGGGAATCCAGGGAGGAAGTGGAAGAGTTCTATTACATTTATTTTATTACAACTGATGTCATGGAGCAAAATATGTATAAACTGTGGAATGGGCAACTAATTTGCTCTGTAATTTTCACCCAAACCACAATGATAAAAAAATTAAAAAAGGAAAGTATATTAAAGGCAGGATCTATTTTCAAAAGAAGAATGAGTGTCCTATAACTAATGTGGTTTAAGCCCAATAGAGTTTCAGCTGTATCTGACAACTTGCTGTCTATGATTCCTGACTTTCAAATCAGAGATGGCTGCATTATACCTGTAGGCACTGGGCACTTTCTGGAGTCCACCTTTTCATGGCTGCCTTCTTAATAGCTTTACCGATCTCTATTCTATATCTGTTTTGTGGATCTGTTCAAATCTCTTGCGTTTTAGTACAAGGGCATTGCCCTGTTTTTTGTCTTATCCATTCAAATACTTGTTTACAGTGTCACATCCATCTACAGTCTTTCCTCTGCTGATCTGACTTTGGGATCCTGTTCACCATTCATCAGGCCTTATTCAAAGTTATTGTACTTGTCTACTAGGTCTTGTTGTTGTTGTTATGTGGCAGACACCATCCTGCCAAGGAGCAGAACTGTGAGAAGCCTTATGCATGAAAAGTTCATTGTTTAGCAGAGAGACAATGAGTGCCCCCTTGGATAGCAAAGCTACAAGGGATGATTCATGCAGGGGACCCACGGTTTCTAGCTTTCCCTTGGAAAAATAGTTTATTTCTGATTTCCTTATAAGAAATTTTAGAAAATCTTGCATAATCATTAGATACTTTAAACAAACCTCACGTTATAATAGTTGCCTTTCACATTAACTTTCACACCAGATTCAATCTTATGTAATTATAAAAATTGTTTTTTACATTAATAATAAGTTTTAACATTACAAATAATCACACTAGCTAAAGTTTTAGCAATTCAAGCTTAAAATTGTAAGAAACAATCCAGGTGGTTTTAGTCAAAGACATTAAGGCTTTTAGAAAGCAGCTTAGGAGACAGTCAAGGGCAATGAGAGCTTGGGAACAGAGACAAGAGTTTGATTAGAAGTTTTGAGAAATTGTTAGCATGAGAGAATTACTGCTTTGTTCTTAACTATGAAACTTTAGGGTACTTTTATGTTCTTGCTTTTATTGTTTAATCAATTATATGTATGACCAGTTATAGTAAAAATTATGTTTTTGATTGTAATCTGTAACTAATGAATCTATAGAAAATAATAGTTGTTGGTAAAGTTAGAAATTAAGATGTAGAACTTTGTTTAAAATTAACTAGACATTTTAGGGAGGATTAGAGAGAAACAGAGTTGCTTACAGAAGGTAGACGTTATCATGGTAACTAAGGAGTAACTAAGGAGAATAGAGACACAGGAATGTTTGGTGACCTTGTGTTCCTCTTGTACCGTTGATGTAACAATATAATATTTGATTGATTTGTAACTGCTTGTACGTGACTGTTATGAGATCATTGTATATTCTAAATGGGATATAAGAAGCAACAATTTTTTAAATAAACAAATAAGGCAGAGAAGGCAGCAGTCAGAAAGAGAGTCATCAGAGAGAGCCATTACCACCATTTGCCTGAGACGCAAAATGACCCATTGACTCTGAGTTTGTTTTTTTTTTTTTTTTTTTCATTCGCCGACTCCACATCCTCCTATTGAGACTCTTCTAATAATTGTGTCGAGGCTGGTCCCTGGCAGTTATGTGCCGTGGAGTCAGTTCTGACTCATGGCGACCCTGTACAGGGTTTCTGAGGCTGTAAATCTTTACAGGACCAGAAAGCCTCATCTTTCTCCTACAGAACAGCTGGTAGTTTGAACTGCTGACCGTGAGATTAGCAGCCCAATTCGTAACCACTACGCTAACTGAGTTGCATTCAAGATCCATGTTGGTTTGTCCAAATATCAAGAGATTGTATATGATGTATCTACTTCCAGTAACCTTATATATGAACAACATTGGGACTAGGAGAGGGAGCAGAAGATTTCAAGCATTAAACTGAATACTAATGAACACTTATCAGGAATCAAATCAGAGACTAAAGAAAAATATAACCTCAGGTAGCTCAACATTTGATTGGGCAAGTGATTTTGCCATAACTATCAAAGAGTCTTGGTGTAGCACTGTAGGATAAGCACTGGACTGCTAACCACAAGGTTGGAAGCTCAAATTCACTAGCCACTCCTCAGAAACCCTTTACAAGGTCACTATGAGTCAGAACTGTCTTGGTGGCACTTAACAACAGTCACAGAAATGAATGTGAAATGACAATGGTGGAAAATTAGAGTCCACCAGAATATGAACATAAAGGATCATGATACATACACTGGTCTGAAGGGTGGAAGAGGCCACCATTACAGAATTCCAGCTGAGCCAGAATCTGAAGGATAGCTGTCAATTGGTTCAGCAGGCAGATGGAGAGAATAGTCCAGGAAGCAAGAACAGTGCAAGTAAGGTGTGCTGGCTGGAAAGAGCAACTGTGTCCACAGTATAGAAAATAAGGGCAGGAGGTTTTGTGAGTAGAGTGTAGATGTATTTGGTGACAAGAACATGAGGACACTGTGTGCCCACTGAGCACACCTGTATTTTCTTTAAAGCAAAGGGTTAGGTTTTAGTGGGAGAATGTCTAATCAGGGATCTAGTTTTCAAATGTCTGCATCAAAGGAATCTATATGAATAGGACTTGACTGTGCAGCTCAGGAGAGAGTGATGGTCCCTGCCATGAGAAAGCAGAGGCTGTGAGAGTTGGACAGATCATCTGATTTAGGAGACAGCCAGAAAAGGTTCTGATACTACACTAGTGAGTAGAAGAAGTTCAAGGCCACATTGCAATTTGCTCACTCCACCCTCCAGCAGGATTCCAATGAGCCACTGGTTCTTTGTGAAGAAAAAACACACGAGCTTTAAACACTGGAATAATACTGGGGCCAGACTAAGGAAATCATTTATATGTAGACTTCATTAATTCACTCATGAAGTCATTCTAAAAGTCTTTAAGTCTGGTGTGGTGCTGTAGGACAAGCATTGGTCTGCTGGCTTCAAAATAGGTAGTTCAAACTCACCAGCTGCTCCTTGAAAGAAAGATGAGCCTTTCGGCTTCTGTAAAGATTTACAGCCTCAGAAACCCTATACAGGAGTTGGAATCAACTTAATGACAGTGGTGGCAGTGAGTTCTAAAGGATGCACTATTTCTTTTTTTTAATAAATGTTTTATTGTGAATTATGTGATATTTTACATGGGAGAACATTAGTTTTACATTTATTCTATCATATGTTGTTTCATTGCCATAGTTACAATCCTGTCCATGCATCATCAACCAACCAAAGGATATACCCTGCAAGCCTACTCTCCCCCTCCCCCCTCCAGTCGTCAGCACACAGCCCCTCTCCCTCTCTGGTTCTGAAGTCCCCAGCTGCTCCATCGCTCCACGTCATTGTCTCTGCCTCCATCTCAGGCATCACTGCTTCTCTGGGTAGAGTCCTGCTCTCCGCTCTTCTCCACTGATGGTCCCAGTGCCCTCCACTCCTAGGCTGAAAAGTGAATCACTCCCCTCCTTGCTATAAAATGTAAAGGACACACTATTTGAAGCATAGGAAAAAGAGAAATCATTCCCCTCGGCTACCATCTACTCTAGTGGCAGAAGCTAGTGATTACCAAAGGTAAGGTTCTAAGAGGTAGCGTAAGCAAGTGCCTTAGGGAAATTGGAATTTAAATAATGACAAAGAAAAATAAAAAACCCTCAGGAGATTTGTGGGCGGGTGGGTATTGAGGGGTTGGGCATTGCTGGTAGGTGAAACACAACAACTGGCTGGGATCTATGAGGTAAATGGAGAGAGGTAGATGCAAGGTCAGCAAAGCTGGCCCTTGACCCAGGTCAGAATAGATCCTGAAATAGATTAAAAGGAGATTGCAACTTGTCTTTTTTTTTTCTTTCTTTCTTTCTGAGTTCACTAAGAAGGCTTTGGAAAATTTTTAGACCATGAAGAAACCCAATCATGCTTACAGTGTAAACATTCTGTCTGCTATGTGGAAATGATTCGAAAGAATGCAAATAGTCAAATCAGAGATTGTCCAGTGTTATTTAGCTAGGTGATTGTGCAAGGAAGGAAAAATAAATGAAAACAAATGTGATTTGTGGAAAAGTTTAGAGGTACATCTAACAGAATATTCTGGTGGATTTTATGTTACATCTGGAGAGAAATACAAAATCAAAGAGGACTCCAGGTTTTTCATCAGTATTATGGGAGTAGCCAGTTAATCACAATGGAGATGCTGGGACAGATGTGGCTTCAAAGAGGTTCTAGGAGTTCTACTTTTGGCTGTGTAAAGACTGAGATAGACATCAGATACTCGAGAAGAGATGAAAACATCTGAAGTGGCAGGCAACATGGCAAATCTGTGATGTACTCCTAGGTCAAACACAATTTCTAGATAGCCAGGAGGTCATGAGAAATAGGAGTCCTGATATGGTGCTGTAGGATAACTCATATGGATTGCTTCATGAGCATCACAGCCTTCTGAACAGAGCCCGATCGATCACACGTTAGCACTTGGAAATGAGCTTTTATTACTTACAAAGAGAAGCAAACAGCATACAACATTCATATACACACCTCACTTTGTATCCTGTGTGATGACTTAAATAGATGTCTACTTACCCTATAGTACCACACTAGGACTATATATTTGTTGTTACGTGCTGTTGAGTCAGTTCTGATTCATAGCTTCCTTGTATAGGGTTTCTAAGGAGCAACCGATGAGTTTGAACTGCTGACCTTTTGGTTCAAATGACCTTGTGATCCAGTGCTTATCCTACAGTGCCACACCAGGACTCCATATGTGTGTGTGTGTGTGTGTGTGTATATATATA
>NW_006408731.1:3649174-3717673 GCF_000296735.1 Chrysochloris asiatica | reverse complement strand
TATATATATACACATATATATGCTTTGCTGATTTTGTTTCTTTAGAAAATCCAACCTGAAACATATGGTACTGAGAGAGTGAGGATTTTGTTGTTATTGTTGCTATTAGGTGCCATCGAGTCAACACCAACTCATTTTGACCATATGCACAACAGAGCAAAACACTATCTGGTCCTGTGCAAACCTCACAATCCTGTTGCAGACCATGTAGTAGTTCGAGGCCCACTGGGCCCGAGTGTCGCAGGCCACAGGCTCTGAGGAACAAATTCTGGCCACTGGCAGTCATGGCAAATTGTTTTTCATCTTAGTGTTCAGTTATATTTATTAATTCCAAACATAAGCCCTTATTGTCCACAGATAAATGTAATATTTTCCTAAAGCCCAGACTGTAAAGGTTTCAAAGGTCAAGCCTTCCTCCAAAGGATTAACTAAAAATATCTTAGCTACTTCCTGGATCTTTGTTCTACAGACAAAAAAGCCGTAGTAAGCCGTCTTCCCTAAATCTGTCCCGGGTGTTAGCTTTTCAGCCAAGTTCCTGAACACCTGGCTCAGGAAGCCAAAACAGCAGGACTCCGCCCAAGCCTTTTGTCCTTCCCTTTCACCTTGCCCCAGCTGAGCTCAGGGGCTATAGATATGCTAATTGAGCCTGAGAAACCAAGTTGCTGGCCTGGGATTCGAACCAGTGACGTATGATGTAAGTAACCTGAAGGTCTAGAAAATTACTGATGTTAGCTGTACCTTGTCTTAGTCCCTCCCAGCTTGGTGTGAAGCTCCTCCCCTAAATAAAACAGAGGCCCAGGTCGGCCCAGGTGTGCATTACAAGTGGGAGGGCATGCAGTAAAGATTGCAGGGCAGTGAGTTGCTGCCTGCAGAGGCCATGATGCCTGTAGTCCCAAGTCTGCCCACCAGTGATGCATCCACCCTGGTTTCAGGGTGCCTCTTTGTCCCCCTCTTTCTGTCTGTCTGTGTATTCTTTCGCTATCTCTATTGCTGCTGGATCTCCCCTCCTCGTGAACCAAACACTTGCGAACAACACAAGAGGACAGTCCCTGACACAATCTTATTATGTTTGAGCTCATTGCTGTTGCCACTGTGCCAATTCATCACTTTAGGAGTCTTCCTCTTTTTTTCTGACCCTCCACTTTACCAAACAAAATATCTTTCTCCAGGGACTGGTCTCTCCTGATAATATGTCCAAAATATAAGAGATGAAACCTGGCCATCCTGTCTTCCAAGGAGCACTCTGACTGTACTTCATCCAACACAGATCTGTTTGTTCTTTTGTCAGTCCATGGTACTTTCAATATTCTCCTCCAACACCACAACTCAAATTCATCAATTCTTCTATGGTCTTCCTTATTGACTGTCCAACTTTCACATGCATATGATGTTACTGAAAATACCCTGGCTTGGGTCAAGTGCACCTTAGTCCTCAAACTGACATTTTTGCTCTTCTACACTTTAAAGAGGTCTTGTGAAGCAGATTTGCCTAATGCAAATAACTGATTTCTTGACTGTTGCTTCCATGAGTGTTGACGATTGATCTGAACTAAATGAAGTTTTTGACAACTTCAATCTTTTCTCCATTTTTATAGATGTTGTTTATTGGTCCAGTGGTGAAGACTTTTGTTATCTTTTCATTGACTGCAACTCCTATCGAAGGCTGTGGTCTTTGATTTTCATCAATAAGTAATTTAAGTCCTTTTAAGGGATGGGTTTTCAAAATTGGTACTCAAGCCTGACTAATTTAAAAGGCATATAGGGAGGAGGCATGTCTGACCCCCATTTCATAAGAATTGGCCTTGAGTTAATTTTGAGTTTGGTCCTCCTTTGCTCTTGTGGAGAGAAAGTCAGACATGGTCTCCACTTGGTTTAAGCAGTTTGCACTGTGAGTAGCATTCATTTGCATTGGCTCCAGACCTATGGAATTATGTTGTTGTTGTTAAGCACCATGGAGTCGGTTCTGACTCATAGTGACCCTACAAAGGGTTTCTGAGGCTGTAAATCTTTATGGGAGCAGAATGCCTCATCTTTCCCCCATGGAACTGCTGGTAGTTTCGAACTGCTGACCTTGAGGTTAGCAGCCCTATTTGTAACCACTATGCTACCAGAGCTGAATTATAAGGTATTATAAAATAAAGAATGAAGAGGCATGGGAAAAGTACTTAAGCATGGAGAGTGGCAGCTTCTGGAGTTGTCTGGAATGAATGACAAGCTGGTTAAGAAGGGTGGCTCACAGTGGGCCTGGGCCTACTGGAATCCACCCTGCCTGAGTCCAAGGCCAGGAATGTTTTTTAAAAGGATTTATGTGTTTGACTGCCATATGGATATTAGTTTCCCCTGCCTATTATTGCAAAATACACATACATGTGTGATAGCACTATTGGAAATTATGATTATGGAGAGCTTGTAAACCTGCCTTCAGCCTATACTTGGATTGGATTTGCTAAAAGGGAAATTAGAATTTTCCTGGAAAAAATAGCTTTTTTGGTTTAAGCCTTTGTAGAGTATGGGGCCTTAGGTGGAATCTTGAGCCCCACCCAGAACCTTCAGAGTTGGTACATTTATATTTGAAAAGACATGCAGAACAACCCAGATCTACTTAAAGAACAGGAGATTCATGCAGGAAAAAAGAGGACAGTTTGGCATTTTGAGTTTCAGCAGTAGCAAGGCAAGGACAGTCAGCCTATCAGAGAAAACCCCCTTCTAGGATTGAAAGTTAAAGAGAATCGGCAAGCAGTATGCTTGCTGGTGATCACCCAGGTCTCCATGTGAGCGGAATTGGGGAAAATGCTGCAATGAAGACACAAGTTGAGTTTCGGCATATTCTATTGGCGCCTGTGGACCTAGAGATAAGAGGAGAGGACAGGATGGATGATCTGAAGTTTAGGGAGTTGTGTGAACTCCTGAGCCCACAGGCACTGACCTAAACCATGGGGACTAAGACTGAGAGTAAAGGGGCCAGCTGATGTGAAGAGCAGGGAGGTGAGTGTGAACTTGGAGTTAGTACCCATTTGATCTAGCTTAGATGGCTAGGGTTGAGCTGACCAGAACCTAACTAGATGAAGATAAAGATGTTTGATACTGTGAACAAGTGTCAATTGCTACAATTTGATGAACTAGACTTTTGTTTATGGATGCAGTAGCTCAAAATTCCAATTGGAATGGAAGATTCTTCATATCAAGTAACATGCTTGTCTCTCTCTTTACATAAACATACATATGTTTCACTGATTTTACTTCTCTAAAAAAACCAGCCTAAGATAGTATTATAAGTAAGATTGAGTACCTTGGACTATAGTTAGTAAGCACTTATTTTTATTTTCTGTAAATTGTTAAAATCCTTTGCCTATATTAACTTGCTTTTGTTCTTTTTAATATCTATTCTTAGGTGATCTTTTTATATATGTAAAGTGCACTAGTCATTGTCTGAAAAGTAAGTCATATTTTGCCAAGACATTAAAATTATGTTGGCTTAATTCAGTAATAATGGACTGTATGAGTATTTAATGAAGTCAAGATGTATAGAAGCCTAGTTCAGTTCAAGGAGCTTTAATCCTGCTATGATGCATAGATAAGATATGACTTGTACAATGAGTCATAGAAAATGTCCAACACCAGTCTTACACAAACAATCACTGGAAGGAACCTAAATATGGTCAAACACTGTGAATTTAGTTTCTAAATAAAACAATAGTAGTCAATGATGTCTAACATCTCAGTGCCATCACCACAGTTCAACTGGTGGAGAGTACCTCTAATTTCTCTTTGTTGAGGAATTCAGCAGTCACACGAGACTGAATAATTGACAAAACTAATCAGACTGTCTTAGGCTGGGTTCTTCAGAGAAGCAAAACTAGTGAAGCTTATATGATATGTGTATATATATATATATTCGGGCAAATTCTAAGTCCATGGGTCAGATGTCAGACTGGTAGCTTCTTCTGACTCACATAATTGTGACGATAGATGCACTCAAGATCAACAGGTCAGATGGCAGACATCTTACTGCAAAGGTAATTGCACTCAAGCTCAGCAGGCAGGATGGCAGGCTGCTGGCTCAAGTCAAAAGAACCAGAGATCAGATAACAAACCAGACAAAGGATTTAGACCCAGCAAAAAGCAAGCAAGCTTTTTTGAACATCCATTATACTGGAAGCAGGCCACTCCCCTGAGGAACTTCCTTTCATCTGATTGGTTACACAGAGCCAATCATCTAATGTAACGTAGATGATTGCCTTATATTAGATTTCATCACAGTGGATTACTACATCTTAGCTGCCAAACCACTGAGAATCCTGGCCAGCCACATTCACACAACCTTAACCATCACAGACTTCACAGAGTATGCATACATAAGACTTTAATAATGGAAAAGATACTTCCCAGAAGGAGGAAAGAAGTACAGGTGAAGGTCAGAGATGATTGAGACTTCTATATATAGTTCTCTAAGCCCCTTCAGTCACACAGAGCAAGTTTCATCTTCAGATAGTAAAGATATCTTGGAGATGTCAGCAGAACCATCATCTCCTTCAATGAGGGTCTCTTGTACTCAAAGAAAAGCTGGCAGATCAGGCACAATAGCAGAAAACAAGTCAAAATATAAGTCAGGTGCAAACCGTCAGTCTGTTTATTTTCTCTAAATTAAGATGATTAGTATAGGCTGTCCCTTGGAAGTTCCAGCCCTCAGTTCATTATTATAAGATAATGCAGTATTATATTAACAACTACTCAGTCCGTGTCATTCAATTTTATCCAAGGGTCAGCATAACTCTAGGTATCCCAGTGATAAGCAAAGAATTGCAACAGTCTAGGTGAGATGCTTCCTTTGCTCATGGGAATAGGCATGTTCTTCCTCTCACAGATATGATTGTTTTCTCAGTGGAAGACCACAAGTCTTTTCACTCACAGAGGGAACCATCTTTCCCAGCCCTACTGGACTTCTCATCAATCAGGTGAGGCCATAGCACATATTCTTAAGAAAAATATCTAAATATATATATAAGATCTCTAGAGGTCACCCAGGGGAAGTTGGCCATGCTCAGGCTGTTGAAACAGGAATGCTCAATTGCATGAGTTTATGTTTTCTGAATTCTTATAAGATGAGCCTTTCATGATAAGCATCAACCTTTCTAACAACAATCTTGACATTTTCTTATAGAATAGTATGACCAAACCCAGCGATTCACCGTACGCTAGTATCTATGCTAATATCTTGAACATGCAATTAGGTTATGAATCGGGCTGTGAACCTCAAGGTCAGCAGTTCGAAACTACCAGTGGTTCCGCAGGAGAAAGATGAGGCGTTCTGCTCCCGTAAAGATTTACAGCCTCGGACACCCTGTGTAGGGTCGCTATGAGTCGGAACCGACTCCACGGCACTTAACAACAACAGTATGACCAAACCCAGTGATTCATCCTACGCTGGTATGTATGCTAATATCTTGAACATACTGGAAAAAATCATGCAATTAGGTCCCCCTACACAGGAACCTGATGTGGTGATGTAGGATAATGCACTGGACCACAAGGTCAGTTTGAACTGCAAGGATGACAATTCAAACACACTAGCTGCTTCTCAAAAACCCTATTCAGGGTCACTATGAGTTGGAACCAACTCCATGGCACTTAACAACAATAACAACAACACAGGAACCCAACAAATATTAGCTGAAGGATCAACCTGCACTTCACATTAATGTCCGTGAATTGTTAGTATAGAAACTCCTCTGATCAGCATGACTCACTGGTCATTTTATACTTGCAGTCTTCTATCCTAGAAGGTTATGCTCAGTTCGAACTGCAAGCTTGGTGGTTCAAGCTCACCATTCGCTCCTTGGAAACCCTCTACAGGGTCGCTATGGGTCAGAACTGACTCGACAGCACTTAACAACAACAACGTCCTAGAAGGTGCATATAGTTGAAAAAAAATCAGCTGATGGTTTCAACTCTAAATAAGAATATCATTCTTAGAGACATTCCATGAAGAAAGCTGTGAATGACAATCACATGAATATAATTCTTTAGGTTTTCTGTGACTTTCCAGCATAAGTCAGGAAAGGGGAGTCCTGGGCAGCACAGAGGCTAAATAGTTTGACAGCTAACTGAAAAGTCAGGGATTCAAATCCACCAGCTGCACTGCAAGAGAAAGAAGTGGCAGTCTGCTTCCATAAAGACATACTGCCTTGGAAACCTTTTGGAACACTTCTACTGTGTCCTATCAGGCAGCAGATTTAAATTAGGAAATTTGGGGAATAATGAAGAAATATCCAGTGCCTTCTCTTTATTGAGACTTCAATCCTCTTCCAGTCACTGACTAACGCACTGTCAGGAAATATTTGTTTATACTGAAATTCTCCAATTGACCTTATCTACGTTCTCATTTGTGAATATACCCATTCATTAGTCCAATAAATTTGTATTATCCATTAACATGTACCAAGCACTGTCTAAGGAAACAAAACAAAGTTCTTTCCCTCATGAAGCCTATGTGAAAGAAGCCAACAGAAAACAAATGACGTCAGTAAAATATATGGTATATCCATTTGTAATAAGCGCTAAGAGAATAATGAAAAAGAAAATGGAATATGGCACATAAAATGTAGGTGGAGTTTCCATTTTAAATAGGGTAGAAGTCCTGGTATGATACTGTAGAATAAGCACTGAACTAATAACCTCAAGGTCAGGGGCTCAAATCCACCGGTCGCTCCTCAGAAACCCTACACTAAGTCACTGAATCATAACTGATTCAATGGCACTTAACAGCAAGTTAAAGAAACCTTACTGAAAAAAATAACATGTAAGCAAAGACTGGAAGAAAGTGGTATCTAGGTGAATAATTTTCCAACATAAGGTGAACACCCTAAAGGCAGAAATGTGTCAGGTTTAGTCAAGAAGCAACCAGAAACCCAAGAAACAACCAGAAAGTCCCTGGAGGCTAGAGCAGATTTAAAGGAGGGAGAGCCTTTCGGAGCCATGAGTAGCAGGTGCTGGGTGACAGCTAGTCACTTTTATATTTCTGCTTCCAGGACTCAAAGTTAGATTAGAGAAATACCTTTGTGGTTTTGGCTGCTGTTAATGTATTGGTCCTGACTGTCTACCTCATCTTTGGCCAAGTAGATGCTTAGAACGGGACTAAAAAGCAGACAAACACCCACTTCTGAGCAAACCCAGTGACGCATTATGTCCAGCTGATTAGTTGCTCTTTGTTTCTCATTTAGAAATATATCATATTGATATATCATAAATGTGTTTGTATAGCAATAAATATTGACTACACTTTTGTTGTTGTTGTTAAGTGCCTCAAGTAGGTTCCAACTCATAGAAACCCTGTATAGGGTTTCCAAGGAGCAATTGGTGAGTTTGAACCACCGACCTTCTAGTTCAAACTGTCCTTGCAGTCCAGTGCTTAATCGCACAGCACCACACCAGGACTCCTGACTACACCATAGTCTTTACTAATTTATTTTGAGTCCAGAACTTAAATCTACAAAGATTTTAAAATTATTTTAAATTCATCCTTTATTTCTTTATATTTAAACTGTTTTCCATATTTTTACTGCTGTTGATTATTTTAAAAATTCAATGATTAATTGCATACATATCAATACTTTTGAAGAAAATGTTATTAACAATTTTTCCTTATTTATACATATTACTAACACATTTTCTCCTTCAGTTTCTAAGGGAGCAGCCAGCCTCGTCTTTCTTCCACAGAGTGGATGGTGAGATTGAACCACTGACTTTTGGGTTAGCAGCTGAGCATGTAACACCTGGGCTCTTTCAAAATATGTGATGATTTTATGTTAATACAATTCATTGTGATGTGGAATTAATCTATAAAGAATTTATAGATACACTTGGGAAGATAGGATCTTAACAATCTTGAGGATACAACTCAGAAACTAGATGTACCATCCTTTTGAGTTTTCACTGAAAGTGCCCACTAAACTTGTAGCTTTTTCATAAGCACATTCTTAAGTGTTGTTTTTTACTCCCCATAAGTCTTTTATAATATTGACTGCTAATGTGTTTTAAAGGAGCTCTGGTAGTGTGTTGTTGTTGTTAAGTGCCATCAAGTCGGTTCCGACCCATAGCGACCCTGTACAGGGTTTCCGAGGCTGTAAATCTTTACAGGAGTAGAAAGCCTCACCTTTCTCCCACGGAGCAGCTAGTAGTTTCGAACCGCTGATCTTAAGGTTCGCAGCCCAATTCATAACCACTACACTACCAGAGCTCCTCAGCTACTAATTTCACAGTCAGCAGTTGGAAACTACCAGCTGCTTTGTGGGAGAAAAATGAGCTTTTCTGCTCCTGTAAAGATTTACAGCCTTGGAAACCCTGTGCAGGGTCGCTATGAGTTGGAACCGACTCCATGGCACATAACAACGACAACACTGTGTTTTAGGGATTCCTGGTGTGGTGCTATGGGTTAATGTGCCAGACTGCAAGCCTGTTTGAACTGCAAGGTTGGCATTTCAAGCTCACCAGCTGCTCCTCAGAAACCCTATACAGGGTCACTATGGGTCGGAACCAACTCGACAACACTTAACAATAACAACATCTGTGTTTTAGATTTAGCTCAAATAGGGTATGTAACTTCAGTCTATTTTTTTTCCTAAAGTCAATTATGAGTAATAATGCTATTTTGCCCTCTTTCTTACATAATGTATACCTGTGCTTTAGTCTTCTCGACCATTTATGTTTCCTAACATTTCTATCACTTCTCTGTCACTTTGTTGTCCTGTGGTGTCTTGTGTGTGACTGTGATGCTGGAAATGATGCCACCAGCTGGGTCATCCATGTGGACAGTTTCAGTGACGCTTCCAGACTAAGACAGACTAGAAATAACCAGAGACTTCTGAATGGTTAGCTACTAAAAACATTATAAATAGCAGTGAAACATTGTCAGAAATAGTGCCAGAAGATGAGCCCCTCTAGAGTTGACTGTAATGATGTGACTAGAGAAAAGCTTTCAGGACCTTCATTTGCTAATGGGGCACAACTTAAAATGAGAAGAAACAGTTTCAGACATCCTTTAATAATTAGAACATAGAAGTTATGAAGTATGAATCTAGGAGAATTAGAAGTCATCACAAATGAAATGGAATGCATAAAGATCAATATCTAGGCATTGTTGTTGTTGTTGTTAATCTAGGCATTAGTGAACTGAAATTGACTTATACTGGTGATTTTGAATAGGATAATCATATGGTTTACTATGCCAGAAAAGGAAATTGAATAGAAATGGTGTCACATTTATTGTCCAAAAGAACATTTCAAGACCTGTCATGAAGTACAATGCTGTCTGTGATAGGATAATATCCATAAGCTTGCAAAGCAGATCAGTTAACATCACTACTATTCAAATTTATGTAGCAAACACTAAAGTCAGTGATGATGAAATTGAAGAATTCTACCACTTTCTTCAGTCTGAAATTGATCAAATATGAGATCAAGATGCATTGATAATTACTGGTGATTGGAATGCAGAAGTTGGAAACAAAGATGAAGGAACAGCAGTTGGGAAATATGGCCTGGATGATAGAAACAATGCTGGATATAGCATGATGGAATTTTTCAAGACCAATGACTTATTAATTGCAAATACTTTTTTTCAGCAACATAAGAAAGTAACTATACATGTGGACCTCACCAGAAGGAATACACAGGAATCAAACTGACATGTGTGGGAAGCAGTAGTGGGGAAGTTCAATAACATCAGTCAAAACAAGACCAGAGGCCAATTGTGAACCATCAATTGCTCATATGCAAATTCAGGCTGATGTTGAACAAAATTTTAAAACATCCATGAAAGCCAAAACAGAGCCTTGAATTTATCCCATTTGAATTTAGAGACAATTTCAAAGACAGATTTCATAAGACATGAATGACTAAAATTGCAATATTGAAGGAATCTATGGGTAAATATTGAATGATACAGAAAGCATCAAAAGAAGATAGAAAGTATGCACAGAGTCACTGTGCCAAAAAGAAATGGTCGATGTTCAACCATTTCAAAAGGTAGTATGTGATAAGAACCAATAGTACAAGGAAAAAGTCCAAGCTGCTCCGAAGGCATTGGTGAAAAACAAAGCTCCAGGAACTGATGGAATACAAATTGAAATCTTTCAACAAACTGATGAAGGACTGGAGGTAGTCACTCACCTATGCTAAGAAATTTAGAAGACAGCTACCTGGACAACCAGTTCAATAGATATATATCTATGTCCGTTTGAAAGAGAGGTAAATGCAGAAATCATTGAACAATGTCATTAATATCATATGCAAGTAAAATTTTGCTGATGATAATTGAAAAGTGGTTGCAACAGTATACTGACAGGGAACTACCAAAAATTCAAGCCAAATTCATAAAAGGATATGGAATGAAGGATAGCATTGTTGATTATCAGATGGATCTTGACTGAAAGCAGAGAATACCAGAAAGATATCTACTTGTGCTTTACTGGCAATGCAAGATCTTTCAACTGTGTGTCATGACAAGTTATGGATAACGTTGTGAAGAATGAGTATTCCAGAATACTTAATTGTGCTCATGAAGAACCTGTATACAGAACAAGAGGCAGTCATTCAAAGAACAAGGGGATAGCAAATGGTTTAAAATCAGTAAAGTTATATGCCAGGGATGTATTCTTTCACCATACTTACTCAGTCTGTATGCTGAGCCAATTATGTGAGTAGCTGGATTATATGATAAGAAGGTGGCATCAGGAAGAAGACTCATTAACAGCCTGTAACATGCAGATGATACAAGCTTGCTTCCTGGAGGTGAAAAGGACTTAAAATACTTACTGGTGAAGATCAAAGAACACAACCTTCAGTATGGATTTAGCCTCAATTTAATAAAAGCAAAAATCCTCACAACTGGACCAATAAATAACATCATGGCAAACAGAGAATAGATTGAAGTTGTCAAAAACTTCATTTTGTTCGGATCCACAATCAAAACTCATGGAAGCAACAGTCAATAAATCAGGTGACGTAGTGTGTTAGACAAATCAGCTGCAAAAGACCTCTTTAAAATGTTAAAGAACAAATATATCAGTTTGTGAACAAAGACATACCGGACCCAAGCCATGATATTTTCAATCGCCTCTTACGCATGTGAAAGCTGGACAGTGTATGTGAGAATAAATCAAACTACATATTGCATTAGGTAAGTCAGCTGCACAAGACTTCATTAAGGTTTAAAGAGCAAAGATATCTGTTTGAAGACTAAGGTGGGCCAGACCCAAGCCATAGTACTTTCAATAGACTCATACTCATGGAAGTTGGACAGTGAATAAGGAAGACAAATTTATGCATTGGCATTATGATGTTGGAGAAGAATACTAAAAGTACCCTGGACTCCCAGAAGAATAAACGAGTCTTTGTTGGAGGAAGTACAGCCAGAATACTTCTTAGAAGCCAGGATAGAAAGACTTCAACTCTCATACTTTGGACATATCATCAGGAGAGACCAGTCTCTGGAGAAGGACATCATGCTTGGTAAAGTGGAGGGTCAGCTAAAAAGAAGGTTAATTAGATGGATTAGTACAGTGACAGCAGCAATGGATTCAATAGTAGTAAAAATTTGTGAAGGTGGCGCAGGACCCAACTGTGTTTCATTCTGTTGTGCATAGGGTTGCTATGGCTTGTGGCTAACTCAACAACACCTAAACAACAACATACTCAAGGTCGTATTTTGGTTCTCATGAACTTTAAAATCTTCTTCAGCTTTTACCTGAACTTACATATGAGCAATTGATGATCTGTTCTAGTCAGCCCCTGGAAATTTTTTTTTTTTTTTTTTTTGGCTGATGTTACTGAGCTGATGTTACTGAGCTTCTCCATCATTTTCCCCCACAGATGTAGTCAGTTTGATTCCTGTGTATTCCATCTATTAAGGTCCATGTCACCTCTTACATTGCTTAAAAAAAATATTTGCAATGACTAAATCATTGGTCTTGCCAAATTCTATCAAGTGATTGCCATCATTGCTTCTATCATCAAGGTCATATTTTTCAACTAATGCTCCTTTGTTTCTAGTTTTTGCGTTCCAGTCACCAGTAATCATCAATGTATCTTGATTTCATGTGTGATCAGTTTCAGATTGATGAATTTGGAAGAATTCTTCAATTTCATCAACACTGTGATACATACATACATTTGAATAATAATGGTATTAACTGGCCTTCCTTTTAGGCATATGTATATTATCCTACCACAGACAGCATTGTACTTCAAGATAGGTCTTGAAATGTTTTTTTTTTTTTTTTAACTAAGAGTTTTTACTGTGATAAATGTTAAATTAATTTAATATTTTTAATAAAGTAATTAAGATGATCACATGATATGTTTTTATTATATTGAATGACATATATACATTTTCTAATATTAAACCTCTCATTCCTGGGATAGACCAAACTCAATTTTGTTATTTGTTTTTTCATGTTTTTATAAGTGTTAAGTTTGTTTTGTAGCTATTTAGTTTAAGATTTTTGAATCTTCATTCATAATATTATTTGTTGTTATTGTTAAGTGCCATTGAGTTGGTTGCAACCTGTAGCGACCCTGTATAGGGTTTCTGAGGAGCAACTGGTAAGTTTGAACCATCGACCTTGCAGTTCAAACGGTTTTGCAATCTGGTGCATTAACCCACAGCAGCACATAATATTATATAATACTATTAATTGTTCCATATAACTAACTATATATGCATGAGACTATTTTATTTCTGTCCCTGTTGAATTAAATTTTATATGTCTTCCTATTGAAATTAATTTTATATCATTATTCAACATTCTAGAAGAATTGGTTAAGGTGGTGAAAATGTTTAAACAAATTCAAACTCACTGCCACTTGGTCTATTCTAACTGCAGCTATAAATCTTTACTGAAGCAGAAAGCCTCATCTTTCTACCTCAAAGCAGATGTGGGTTTGAACCACTAACTTGCAGTTAGCAGTCTAGTGCTGATCCTACAACATCAAGTAACAAGTCAAGAAATCAGGTGGCATATTGCATTAGACAAATCTGTTCTAAAAGTGTTCAACAGCAAAGATATCACTTTGAGGACTAAGTCATGGTATTTTCAATCTCCTCATATGCATGGGAAAGTTGGATAATGAATAAGGAAGACCATAGAAGAATTGATGCATTTTAATTATTATATTAGCAAAGAATATTGAAAGTACCATGAACTGCTATGAGAACAAACAAATTTGTGTAGGAAGAAGTACAACCCGAATGCTCCTTACAAGCCAGGATGGCGAGACTTAGTTTCACTTACTTTGGACATATTGTTAGGAGGGATCAATCATTAGAGAAAGACATCATGCGTAGTAAAGTGGAGATCAGTGAAAGAGTGGAAGACCCCCAATGTGATGGATTGGCAGCAACAATGAGCTCAAATATAACAATTGTGAGGTTAGTGCAGGACTGGGTAAAGTGTTTTGTTCTGTTGTCATTGGATCACTATGAGTTGGAACTGACTCAGCACCTAACAACAAAAACAACAGTTAAATAAATGATACTATATCCATAACAAATTATATGAAGCTCAAAAAAATGTTGAGAAAGCTCTTTATGTATAAATGTTGAATACTGTCTTAAAAATGTTGTTGAGTGAAAAAAGACTTTAGTATTTAACAATTTATTTGGCTAGTTTCCTAGGCTGACCTGCCACTGAAAACTTATAAGCATATTAAATAACTTATAAGCATATTAAATATATTAAAAGTGATTCACTAAAGCATGGAAAGATAAACTGTTCAGATGACTTACTCAGGCCAAGTGCTTAGTAAAGACAGGATCCTTAACACAGGCTGAGCAAAACCTATTTTTCCTTGAGAACAGTTGGTCTCAGCTTTTTTGGCCTTTCAGGGCATGTTATTAAGTGCCATCAGGTCATTTCCAATTCACAGTGACTCTGTATAGGGTTTATGAGGAGCTACTGGTGAGCTTGAACCGCCGACCTTACAGTTCAAATGAACCTTGCAGTCCAGCACATTAGCCCACAGCGCCATGCTCAGGGCATAGAGAGAATAGTCAGATTATCCTGCTGAGTACCATTGAGTCTGTTCTGACTCACAGAGACGCTGTATAGTGTTCATGAGGCTGTAAATCTTTACGGGAGCAAAGTCTCATCTTTTTCTGCAGAACGGCTTTTGGAATTGAACTGCTGACCTTGTTATGCTACTAGACCTCCTTGGTTAAGTTCTGTTGTCGTTGTTAAGTGCCGTCAAGTCAATTCTGACTCATAGCGACTGGTGAATTTGAACCTCCAACCTTGTGGTTCAAATTGACCTTGCAGTCCTGTACCTTATCCCACAGCACCACACCAGGACTCCAGTCAAATCCTGTTGTTGCTGTTGTTTAAGTGCCATCAAGTTGGTTCTGACCCATAGTGACCCTGTATAGTGTTCCAAGGGGTGCTGGTTGGTTTGAACTGCTGACCTTGCAGCCCAGGGCATTATCCTGCAGCACCATACCAGGTCTCCAGTCAAATCCTTCAGCCCTGGAAATAGGGGAGTCTAGCAGAATACACTCTATTAAAATACAGAGTTACTTTCATGAATTGAATTATGTTCCCCCAAAATATGTGTCAACTAGGCTGGCCATAATTCTCAGTTACCTAATGATGTAATGTGGCAGTTATGTAATGATCCTCAATGAAGTGACCTGATGGGATAAACCAATAAGAGGAGTAAGGGTGGGATGCAACACCCTTTGATCCTGCCATAGCCCTGATCTTACAAGAGATGAAAGTGAGAAGGGAGTAGAGATCAGAGGGAACCACTAGCACCAAGAAAGAAAAGCCAGGAGCAGAACACATCCTTCGGATACAGGGTCCCTTCACTGGGAACCTTCAAGAACTAGGTGAAGCTTTGATACCAAGACAAATAGAGATCTCCAAGAGACACCAGGCCCACAGATATTGAAAGGAGATAAGGAGTATTCTCCAGAGCCAACAGAGAAATGAATTCTTTTTTCGGTTTTCTAACTCCAGATATTTTGCACATTTCATTATAACACTTGTCTTTGGCTTCTCAAGTTGCCCATTGAAATTTTCTGCTCAGCTCTTTTACTTTCTCATTTTTACCATTTGCTTTAGCATCTCTACCCTCAGTGCTCTGAATTTGCACTTCTAGCCACCTAAGCTGTGAGAGAATAAATTTGTTAACGTCATCTACTGTGGTGTTTCTGTTATAATAACATTAGTTAACCAAGACAGACATCAATAGCTTACTGGGTCAGTAACAGGTGATGAACCACCCTCCGAACCTTGACGGAACTGTCAGAAATATTTGCCTTGTATGAGCCTTAGACTGACAAGACAGAAGAAAGGAAGAACACAGTGTCCTTAGGAAATGTTAATCACCAGTCAATTCTTGTTTTCATTTGCAATTCAAACTTACTATACTTACTTATCTTTTAAAAAGTCTCAAACCAAGGTATTTTCTTTAATGTGGAATCGCATGTCCTTGAGCACAAACCACGTACACACGTGCATACTCAAGGTGGTATAATCAAAAGCTTCATAAACACAATTTTTAAAATAAAAGGGTCTCTTTAGGACAAATCCCCCTCCAAGACTGAAACTCAAAGAGAACAAACACATGAGCAGTCATGTAAGCTTTCTGGCGACCACATTGGTCTGCTGGTGAGTGGAAGATGGGGAAAGGCAGTAATGAAGACATGGACTGAGTTTGACCATGTTCCATAGACTCCCATCAACCTGGAGATGAGAGAAAGAAGAGGAAGGGCTGGTTGGTCTTAAGTATGGTGAGACCTGGGGACTCCTGAGCCCATGGACAAGGATATAGCCATGAAGGGCTAGAGCTGAGAGTGAAACATCCAGCTGATATTAAGTGAAGGGAGATGCACAAGAGCACCCAAACTTATAGATAGTACCCATTTGATCTAACTTTGATGGCTTGACTAGAGGAAGATTTAAAAAAAAATTTATAAACAAGTGTAAATTGCTACAATTTGATGAACTTGACCTATACTTATGGATGTAGTAGCTCAAAATACCAACTGAGAGGGAAGAAGTCTTCACATCCAGTATCACTCCTAACCCCTCTGTATACAGGGTTGATAGGGACAGGCGACTTAGACATTAGGTCCCTAAAATGAGGTGACAATAAAGGTATGAAGTGACTGCCTTACAAGTCTTCAAGAGGGAGTTTAATTTCAGAGAGTGTGGGGGAAGGTAGAATCCCCACTGAATAGTTTTCATCTTGTCTAGACGGGTCTAGTGAAAAGAGATGGGGATAAGATTCTTATGATTCAATAGTGAGTAATTGTTACCATGACTAATTGAGACTGTCACAACTGTAAAGGTGGAAGTTTTGTAACAAAAAGGAGGAAGTAGTTAATCTTACAGTCTGGGAACAGCAGACCCTAAGACCAATGAGGGAGAAGAGCACAAGCAGAATGTAGGATCCTATCCAGAGAAGCAGCAACACCAGAGATGGAGGCAGAGATGAGGACATGGAGAGACAGAGCAGTTGAGGACTCTAGACTAGTGGAAAGAGAGGGACTGGGTGCTGGTTGCCAGGAAGCAGACTTGCAGTATGTGCCCTTTGGTTGTGTAAATGATTATATATTTCTGAATGTTTCTGTGTACTCCCCCCCCCCCAAATAAAAACAGACAACAACAACAAAACAAAACAGACGGAATAGAAGCAAAAGTACTGTTGAATGATGATGCATGGAGGAGTTTGACATCATTGCCATGGAATGAAGAGTGTAAAACTGATGTTCTCCCATGTAAACTATCACTCAATTCACAATAAAAACCTAAAATAAATAAATAAAAGGGAAGTGAATATATCCAATAAGCTAACAGAAATACTTCGAAGAACTGGAGGAGAGAAGGCTATGATCTGGAGGGGAAAGGGGAAGAAATGGGCAAAAGTTTGTGCAGGCTATTTCTCTAGTCTAAATATTCTTTCTCTAAGTAAGAATAACAAAGCAAGAGAGCAAGCTTATCACACAAGAAAGGGCTTTATTGGTAGGAGTGAAAGTAACTTGACAAGGGGAGTTGCTGCAGGTTTTGAAACAATATAGCACAAATTTCTCTTGAGCAAATTTTAAATAGGACAGTTATACTCTTTACTATGATAATGAGAGAAATGGGGGAACAAAGAAACGGGGCAGTTCTTCCTGAATTTATCCACTTGGGAGAGGTTATGGTAGTGGATGATTTCTGTTGTAAAGACTTTGGGGATGCTGACCATCACTCTTTAGTATATATTTGACAGTGTCCCCTGCTGGAAGGTTATATGTTGGTCAGAGTTAGAGATTATCCACATGCTTTGGATTGGATTCAAGTTTGTTATGAACTCATGAATTTCAAAAAGATAGATTTCAAGAAGTTTTACAAAGGGCACAACGAACATGACTACAGCATTCAGGATGTGGGCTCCAGGACGTGAGCAGGTGTTGTTGAGACAAAGTCTTTCCTGAGAAAGTCTTTGCACCTAAGGTAATTTTATATTTAACTTTGTTCTAGCAGGCATGGACCTGCTGTTTTCATTCTGGATTCCCTAGTGTAATATATTTTTGTAATGATTTCCAATGAACTCTACACTGTTTCAGGTTGTTAAGGTGAAGTAAGAACCTAGGGGTGGCCTTTTGAATTTGGGTAACTTCTTGATTCCATGTTGCTCCAGGAAGACTATGAATTACTTTTATAAAAGTCTTGAGATAAAAGCAACAGCTCAAGTGGTATTGTAAAGCACATAGGTTTGAAGGTACTGCATGTCAGACTTGAGGATACAGTTATAGCATAATTAATATATGTCTCTATACTTATCGGAAAAGAGAACTCAAAACTTGGAAAATGAGCAAAGGAAGCAACCCACAGAACAAAGGAAAGAAATGCTAAGTATAAGGACAGCAATCAATGATATAGAATATATATATACATATACATTCATATATAAAAGCATATGT
This sequence comes from Chrysochloris asiatica, assembly GCF_000296735.1. Lineage (NCBI taxonomy): Eukaryota > Metazoa > Chordata > Mammalia > Afrosoricida > Chrysochloridae > Chrysochloris > Chrysochloris asiatica. The sequence continues at coordinate 3,699,711 of NW_006408731.1, read as the reverse complement.
ATACATATTTGTGTATATATGAGGGTAAATAAAAAATTATCTGCACTCCAGTTATATTAAAATACTTACTCACGCCCATGACCGATGAGCATGCAAGTGAAATGATTCTGTTGAATAGACAGATGAGTGCCAATGGATTGATTATGTGGCAAATCATTCACAAATCAGCCATGGCTCTGCCTATGAAGTAATCCATGGCAGACGTGGGTTTTGAAGTTTGTGGGAGATGGGTAGCGAAACAACTCACAGAAGGGCATCAACAGAAACGTTTGCACATCTGCAAACAAAATTTGGACCGATTCTCAAAGGAAGGTAAAATTTTCTTTTTAAAATCCTTACTAGTGACAAGACATGGATTCATCACTATAATGAGAGTAAATGGCAGAGTATGGCATGGAAACATCCTCAATGGCTGACCAAGAAAATGTTCAAAAGTCAACTATCAGCTAGAAAATTAATGCTTACAGTTTTCTGCGATTCTCAAGGGTCAATATTGAAACACTATCAGGAAAAATGTTCAGCAATCAACAGTGAGATGCTCACTGAAGAACTGAAGCCTAAATTTCTTATTAAATCCAGAGAAGTGCTATTCAAGGGCATTGTGATCTTGCATTACAATGCACATCCTCACACCTACCTCTCCCACACTGTTGACATTCTACAAAAACTTCAGTTGGAGGTGTTAAAGCATCCTCCCTATAGTACTGGTCTTGCTCCATATGACTTTCACCTGTTTGGTCCCCTGAAACCACCTTTCAAGGACAAAGATTTACCTCTGATGAAGAAGTGAAGACAGTGGTACATTCGTGGCTCACAGGTCAGCCTGAAACATTTTTTAATAAGGGAATATGAAAGCTTGTTGACAGATGAACAAAAATGTGTTGAAAAGTGTTGAAAAACGATGTATTTGTCTTTTATAAAAAGTTGGTTAAAATAGATTCTACGGAGTGTGGATAATTTTTTACTTACCCTCATGGGGGATTATTATTTTTGTATATGTATATATATATATACATAGTTGTTGTTAAGTGCTCTCAAGTCGGTTCTGACCCATAGTGACCTTGTATAGGGTTTCCAAGAAGCAACTGGTGAGCTTGAACCACTGACCTTGTGGTTCAAACAACTGTTCAGTCCAGTGCATTAGCCCAAAGTGCATTAATCCTGGTGTGATGCTGTGGCTAATGTATATATATATGTGATGCTGTTGTTATTAGGTGCCATCAAGTCAGTATTGACTCATAGTGACCCTATGCATAACAGAACAAAAACACTACCCGGTCCTGCGCCATCCTCATTGTTAAACTTGAGCCCATTGCTGCTGCCACTGTGTCAGTCCATCTCATTGGAGGGTCTTACTCTTTTTCACTGACCCTCCACTTTACCAAGCATGATGCCCTTCTCCAGGGACAGGTCCCTCATGATAATATGTCTGAAGTATGAGAAATCAAGTTGTACCATCTTGGTTTCTAAGGACCTTTCTGGTTGTACTTCTTCCAACACAGATTTGATTCTTCTTCTAGCAATCCACGGTACTTTTAATATTATTCACCAACACCATAACTCAAATGAATCAAGTCTTCTATGGTCTTCCTTACTCACTGTCCACATTTCACATTTATACGAAGCTATTGAAAATACCATAGCTTGAGTCAGTGTTACCTTAATGTTCAAACTGAAATCTTTACCCTTTAACACTTTAAAGAGGTCTTGTGCAGCATATTTGCCTAATATGCAATACATCATTTGATTTCTTGACTGCTGCTTCCATGCATGTTAATAGTAGATCCAAGTCAAATGATGCCATTGGCAACTTCAATCCTTTCTTCATTTATCATGATGTTATTTATTGATCCAGATGTGAGGATTTTTGTTTTCCTTACATTGAGGTACAACCCTTACTGTAGACTATGGTATTTTATCTTTATCAGTAAGTATTTTAAGTTCTTTTTGCCTTCAGTAAGCAAATTTGTATCATGTGAATATAGCAGGTTGTTAATGAGTTTTCCTCCAAAGCTGAGGCCACATTCTTCTTCATATAATCCAGTTTCTAGGATTATTTGCTCAGCATACAGATTGAATAAGTATGGTGAAAGAATACACACCTGGTACACAGCTTTCTTGTTTCAAAACCAGTGTCCCCTTACTTTGTTCAAACAAATGCCTCTTGGTCTATGTACAGGTTCCTCATGAGCACAATTTAGTGTCCTGGAATACCCATTCTTCTGAATGTTATCCATTGCTTGTCATGATCTACACAGTTGAAAGCCTTTGCATAGTTGATAAAGCACAGGTAAATATTTTTCTGGTATTCTCTGCTTTCAGCCAAGATCCAGCTGACATCAACAATGATATTCCCTCGTTCCAAGTCCTCATCTGAATCCAGCTTGAATTTTGGGAAACTCCCTGTCAATGTGTTTGTTACAGCCATTTGTGAATTATCTTCAGCAAAGTTTACTTGCATGTGATATTAATAATATTGTCCCATAATTTCCATATTCCATTGGGTCACCTCTTTTTGGAAGGGGCACAAATAAGGGTCTTTTCCAATCAGATGGCTAGATAATGGTCTTCCAAATTTCTTGGAATAGAAGTTTAAGTGCCTCCAGTGCCACATTAGTTTGTTGAGAGATTTTAATTTGTACTCTATCAATTCCTGGAGGCTTGTTTTTGCCAGTGCCTTCAGTGCACTTTGGAATGCTTCCTTCAAACACTTCTTGTTGGAGGCCAGCACTAGTGCCATCTAGTGGTGAAGGTTGAGAGGGCCCTCATGCTTTTATGATTGGCCTGAAGACAAGTTTCACCTGGTTAAGATGATGTCAGTGATCGAAACTTATTGTTAATTGTAACTAGGACAATCCTGGGTAAAGGAAACTTAAATGAGCTAAAACCACGTGATTCTGTGTTGCTATAACAATGCTTATACTTATGTAATCAGATCTTGGTTGGTATCCTGGTGGGTATTCTTATTCCTGTTACTATGGAAAACTTGTAACTAGGCAGAATAACTATGACCTAATGCTAAAAGTCCTATATAAACCACGTTGCTACAATAAACTATGTCATTAGGCCATCAGCCTTGTGGCCCTTGCCTGATTTTAATCCTCGCCTCTCCTTCTAGTAACTCACGCAGTGGTCTGAGTTAATCTCAGACCCCCACATTTCTTTTCAGTAGAGTGACTCTGTGTAATCTTTCCATCTACTTGTAATGCTTCCTGCATCAATCAAAATGTTTCCGATAGACTCCCTCCATATTGAAAGTAGAGGCTTGAATTTTTTCTTCAGTTCTTTCAGCTTGAGAAATGCTGAGTGTGTTCTTCTCATTTGGTTTTCTAACTCCAGGGATTTGCACATTCCATTATAATGCTTGACTTTGTCTTCTTGAGCTGATCTTTGAAGTTTTCTGTTCAGTTCTTCTACCTTCTCATTTCTTCCATTTGCTGAAGTATCTCTATGCTGAAGAGCAAGTTTCAGAGTCACTTCTGATATCCATCTTGGCCTTTTCTTTCTTTCTTGTCTTAATGACTTTTTGTTTTTTTCCTGTATGATGTTCTTGATGTCATCCCACAACTCATCTGGACCTCAATCATTAGTGTCTAGTGCATCAAATCTGTTCTTGAGACAACTTCTAAATTCAGGATGGACACGTTCAAGGTAAAATTTTGGCTTTCATAAACTTGTTTTCATTTTTTTTTTCAGCTTCAGCCTGAACTTGCATATGAGCAATTGGTGGTCTGCTCCACAGTTGCCTTTGACCTGGTTTTGGCTGATGATATGGAGTCTTCCTGCAATCTCCTTCCTCATATGTAGTCAATTTGATTCCTCTGTATTTCATCTCCTGAGGTCACTTATTCATTACAAATATCTTTTATGTTGTTTAAAAAAAAAAAAAAAGGTATTTGTAAGGAATAAGTCATCGTTCTTGCAAAATTCTTTCATACAATCTCCAGCATCGTTACTATCACCAAGGCCATATTTTCTAACTACTGATCCTTACTCTTTGTTTCCAACCTTTGCATTCCAATCACTATTGGTTAACAATACATCTTAATTACATGTTTAATCAATTTCAGACTGAAGAGATTGGTCGAATTCTTCAATTTCATCATCCCTGTCTTTAGTGGTTGATGTGCAAACTTGAATAATAGTGGTAATAACTGGTCTTCCTCATAGTTGTGTGGTTATTATTCTATCACAGAGAGAATTATACTTGAAGACAGATCTTGAAATGTTCTTTTTGATAACGAATGTGATGCTACTACTCTTCAATTTGTTATTCCCAGCCTAGCAAACCATATGATTTTCAGATTTAAAATGGCTTATACCAATCCGTTTCAATTCACTAATGTCTAGGATGTAGTCCTGATGTGATGCTGTAGAATAAGCACTCCATCTCAAGGTCAGATTGAACTGCAAGGTTGGTGATTCAAACTCACCAGCCACTCCTCAGAAACCCTATTCAGGGTTGCTATGAATCGGAATTGACTCAACAGCACACAACAACAACAACAAATGCCTAGGACGTCGATCTTTATACATTCCATTTCATTTCTGAAAGCTTCCAAAATTCTTAGATTCATACTTTGTACAATGTTCTAATTATTAATGGATGTTTGCAGCTGTCTTTCCTCATTTTGAGTTGTACTTCATCAACAAATGGAAATCCTGAAAGTTTTACTCCATTTGTGTCACCATGGTAACTGTACTTTGAGGAGGCAGCTCTTCCCCAGTCATATTTTATGTGCTTTCCACACTGAGGAGCTCATCTTCTGGCACTATAACTGTTGCTCATCATCATGTTCCAATACTAAATATTCTGGTGCTATCTGACAATTTTCCACTACTATTTATAATGCTATTCATAATGTTTCCAGCGGCTAAACATTCAGAAGTAGTCCTACTCTCCTTTTTCCTAGTCTCTCTTAATTTGAAAGTTCAGGTGTCCTCCATGAGTGCACCCTGCTGGTATTTAAAATGCCAGTGGCATAGCTTCCAGCATCAAAGCAACACACAAGGTACCACAGTATGATTATATATGTACAGAAGACCAGAAGAGTTCTGGAATGACATCAAGAACATCATAATTATAAAGGAAGAAAGTTAAAGGTTGTTAAGATAAGAAAATATCAAAATGGACAACATTCCAAAATTAGTATTCTGGAACTCTTAATTGTGCTCATGAGAAACCTGTACATTGGCCAAGAGGCAGTCATTTGAACAGAACAAGGGGCACTGACTTGTCTAAGATGAAGAAAGGTATGTGCCGAGTTGTATTCTTTCACCATACTTATTCAATCTGTATGCTGAGTAAATAATATGAGAAGTTAGATTATATGAAGAAGAATATGTCATCAGGATTGGAGGAAAACTCATTAACAACCTGAGATATGCAGTTGATACAACCTTGCTTGCTGACAGTGAAGAGGACTTAAAATGCTTACTGATGAAAAGCAAAGATCACAGCCTTTAGTATGGGTTGCACCTCAATTTAAAGAAAACAAAAATCTTTATCACTGGACAATAACCAACATCCATGTAAATGGAGAAAAGATCGAAGTTGTCAAAAGACTTCATTTTGCTTGGATCAGCCATCAACACTCATGGAAACAGCAGTCAAGAAATCACCCAAACTGAGGTCAGTGTTAGACTGTGGACCAAACCATCAATTGCTTCATATGCAAGTTCAGGCTGAAGCTGAAAATAATTAAAACCAGTCCATAGGAGCCAACATTTTACCTTGAACATATCCCACCTGTATTTAGAGATCATCTCAACAACAGAGTTGATACATTAGACACAAAAGACTGGAGCTCAGAGTTGTGGGATGACATCAAGAACATCATACAGGAAGAAAGCAAAAGGTCACTGAGAAGAAAAGAAAGAAGGAAAAGGTCAAAATGTATGTCAAAAGAAGCTCTGAAACTTGCTATCTAGCATAGAGATGCTAAAGCAAATGGAAGAAATGAGGAGGTAAGAGAGCTCTGGTAGCGTAGTGGTTACGTGTCAGGCTGTTAACCTCAAGGTCAGCAGTTTGAAACTACCAGTTGTTCTGCAGGAGAAAGATGAGGCTTTCTACTCCCATAAAGATTTGTTGTTGTTGTTAAGTGCAATTGAGTCAATTCTGACCCATAGCGACCTGGTAGAGGGTTTCCAAGAAGCAGCTGGTGAGCTTGAACCACTGACCTTGCAGTTCAAACCAACTTTGCAGTCCAGCGCATTAACCCACAGTGCCACACCAGGACTCCAGCCTCAGAAACCTTATGCAGGGTTGCTATAAGTCAGAACTGACCCCACAGCACACCAACAACAAGAAAGCTGAAAAGAAAATTTCAAAGGTCAGCTCAAGAAGACAAAGCCAACAGTTATAATGAAATGTGCAATGATCTAGAGTTAGAAAATCAAAAGGGAAGAACATGTTTAGTATTTCTCAAGCTGAAAGAACTGAGGAAAAAAGTCAAACCTCGAATTGCAATACTAAAGAATTCTTTGGGAAAAATATTAAATGATGCAGAAAGCATTAAAAGAAAATGGAGGGAATACAAGAGTCACAGTACCAAAAATAAATGGTCAATGTTTAACCATTTAAAGAGGTGGTGGTGGTGTACCATGGAGTCAGTCCCGACTCATAGTGATCCTGTACATGGTGTCTGAGGCTGTCAAGCTTTATGGGAGCAGAAAGCCTCATCTTTCTCCCATGGAACAGCTGGTAGTTTTGATATGCAGATGATACAACCTTGCTTGCTGAAAGTGAAGAGGACTTAAAATACTTACTGATGAAGATCAAAGACCACATCCTACAGTATGGATTGCACTTCAAGGTAAACAAAACAAAAATCTTCACCACTGGATTTATTCATTTATCATGATAAATAGTATCATGATAAATGGAGAAAAGACTGAAGTTGTGAAAGACTTCATTTTGCTTGGATTTACCATCAACACTCATGGAAGCAGCAGTCATGAAATCAAAATGACGTATTGCATTAGGCAAATATGCTGCACAAACCTCTTTAAAGTGTTCAATAGCAAAGATGTCAGTTTGAGATTAAGGTGCACCTAACTCAAGCCATGATACTTTCAGTAGTTTCATATGCATATGAAAGTTGGGCAATGAATAAGGAAGACTGTAGAAGAATTGATGCATATTTGAGTTATTGGTGTTGGAGAAGAATATTAAAGGTACCATGGACTACCAGAAGAACAAACAAATCTGTGTTGGAAGAAGTACAACCAAAATGTTCCTTAGAAGCCAAGACGGCCAGACTTCCCCTCTCATACTTCAGACATATTGTCAGGAGTGACCAGTCTCTGTAGAATAGCATCATGCCTGGTAAAGTGGAGGTACAGTGAAAAAGAGGGAGACTCTTAATGAGATGAATTGGCACAGTGGCAGCAAGAGTGTAGCAGCAATTGTGAGGGTGGTGAAGGACTTAGCTGGTAGTGTTTTGTTCTCTTGTATGTAGGGGCAATTTGAGTAGGAACCAACAGGATGGCACTTAACAACAGCAACAAGTAATGAATCATTGGCTAAAAGTTGCTCTCATAAATTCCCAGGTACATTCATGTTAGCAGGCAAAACAGTCTCTTTCAATGAGGGCAATCCTTGAATGAGGAGAAACAGCTTTCAATTGCTCTGAGTAGAAGCTCACTGGGACCTGATATGCAGCAAAATGCTAAAGAGATCTGAAAGGATACAGGTAGAGTTCTGAGAGTATACTCTACAGTTAGGTCCCTGAGTAGTGCAGTCTGTACTGGACTATTAATCTAAATGCTTGTGGTTTGAATCCACCCAGCAAGGCCACACAAAAAAGGCCTGGCAATCTACCTCTGTGAAGATCATATTCATGAAAACATTATGGAGCAGTTCTACTCTAACAGATGAGGTTGCCGTAATTGGAATTAAGTCAATGGGCAACATGTATGCTACAATTCTTGTTGTTGTGGTTGTGAGCCATCAAGTCAGTTCCAACTAATAGCAACCTTATACAGAGTTTCTATATCATCAGTCAAAACAAGGCCAGGGGCAGGCTGTGGAACAGACCATCAATTACTCATATGAAAATTCAAACTGAAGCTGAAGAAAATGAAAACAAATCCACGAGAGGCAAAATATGACCATGAATATATCCCACCTGAATTTGGAGATCATCTGAAGAACATATTTGACATATTAAACACTAAAGACATAAGAGCAGAAGAGTTGTGGGATGACATCAAGAACATCATAAAGGAAGAAAGCAAAAAGTCATTAAGAAGACAAGAAAGATGGAAAGGGACAAAATGGATGTCAGAAGAGACACTGAAACTTGTTCTCCAGCATAGAGATGCTAAAACAAATGGAAGAAATGAGGAGGTACAAGAGCTGAACACAAAATTTCAAAGGTCAGCCCGAGAAGATAAAGCCAGATATTACAAAAAAATGTGCAAAGATATGGAGTCAGAAAACCAAAAAGGAAGAACATGCTCAGCACTTCTCAAGCTGGGGGAACTGAAGAAAAAATTCAAGCCTCAACTTTCGTTATTGAAAGATTCTCTGGGCAAATTATTGAATGATGCAGAAAGCATCAAGAGAAGATGGAAGGAATATACAGAGTCACTGTACCAAAAGGAAATGGTTAATGTTCAGTCATTTCAAGAGGTAGCATATGATCAAGAGCCAATGCTACTGAAGAAGAAGCCCAAGGTGCAATGAAGGAATTCACAAAGAACAAGTCATCAGGAATTTGGATGGAGTAAAAATTGAAATCTTTTAAGAAAATGAGGTGGCACAGGAGGCGCTCACTCATCTCTGCCAGGAAATTTGGAAGACAACTATCTGACTGACTGATTGGAGGAGATCTGTATTTGTGCCCATTCCAAAGAGAGGTGACCCAATGGAATGAGGATATCATTAGACAATCTCTTTTATATCCCATGTGAATAAAGTTTTACTAAAGGTAATACAGAAATGGCTGCAAGCATACATTTACAGAGAACTTCCAGAGGTTCGACCTGGATTCAGAAGAGGCCATGGAATGAGGGATATCATTGCTGATGTCCAACGGATCTTGGCTGAAAGCAGAGAATATAAGAAAGATATTTACCTGTGCTTTATTGACTACACAAAGGCTTTCGATTGTGTGGATCATGACAAGCTATGGACAACATTGCTAAGTATGAGTATTCCAGAACACTTGTGCTCATGAGGAATCTGTACCTGGACCAAGAAGCAGTTGTTCGAACAAGAACATGGAAACATTGAATATTTTAAAATTAAGAAAGGTGTGCGACAGGGTTGTTTTCTTTCACCATACTTAGTCAACATGTATGCTGAGCAAATAATCCCAGAAACTGGGTTCTATGAAGAAAAACCTGGCATTAGGATTGGAGGAAGACTCATTAACAACCTGCAATATGCAAATGATACAACCTTGCTTGCTGAAAGTGAAGAGGACTTAAAACATTTACTGATGAAGATCAAACAGCACAGCCTTCGGTACAGATTGCATCTCAATGTAAAGAAAACAAAAATCTTCACCATTGGACCAATAAACAACATTCATATCAACAGAGAAAATATTGAAGTTGTCAAGGACTTCATTCTTCTTGGATCAACTATCAATATTCATGGGAGCAGCAGTCAAGAAATCAAACGATGTATTGCATTAATCAAATCTGCTGCACAAGACCTTTTTAAAGTGTTGAAGAGCAAAGATGTCAGCTTGAGGACTAAGGTGAGACTGACCCAAGCCATGGTATTTTCAATAACCTCATATGCATGCGAAAGCTGGACAGTGAATAAGGCAGACCATAGAAGAATTGATGATTTTGAGTTATGGTGTTAGAGGAGAATATTGAAAGTTCCATTGACTGCCAATAGAACCAATAGATCTGTTTTGGAAGAAGTGCAGCCAGAGTGCTCCTTGGAGGTCAAGATGGCCAAACTTTGTCTCTCATACTTCAGATATATTGTCAGGAGGGACTAGTCACTGTAGAAGGATATCATGTTTGGTAAGGTGGAGGATCAGAGAAAAAGAGGAAGACCCCCAAAGAGATGGATTGACCAAGTGGCAGCATTGATGGACTCAAGCATGAAAACAGTAGTGAAGTTGGCCCAGGATTGGGCAGTGTTTCGTTCTGCTGTGCATAAGGTTGTTATGAGTCGGTACTGACTTGATGGCACCTAACAATAACAACAGGGTTTCTGAAAGTTGCTAGTGGGTTTGCACTGCTGACTTTGGTTACCAGTCCAGTATTTATCCTACAACGCCACACCAGAACTCTGTGCTACAATTACTGAATGTTATTTAAGAGTTTGTATTTGTTTATGGGTACAATATCCCCCTACATTAGTTTTTCCTATAGTTCTTCACTTCTGTACACACAAATGTAAATTGCAGATTGTCTCATGTTGAATTTAAGTAATTTCCATCACTATTATTCAGTAAGCTCTCAATATGCATGGGAAATTGGGCATCAGATAGTCATAGTGGATGTACAATCTGTGTATTGTAATTAGTGTCACTGAATTGTACATGAAAAAAAAAACTGCTAAACTGGCAAATATGTTGAATTTATTTTTGTACAATTTAAAAAAAATGAAATGAAACAAATCTCAGTAAACAAGGGAATGTGAAACATAGTCCATATAGGTCAGCCCCTGGTGCCTGAGTAGGGTGAAGACTGGAGCACACACCGTTTGAGCATACACATTGGACAATATCCAGTACAGAAAAATATGAACTGACATTCATTTTCACAATCAGGAATAAGCATGGCTCTAGCAAGGTTGCTATCGTAGATTACAAATTTCAAAACATGGATTCTTGTTTCATATCCATAAATTGTGAATATGACATCTTTCCTCCCATACAGCAAATTCTCTAAGTCCATTGTTAATTTCATGAAGCTGATAGCTATTCTTGACTATCATTTGATTTGAGTTTTCATTCATCTTCTATTTTTCCCAAAAACAAAGCATAAGAAAGGACTGATCTAGTATCTGAAGAGCCATAACGAACAAAATTCTTTTCATGGGTATTTTCATCGCTGAAGCCTTTCCATTTATGAAATAAAGTGCCTGATGGCTTTTCTGTCTGGTGTAGAATAACTAAGAAAGAAAATGATAATGATACAGAACTTTAAAAAAACTTAAATAGCATTCTTTGGTTATAATCATAGATGAAATCATTATTCTTTACCTTCATAAATGAGTGCATTTTTTCTCTTCAGCCCAGTCCTGGATATCTGCTTTTCCAAATATGAGGTAGAAGATCAGGCCTAATATGTTAATGAAAAACAACAACAAGAAGACATTCCTCCATCCAAATTCAGGGTCCTGGCAACACAGAACTCCAAGTAAATATTACCCCTTTCATCTTTTTTATTCCCCTATGTAACATCATATTAACAGTTCAGATCACAATGTTCACTGTTGGATTTTCATGAAGAAATTAATTGCCTGAAAGTGGTTTGGTTGTTTGATGAACAAAATAATTTAAAAGAGATTCGGTACACTCTTAACAGAAGAAGTTTGGGAACATTAGTGATTAACATACAGAATTGGATTTGTCACTATGAAAGTGGTATAGATATCTATTTTACATGAATATTGTCTACATGAGGCATGCCAAACATTCTTTCAAGATTCTTCTTAAATTGTGATGTCATAGTGAAAACATTATGGGTTTTGGAGCTAGACAGGTCTGAAGAATAATTCTGATTTTATAAATATCCTCTTAGCTGAAACATATCCTAACAGATTTTCAGTTTAATCATCAGATCATAAGGATACTAATAATGATCTATCTACACAATTGGTGAGAAAATTAGCAACTAAGTGAGTTTACTGTATATGAACATATCACTTAAATATATTTATTTCATTATCCTTTCTTTTTTGTATAGTTATACAAATCAAAATTTCAAAACAATACAGAAGACAAGGTAGGTTGCATCCATAAATGGAGTCATTATACCAAGACAACTATGTGACTCTGTGGTTTCAATTTCAAAGACTGTATATACCAATGAATCACTAGTTAGTTCTTTATTTGGTTTCATAGTGAACCAACATTGTTGTTGTTATTAAGTGCTGTCAAGTGAGGTTAAACTCATAGCATTCCTGGATAGGATTTTTGAGGAGTGGCTGGTGAATTTGAACTACCAACCTTATGGTTAAACTGACCTTGTGGTTCAGTGCTTATCCTGCAGTTCCACACCAGGTCTCCATTGAGATCACCAAAAAAATTGTTGCATATTTTTTCTGTAGGTTTTCAGACTAGACAGCACTTAACAACAACAACTACTACCCTAAAGGTAGTCAAACCCACCTTTTTTGGGTTTTGACAATCTACTTTTGTTAAGATTACAGCCAACAAAACTATGGGCAGTTCTACTTTGTAATACATGGGGCCATCATGAGTCAGAACTGACTCAACAGCAATCAATTACAACTCAATCTTCATGCAAAAGTCAATCTCATTTTAAATTTATTTTACAATCTTTGAAAGCATTCTTTATAGTATTAACCTTATCAATGGATTTGGAAGGACAGTTTATAGTCCTTCTTGACATGTAAACTTTACCTGACTCAGAAGGAATCCACTGATAGTGGGTACCAGAACACCTGCTATGAGTCCAAATGACCTTGATGCTCCCATGAGAAAACTGGAATGCCTGTGGGTGAGAGAAGTGTTCCAGGCTATATGCAGAAATGCTTGACAATATCCTTTGGCCCTGCTCCATGTAGGAATCTATCCTATAACTATGTCATAAAGCACCTATACTATCTATAGTCAACAAAAAACACTAAGAGACATTAACAGTATCCCTGATACACATTCATACCTTGGGAAAAAAAAAAAGGCCGAAGAGCTATCTGTGGTCTTTGTTAATGATTGGTTTTCCAAAGTTTGGGGCTCCAGAAAGCTAAGTATTTTTCAGAAAGTGTGAAAACAAAACTGGTTAGTAGAATCCTACCTTGGAGCAATATCTAAGGCATTAATATAAATCCCAGACTGACACAGTGAGCTAAGTCCAGAAGCGATGGTCAGAAGAGTTACTGTTGTAATGTAGCTGGACCTGAGGTATGGCAGGACAGCAAGGATTATTGAAGAAGGAAGATTTCCTAGGGAATGAGCAACAAACAATTTAAATAGGGAGATGAATTCTTTGGTTGTTGCGTGCATTGAGCACTAATTCATTCATTAGGCCCTCTACTTACCTAGAACTGTAGCAATTTTTCTCACTGTAACAAGTCTGAAATTCTTGGTCAGAAGGAAGTCTGCTAGTAGGCCTCCCAGGATACTAAAGAACCAAGCAAAAATAAAAGGAAGGGCAGATACGATCCCATTCTGAAGAAAACAAACGGAACAAACCTTCTTAGTCAGGTAAAGTTTTCATGTCAAGAAGGACTATAAACTGTCCTTTCAAATCCATTGATAAAGGCAATGAGATAAGAATTTTCACTAATCAATCACTCCTAATCATACTGCCATCCTGAAATCATGCTTTCTTAGGTAAGACCTGAAATCAGTAACTTTAATCACACTCCAAGAAAGTATTCAATCATACCTTCAATGATACTGACATGAAGGTTACATTAATTAATAAGAGAGAAATTTCTCTAGGGGGAATGATTTGTGAAAGTTGAATGATCATGAAAACAGGAGGGAAGAACTGGGGGAGAAATATACTCACATCTCTGAGGTTAATATTGTACACAGAGCTGATATAAGTTGGTGTGTATACAGTCATTACAATGACTAACCAATGATGGCTGAAACAGCACAAAATCAAGGACCAAAGTGGTAGAGATCTGACCATAGCTTTGATAGGAAGAGACGGCCTAGAAGAACTGAACTGAAAACAAATTTACTGGTCAGAACAGTAAAGATCTGAAAGATATTTACATAGTTTTAGGCATCCTGAAGAAGTACAAATGCTAGAAAAAGTAGGAGTCCTTTTATGTACCTGTTTGGTCAGTGAGGATATGATGTATTCCTTCTCTGAGATGCTTATCCATGGGTGAGAAATAGGGTCATCATAAACCAGAACAACCCAGAGAATGCCACAGACACAGCCAATAATTCCTGTAACAGATAGTAAAATGGCACAGGGCTGATATCTGCCTTCAGCATGGTTTGTTTTTTGTTTTTTGTTTTTGTTTTTTACATTGAGACATGCTGTGGTATAGAACTTGGGGGAAAGTCCTTGTTCATAATATCCCCTTTCCACTTCAGAAAAAAAAAAAAAGGACATGACTGAGTAAATATTTCAGCTTTCTAATACCTATTCCTTTTCATTTCTTGTTTATTTGTGTGTGTTCTTGTTGCTAAGTGCCATGAAGTTGGTTTCAACTCATAGTGACCCTGTATAAAGAGTCCTGTTGGTGAATTTGAACCGCTGACCTTGAAGTTCAAACCAACTTTGCAGTCAGTGTGTTGCCACACTTGGAACACCATTTGTATAGCAATCATGTTGTTGTTGTTGTTAAGTGCCATCGAGTCGGGTCCGACCCATAGCGACCCTGTACAGGGTTTCCGAGGGTGTAAATCTTTACGGGAGTAGAAAGCCTCATCTTTCTCCCGCGGAGCGGCTGGTAGTTTCGAACCGCTGACCTTAAGGTTCGCAGCCCGATTCGTAACCACTACGCTATAGCACCACAGTACTTGGCATCTCAATCTTTTTCATTCCATCCATTCTAATAGATTTGTATTTACCTCAGTATGGTTTTCATTTGCTTTCCTAATAACTAAGGATGTTAAGGATCTTCTCATTTGGGTATGTGCCCTCCATAATCTTCTTTGATGAAGTGCTGGTTAAAATAATTTATCCATTTTTAATTGGGTTGTTGTTTTCTTATCATTGAGGTTTTAGGGTTGTTTTTTCTTAAAGTTTTTATTGTGAGTTGAGTGATAGTTTACATGGGAAAATATCCATTTTACCCTCATCCTATCATATTTCATTTAATTGCGATGATTACAATCCCTTCCATGCATCATTCAACAACATTTGCTTCTAGTCCCTCTGTTTTCTTTGTTTGTTTGTTTTTTGGATGTACACCAAACACTCAGGAATATGTAATCATTCAAACACCCAAAAGACATGCCCTGCAAGCCTGTCCTCCAGCCACCAGCACACAGCCCCTCTCCTTCCTATAACTGAGTTTTGAGAATTATTTCTACATTCTGGATAAAAGTTCTTATCATATGTGTTTTGCAAGTATTCATTCCCTGTCTCACTTTGCCTTTTTTATGATCTTAACATTGTCTTTTTGAAGAGCAAAGGTTTTAAACTTTGATGAAATCCAATTTATCAATTTTCTATTTTATGAATCATGTTTTTCATATCATATCTAAGAAACCTTTGCTTAACCCAAGAACAAAGATTTTCTCCTGTTTTATTCCAAAAGCATAATCACTTAAGTTTTAGCTTTAGGATCCATTTTGAGTTCATTCTTGTTTTTGTCTCTGGTGTGAAATATGGGTCAAAGTTCTTTTTTTGCATACAAGTATACAACTTGGAATGCCATTTGCCAATATGACTATCTCCTCACTATTGAATTGCCTCTGTTTCTATTCAGAAACAAACAAACAAAAAGTTTTCCTTATATGTGTGGATCTGTTTATGATGCTGTTTTGTTCCTTTGACCAATTTGGCCTATTTTTATTAACATCACCCTGTCTGGACACCAGCAAGTATTAGTTCTTCAACTAATTGTAATTGTAATTCATTTTCTAAGTTGTTTGGCTATCCCAGATTCTTAAAATTTTCATATGAATTTTAGAGTCGTCTTAACAATTTCTATCAATAAAAAAGACTAATTTCTTCCCAAAAAAAGAAACAGAAGTGGATACTCAACACAGTTTTATGCTAGGATTTTGATTAGTAGTGCACTATACCTATAATTCAATTTAGTGTTTGATTCATTTTTCCTTGTATTTTACAATGTTGTTCTCACTGTATTGTTCCTAATGAGAAAGCCGTTGTTATTATTTTTGTTACTCTGTGCATGGCTTTTATTTTTGGTTTCTTTAATATTCCCTCTTATCATGGTTTCAAACCACTTCGTTATGATGTATGTTGGTGTAGTTTCTTCATGTTTCTTGTGCTTTGAGTTTTTTGAGTTTCATTGACCTTGTTTCTGTGCATTTATAGTTTTCATTAAATTTGAAAATTTGTTCAGATCTTATTTCTTCAAATATTTTTTTTTCCCAAATGCCTCTATTCTTTTGGGGACACTTTATAGTTTACTGTAAAAGTTCTATCCATTTTATTATTAGTTTTTCTCTGTCTTTTATACACTATGATTTCTGCTGCTATGTTTTTTAGTTCATTAGTCACTTCTGCTTTATTGTTGTTGTTGTTATGTGCCATCAAATCAGTTCTGACACATAGGGTTTCTGAGGAGTGGGTGGTGAGCTTGAACCTCCCACCTTGCAATCCAAACCAAACTTGCAGTCCAGAGCATTAACCCACAGTGTCACTGCCATTAATTCTATGCAGTACATTGTTCACCTGAAACATCTCTCGAAGTTCGTTTCAGGTCTTTGTTAATATATTTTCTATATCTCTACTTAACTTATTGAATATTTAGGGTACAAGTATAATAACAATTTAATATACTTGCTTCCTTCTATTGATATTTGTGTCATTTCTATGTTGGTTTTAACTGACTCACTAGTCTCATTATGGGTTGTCATTTCCTGTTTATTCTTTTTTCCATGCCTGTGGTACTGTGGTGGCTTACATGTTGCTATGATACTGGAAGCTATGCCACCGGTGTTTTAAGTTCCATCAGGGCCACCTATAGTGGATAGGTTTCAGGAGAGCTTCCAGAATACCACAGACTAAGAAGAAGAAGAGTTGAACCACTTCTGAGTGGTTAACCACTGAAAATCTCATTAATAGCAGCAGAACATTGTCAGATATAGTGCTGGAAGATGAGCCCCATCAGGTTGGAAGGCATGCAGGTTGGAAAAGCTGCCTCCAAAAAGGAGACTTGAACTTAATGATGTAAATGGAGTACAGTTTTGGGGGATCTTCAATAGTTAATAGGCTACAACTAAAATGACAAGAAACAGATGCAAACAGCCATCAATAATCAGAACATGGAATGTACAATGTATGGATACAGGAAAATTAGAAATTGTTAAAAGTGCAATGGCATGTATAAAAATTAATATTCTAGGCATTAGTGAGTTGCAATGGACTGGTATTGGCTATTTTGAATCTGAAGATCATATGGTTTACTATGCTGGGAAAGTCAAATTGAAGAGGAATGGAGTCACATTCATAGCCAGAAGGAACATTTCAAGATCTAACTGGAAGTACTATGCTGTCTGTGATGCGGTTGTTGTTGTTAAGTACCATCGAGTTGGTTCCAACCCATAACGACCCTGTATAGGGCTTCCAAGGAGTGGCTGGTGAGCTTGAACCACTGACCTTGTGGTTCAAACAGATTTTGCAGTCTAGCATGTTAGCCCATGGCACCACACCATGCATACAATCACTACCACCACCACAGGGGAGACCAGTTAACTACTATTATTCAAATGGATGCACCAACAAATAAAGCCAATGATGATGAAATTGAAGAATTCTACCAACTTCTTCAGATTGAAATTGATCAAACATGACATCAAGACACTTTAATAATTACTGGTGACTGGAATGTGAAAGTTGGAAATAAAGAGAAAGGATGTTGAAAATATGACCTTACTGATAAAAACGACGCTGGAGATCACATTATAGAATTTTGTAAGACCAGTGACTTACTTATTGAAAATACCTTTTTAAACAACATAAAAGGTTTTTATGTACATGTGGACCTCACCAGATAGCATACACAGGAATCAAATTGACTACATCTTTGGGGAAAGATGTAGAAAAGCTCTACAATATCAGCCAAAACAAGGCCAGGGGCAGACTGTGGGATGGGCCATCAATTGCTTATATGCAAGTTCAGGCTGAAGCTGAAGAATACTAAGCCATATCCAGGAACCCCCTCATTATTTGGCCTAACCTGAGACCAACCCTATAGCAGCATCTATGACTTCTTTCTTCTCTCTCACAAACCACTGCTCTGCAAGCCTGTCCCCTATTCTTGCAAAGACAGCAGAGTATTATGTTAAAATGTTAATAGCCCATTATAATAGGCAGGAGAACTTCAGAATTCTTAGTGTATGTCAATTATTCCCTAATAATATGTTCACATATTTTATTGAACTTTGATTAATCTAGGATTCTTCTGTCTTGACTAATTTCTTCCAAAACAGTATATACAGATACTCAGAAGGATCTTTCTGAATATTGAAACCTGAAAACTAAAAGGAAACAGCTTACCGAAGATATAAAAAGCAAAAGGCCACCCAATGACTTGACTGATGAAGCCACCAAGGAGGATGGCAGTGAAAGCTCCCAGCATCATTCCTGTAAAGAGATAGAGAGCAAGCTACAGGACTCTAGGCACCCACCCAACAGACATATGCAGACAATTCCATGTTACAGAGCAGTATTATAAAGAGATAAGTATATTTGAATACGCAAACTTGAATTCATGGTTCAATTAATTTGATTTCCTTAGAACCTATTTTTTTGACAGTTCCCTGGTAAGATTGCAGATGAAAGGTACACTTCATGTTAGACTATTTTATTTTTTAAATACCTTTATTTTTTAATCAAACAAATAATATATGCTTTTTATAAATAATTATCACAAAGAACTAAAGTTTCTTTCACCTACCCACCCATCAATTTTCACTTTCCCTCTAAAATTAATCATTAGTAACAATTTATTATACAACATATATTTACTTACTTTTTCTTTCTACCCATACATATGTATATATGCATATATTTTTGTAAATGTATTTATGTAACATGCATAACATTAACAACATAACAAATAAAAAAACAAATATTTATTTGTTTATAATTTCTATGTTTTATATAGTGTTCTCATATATGATAAGGCAGGTTCTCGTTTTACAGCTTTTTCAAATGTTTGTAGGCTGTTGTGTTATTTTCCAGATAAATGTCAATATTAAAGTATCAAATATATGTGTATGTGTGTCGTAATTATTTTTACGTATAGAGGATCATAATGTACCTATGTTTTGTGCCCCTATTTTTCATTTAACAAATACCCTTATAAGTATTTCTATATCACTGTATAAGAGTCTTGATGAGTTGGATTGGCATATGGCTGCAACAAATGGGCTCAAGTATAGAAAGAATTGTGAGGATGGCGTAGGAATGGCAGTGTTTTATTCTGTTGTACATACTGAGTTGGAAGCAACACGACAGCAACTAACAACAATGTAGATTTTACTTAGTTATTTCTGAGACTAGATAAAAGTAGTCATTTCTAAACAATGATTTAAAACAAGTAATTTATTTTTGTACAACAGTGTACCAGAAGTGGACTTGCTAGATCAAAGGCTATGTGCACCTTACATTTTGATAGATACTCCTGAAGTATTCTGCTAAAAGGATGCACCAAATTAAATTATCAATGAATATTGCTTTTTTTCTAATCTTCTTGACAAGATTAGTGGTCTTGGTGCATTATTGAGTTGCTTCTGAGTCCTTGCAAACCTGTATTGGGTTTCTAAGGAGCAGAAAGCCTCATCTTTGTCCAACAGAGCCATTGGTAGATTTGAACTGTTGACCTTGTGGTGAGCAGCCCAGTATGTAACCCACTACACCACCAGGACTCCTTTGGCAATATTGTTGTTTGTTGTTGTCAAGTGCTGTTGTAGCAGTCAGTTTCAACTCATAGCAACCATGTATAGAGTTTCCTAGAAGCAGTTGATAGGTTTAAACCACTGACTTTGTGGTTAGCAGTCCAATGCCTATCCTACAGTGCAACACCAAGACTCCATTAGATATCCTTAAACATTGTTGTTGTTGTTGATAGGTGCCATCAAGTCGGTTCTAACTCATAGCGACCCTGTATAGGGTTTCCATGGAGCTGTTTGTGAACTTGAACCACTGATCTTGCGGTTCAAACTAATTTTACAGTCTAGCACATTAACCCACAGTGCTACATCTTTAAAGATAATTTTTCCAGAATGAATTTAAAACAGTATTTTATTTAACTTATCTTTGTTCTGACTTACAGTGACGTTTGAGCATTATTCCCTATGTTTATCTGTTTTTTCATTTCTTCTGTGAGCTGTCTGTTTATTTTATCTTTTTCCTTTTGCTTGTTTTGTTGTTGTTGTTGTTGGTTCTCACTCATAGCAACCCTGTATTGGATGTCTGAGGCTTTAAATTTCTGTGGGAGCAGAAAGCCTAATCTTTGCTTAAGTTTGTCTTACTGATTTACAGTGTCAGTATATATTGTGAATAATAATTCTCTGTGGCATGCTGAACATGGTTCTTTTCTTTCATATTGAACTTTATTTATGTTAGTTTTTGTAATTCAGCAATTATAAGTACTTATGGGGCAGGCCTATAAGTCTCATCTGTAGTGACCTCTAGATTTACTTTTCTGCTTAGGAGAGCTGTCCCCACTCCTTCTAAATTAAAAGTGATTGTCACTTATATTTTCCTTTTCTTTTGGCTGTGCCCTTTATATAAACATCTTGCATGTATTGTGTTATTTAAGTACTAGCACCTGGTATGACACTGTGAACTAATGCGTCAGACTGCAAAGTTATTTGAACTGCAAGATTGGTGGTTCAAGCTCACCAGCTGCTCCTATACAGGGTCGCTATGGGTTGAAATCGACTCGACAACACTTAACAGCAACAACAACAACATCCAAATGCATGGGGTCCTGGTGTGATACTATAGGATAAGCACTGGAATGCTAATCACAAAGTCAGTGGTTCAAAGCTACAGGTCACTTCTTGGTAACCCTATACAGGGTCTCTATGAGTTGAAACTAACTCAAAAGCAATTAACAACAACAACATATATGTTTAAATATACATACATACATACACATACACACATATGGATATATATGTGTGTATGTGTATGTATGTATGTATATGGATATATGTGTGTGTGTATGTTTATATGTATTTACTACCCATGGATATATGTATATATATATCCATATGAAGGAGCTCTGGTAGTGTGGTGGTTACGAATCGGGCTGCGAACCTTAAGGTCAGTGGTTCGAAACTACCAGCTGCTCCACGGGAGAAAGATGAGGCTTTCTACTCCCGTAAGGATTTACACCCTCGGAAACCCTGTACAGGGTCGCTATGGGTCGGAACCTACTCGAAGGCACTTAACAACAACAACAACATCCATATGTATGCATATATCCTTGAGTTAGTACAAACAGTTAAATGCTCTATGACTAGCCACAATGTTGGTGGTTCACACCTAACCAGAAACACCTTGGAAGACAGGCCTAGCAATCTGCTTCTGAATGTTCCCAGGTTTGTAAACCCTATGGAGTAGCTCTACTCTGCACATACGGAGTCACTGTGAATCAGAACTGGCTTGACAGTAATGATAATGAACAACATAGATGGATAGAAAAGACAGATGGGTAGAAAGATAGATAGATAGATAGATAGATAGATAGATAGATAGATAGATAGATAGATAGATAGATAGAGGTAGCTTCCATTAAGTTCACATAGATTCCTATAAGAGGCTTCAAAACTCTATGAGGGACTTCAAGAAAGTTCGTAAAAAAATTTCATGACCTTTTCATTCTATTTTCCACAAACTTCTGAAGTTCCCTCATATGCACAACAGAGCAAAACTTTGCCTAATCCTGTATCATCCTTATAATCACGAATATGCTTGAGTTCATCGTTGCAATTATTGTTTCTATCTATCTCATGGAAAGGTCTCCTTCATCCTCTACTTCCCCAACAGATCCTCCTTTAGCGATTGGTGCCCCATGAAGATGTGTCCAAAGCAAGTGAGTCAGACAACGCTTTCTTGTGGTCCATTTGGTTTCCTTGACTAATTTTCAGAAGTAGATACCTGACCTTAGTTTGTCTTAACCTGGAAGCTCTGCTGAAACCGAGTGATCCTGAGGGTATTTGAACTACCAATGGCATAGCTTCCAATGGCATAGCAACATACCAGCCACCAGAGTACAGCAAACTGGTAGATAAGGAAGTGGTGGATATACAGATACATTTTTGTTGTTGTTAAGTGCCGTCAAGTTGGTTCTGACTCAGAGACCTTGAATAGGGTTTCTGAGGCTGTAAATCTTTGTGGGAGCAGAAAGCTTTGTCCTTCTAACTCAGAGTAGCTGTGGACTCAAACAATGATCTTGTGGTTCAAAGTCAAGTGCTTATCGTATGGAGCCACCACACGCCCCTATATTTACATATACATATATACACACATAGCAGTCCTTATGTGGTGTTGTGGGTTAATGCACTGGACTGCAAAATTGGTTTGAACATCAAGATCGGCAGTTCAAGCTCATCAGCTGCTCCTCAGAAACCCTATACAGGGTCACTGTGGGTCAAAACTGACTCGATGGCACTTAACAACATACACATGCACACACGCACACGTGTATCCTTGTGTAGTGCTGTAGGATAAACACTTGACCATAAGGTTGGTTCAAACTGCAAAGCTGGCCGTTCAAACTCACCAACCGCTGCTTGGAAACACTATACAGGGTTGTTATAAGTAGGAACCAATTCCACGGCATTATACAACAACATATATACACATACACAAAGTCCTAGTGTGGCCCTACAGAAGTCACTGTGTGGTGCTATAGGATAAGCACTGGACTGCTAAGCTCAAGGTCAATTGTTCAAACCCACCAGCTCCTTGGAAACCCTGTACAGAGTTCCTATGAGCCGGAACTAAGTTGATGGCACTTAACAACAGCAACAATATACAAATGCATACACACTCATAAAGGGGGCTCCAATAATTTTATGGAAAGTGGATTTAAAAGTTAATGGAAAATTCTCACAAAATATTTGAAGCTTGTACATGGGGGTGAGTAAAAATCATCCACAAAACTCTGGGTGTATTAAAATGCCCGCCCATGTCCACAACACTGAGTGTGCATCCAAATGATTCTGTCAAATAGACAAGTGACAGTGGATTATGTGACAAATCACTTGCAAACCAGCTATAGCTCTGCCTATAAACTAATCCAGGACAGACTTGGGTTTTAAAAAGCTTGTATGAGATGGATATCAAAACAACTCACAGAAGAGCATCAACAAAAATGTATGGATATCTGCAAACAAAATCTGGACTGATACTTGAAGGAAAGTAAACGTTTATTTGAAAAAATCATTACTGGTAAAGAGATATGGATTCATCACTATGAGCCTGAGAGTAAACAGTAGAACATGGAATGGAAACAACCTCAATCATCAACAAAGAAAGAAAAGTTCAAAAGTCAATCATCAACTGGAAAATTGATGCTTTCTGGGATTCTCAAGGGTCAGTATTGGAACACTATCAGGAAAAAGGGTCAACTATCAACAGTGCCTGTTACAATGAGAACTGAAGGCTAAGTTCTGGATTAAATGCAGAGGACTGCTATCCAAGGGCATTGTGATCTTGCATGACAACGCACATCCTCATACCTCATCCCACACTGCAAAAACTTCTTTTTGAGATGCTAAAGCATCCTCCCTCTAGTTCCGATCTTGCTTCATCCTGCTTTCACCTGTTTGGTCCCCTGAAAATAGCCCTTCAAGGAGGAAGATTCACCTCTGAAGTGAAGACAGCTGTGCATTCATGACTTGCAGCTCAGCTGAAAACATTTTTTATTAAAGGAATATGAAAGCTTGTTGATAAATGGACAACATGTGTTGAAAAGCAAGAAGGTTATGTTGAAAAAATAATGTATTTGTCTTTTCTAAAGTTGACTAAAATTCTACAGCCAGATGTGCAGATAATTTTTGACTCACTCTCATATGTGTGTGTGTGTGTGTGTGTGTGTGTTCATATATACATACATTTATATATGTATACACACACGGGCAAATGAAAAAGTATATCTGCTAGGAACTCTGGTGGCGTAGTGATTACAAATCGGGCTGGTAACTTCAAGGTCAGCAGTTTGAAACTACTAGCTGTTCCACGAGAGAAAGATGAGGATTTCTGCTCCTGTAAATATTTACAAAACCTTGGAAACCCTGTGCAGGGTCACAATGAGTCGGAACCGCCTCCACGGCACTTAACAGCAACAACAACAAAGTTAGTTCACCGAGGATGTTCTTGTCAGGATATTGTTATGTATGTTTCTTGTATTATTTGAGTATATTTCATTCTACTATGCTGTAGCTGTTATCAATGAGTCAATTCCAACTCATGGTAACCTCACGTGGTACCTAGTAGCACTGCTCCATGGTGTTTTCTTGGCTATAATCTTTATAGAAGCAGATTACCAAATCTTTCTTCTATAATGCCACTAATCTGGTTTGAACTGCCAACCTTTAAATTGGTAGTCAAGTGGAAGCCATTATAAATTTGTAGCTTGTAATACGTAGGCAAATCACACAAAATATGCTGTTGTTGTTATTTGTCTTCGAGTTGGATCTGACCTTATGCACAATAGAATGAAACACTGCCCAGTCCTGCCCCAGCCTCACAATGGTTACGTTTGAGACCATTGCTGCTACCTCTATGCCAATCCATCTCATTGAGGGGTCTTCCTCTTCACTTTTCCAATTATGATATTCTTCTCCAGGGACTGGTGAAATATGTCCAAAGCACAAGAGATGACGTTTCACCATACTCCCTTCCAAGGAACATCTGGCTGTACTTCTTCCAAGATAGATTTGTTTATTCTTCTGGCAGGTCATGGTACTTTTAATATTCTCCTCCAACACCTTAACTCAAATGCATCAACTCTTCTATGGTCTTCCTTACTCATTGCCCAACTTTCACAGCATGAGGTGATTGAAAATACCATGGCTTAGGTCAAGCACATCTTAGTCTTCAAACTGACATCTTTGCTCTTGAACACTTTAAAGAGTTCTTGTGCAGCAGATTTACCTCATACATTTTCTGATTTCTTGACTGCTGCTTCCATGAGTGTTGATTGCGGTATCAAGCAAAATGAAGTATTTGACAACTTCAATTTTATCTTCATTTATCATGATGGTATTTATTGGTCCAGTTGTGATATTTAGATATATATTAAGATTAAGTCTGTTGATTATGAGATGTAGGCAGAATTCATGCACTGTGTTGAATTCTAAGGATAGCATTGTGTTTGAATACAGAAAAGAATAGAAGGTCCAAGAGCTATTAATATTAATTAGGCAATAATTATAAACATGAGACCTTGAACATTCATGAGGTATATGAGATGATGAATTAGCAGAGTATGGAAGTTGGCTAGAGAAAGTTGACTGCACACCTCTGCTCACCCCTGTTTTCAGTGACTTGAAGTTGGTATCTTGAAGTTGATCATGGTGAGAATATTTAGACCACAGGAAATGGTGAATGCTACAAATTACTTCTCCTTCCCCCCGCCCCTAGGACTGCTGGTAGCATAGAGGGCTAAGAGTTGGGCTGCTAACCAAAAGGTCAGCAGTTCGAATCTGCCTGCTACTCCTCAGGAGAAAGATGAGGTTTTCTGTTCCTGTAGTCTCAGAAAACCTATACAGTGTCTCTATAAATCAGAACCACTCCACAGCACACAACCACCACAAACTACCACCACCCTTCCCCCTCCGGACAACTGGCTTATCAGCACAACACTGCTGACAGTATTTTAGAGGGCTCAATTTGTCCATCCACTATGGAAATTACCCTGTGTGCTCAAGAAACCATGACTGTACAGCAAATTAAGCTGTGGACAGTCATACTCATTTCCACGCAGAGTGCCTTCCATCTGATCTGTACACTCTTACTCAAGTTTTAACTCTGGTTCTTATAGCCACTCATCAGTGGGAAGGCTATGTGAATACTGTGAATATTGTGCACACTGACATCAGTGATTGTAAACCTGCTTTCCACCTACTTGAACCCTATCCTAAATGGGTGTTAATATACCCATTTTTCTTATTTACTACTCTTTATGTGCCTTAGATTGATTTAACAAGTTGCAATTCTAGCAATTTGCAATCAGTCTGACCTGTGAGCATATCTGTTCTGTAACCTCTGGTAGCTTGCCTCATACTGCAGCTGAGGCTGTCATTACAGCAAGGTGATTTCCCCTCATTGCTGTGGAGTCGATTCTAACTCATAAGACTATATTTTTATTGTTGTTGTTGTTAAGTTCCCTCAAGTCAGTTCCAACTCGTTGTTGTTGTTGTTAGGTGCCATTGAGTTGATACTGACTCATAGTGACCCTGTGAACAGCAGAATGAAACACTGCCTGATCCTGGGCCAACTTCACTACTGTTGCCATGCTTGAGTCCATCGATGCTGCCACTTGGCCAATCCATCTCGTTGAGGGTCTTCCTCTTTTTCTCTGACCCTCCTTACCAAACATGATATCCTTCTCCAGCGATTGGTCCCTCCCTGACAATATGTCTAAAGTATGAGAGATGAACTTTAGCCATCTTGGTCTCCAAGGAGCACTCTGGCTGCACTTCTTCCAAAAACGGATCTATTGGTTCTTTTGGCAGCCCATGGCACTTTCAGTATTATCCTCTAACACTGTAACTCAAAAGCATCAATTCTTCTACAGTCTTCCTTAGTCACTGTCCAGCTTTCACATGCATATGAGGTTATTGAAAATACCATGGCTTGGGTCAGGTGCACCTTAGTCCTCAAGCTGACATCTTTGCTCTTCAATACTTAAAAAAGGTCTTGTGCAGCACTTTTGACCAATGCAATATGTCGTTTGATTTCTTGACTGCTGCTTCCATGAGTATTGATAGTTGATCCAAGAAGAATGAAGTCCTTGACAACTTCAATCTCTTCTCCATTGATAAGAATGTTGTTTATTGGTCCAGTGGTGAGGATTTTTGTTTTCTTTACATTGAGATGTAATCCATACTGAAGGCTGGATTCAGTAAATTTTTTACTTTGTCTTCATCAGTAAATGTTTTAAGTCTTTTTCACTTTCAGCAAGCAAGGTTGCATCATCTGCATATCACAGGTTGTTAATGAGTCTTCCTCCAATCCTGATGCCACGTTTTTCTTCATAGAACCCAGCTTCTCCAATTATTTGCTCAGCATACAGGTTAAATAAGTATGCTGAAAGACTACAACTCTGTTGCAAACCTTTCTTAATTTTAAACCATTCAGTGCTCCCATGTTCTGTTTGGACAACTGCCCCTTCGTCCAACTCATAGTGACCCTATGAGTGACTGTTGAGTTTGAATCACCAACCTTGAAGTTCAAACCAACTTTGTGGTCCAGTTCTTATCCTTCAGTGCCACACCAGAACTCCCATAAGACTGTAGGACATTAGAACAGCCCCATAGGGTTTCCAAGGTTTTAAATTCTTGCAAAAGCAGACTACCACATCTTTCTCCCACAGAAAAGCTGGTAGGTTTGAACTTCCAACCTTTCCATGAGCAACTCAGTGCTTAGCCACTGTGCCACCAAGGCTTTGTCCCCATAGGACACATATGCTATTCATTCAATAGTATGTTTCTAAGATTCATTCATATTGTTGTATGCAGCTATAATTTCTTTATTTTCATTGTTGTATGATATTGTATCATTTATAGATTAAAGAGCTCTCTCTTTCCCCTTTCAGGCTTGCTTCAATATAGTAGCCACCAGTCGGTTTGCCTGCTTGGTCTTCCTCCCTTAAGTTATTGAATTCCTCAAGTGACTTTAAGTTTCCAGCCAACAATAGGTATGCCTTTTCAGACCCCTTAGAGGATGATACAAGGAGCTCTGGTAACATAGTGGTTATGAATCGGGCTGCTAATCTCATGGTCAGCAGTTTGAAACTACCAGCTGTTCCACAGGAGAAAGATGAGGCTTTCTGCTCCCGTAAAGATTTACAGCCTCAAAAACCCTGTACAGGGTCACTATGAATCGGAACGGACTCCACGGCACATAACAACAACAGAGGATGATACAATAAATATATTCTGTCTGAGAAGCTGGCTGTCCTGGACTCTTACACTAAGGGCATGTGCCTTTCTGGTAATCTTTCTCCAGCCTGTGGGCTGAGCATGAAGTCATTTCCCAGTGCCGCCTGCAGAGGCTCCCTAGCATCACTGGAAATGGCAGTTTCTGTATGAACTACTGAAGCAAGACTCCCATGAACTCCAACCTCTGAAGCCAGTTCTCGAGACAAGGCAATCTCAGACAATTCCCTAACACCAAAGACAAGGAAACCTTTGGAGAACTTTTGTAGAATATTCAGTCTCCTGCAGTTGTCCTAGACATAGTTGATCTATGCTGGTGGTTTAGTCCCTATGAAATAGGAAGTGAGAGGTAAGAGAGTCACCACTTACTATAAGGCATTGTCTTTATTCCACATCTTTAAAAATTTTTTTTCATGTTTTCCATCCCCTGATCTTCTTGTATTGTATACTGGAACAATCTCTCAATTTATCTGTCCAGTTCACTAGTTGATGGTCATCTCTGTACATTCAAGTATGCAAACAATTCACTTTAATTAAAAATATTGGCAATCATAGTTTTAATGTGCAAGTAATTGGTATAATAGTTGTTATTGTTAAGTACTGTGGTGTTGGTTCCAGCTCATAGTGACCATGTATAAGGCATCCGAGGTGAGTTGAACTGTTGACCTTGTAGTTCAAACTGACCTTGCAGTTGAGTGCTTATCCTATGGTGCCACACCAGTACTCATAGTCTGTTTTTTGTATTTATTTTTTAATAAATACCATATACACATATTGCCTGGGATCTCCCTGATGTTATCTGTTGAATTATTTGATGTTTTCTCCTAACTCCTTTATTAATATGTTTGTAGCTTTTGAGTTTGAGGTTTCTCTTTCATATTCTTGGTTTCCCTCAAAGATTTGAAGGCTTGGGAAAGCCTATCCCTTAGGAATTGTGTTAAGCACCTCACTGCTGACTGAAACGTTGCATCACCAGCCTCTCTGCATGAGGAAGATCTGATGACCTATTTCATAAAGAGAAAGCCCAGAACACCCTATGGGACAGTTCAACTCTGTCACATGGGGACACTATTAATCAAAACTGACTCGATGGTATGTAACAACAATAACAGTACCCTTATTTATAAGGAGCCAGGTGCCACAAGCAATTAAATGCTCAGTTGCTAACTGAAAAGTTGGCAGTTCAAACCCACCTACTTACTGGCTTCAGGCAAGATAAGCCTGGCAAACTGCTTCCATAGAGATCACGGCTGAGAAAACTCTATGGAGCAGTTCTACTCTGTAGCATATGAGATTGCCATGAATCAGGGTCTATTCGAGAGCAGCCAGCAGCAACAATAACAGTCCTTATTTATATTTGGGGACTTCTTTTGGTCAGGTGTGGTAACTAAAGTGGATTTCCTTAGTCCAAACTGGACCTCCATTTCCCTATCAGTGAATACAAGCTCTGGTTGCAGAAATTAATCACCCAGTGTTGTGAAGAACTTTAAAGGGGCATGGAGTCTGGAAGAGTGTGTATATAGTTTGTTTTCTGGGCTTGAAGAGTTCTTTACCCTCAAACTAGCCTTCTTTTCTTACCCAGCACTCACTCTGACACTATCCTGCTTATTATCCATACTCTTTCCATGTCTCCCTTTCTCCCAATGCAGCTAGGCTTCCAGAATCCTTATTCTAGGAGCCTGTGTAGGCAGATCGTTATCAGAAAACAGTTCTCAGGACAACTGAGTTCCATTCCAAAGAAGATTAAGTTGAATCCATACCTCTTATCAAATACCAGTAGAAACTCCAATATGTCAGAAATTTAGATATTAAAAACAAAGCTATTTACATACAAGAATAAATATGGGTGAATGTTCTTACAACTTTCCATCTATGACTCAAAACCAAGAGGCCATAAAGGAATAATCAATTTGATTGCTGTTGTTAAGTGCCATGGAGTCAGTTCCAACTCACAACAACCCTATATAGGGTTTCTGAGGCTTTTACCTCTTCCTGGGAGCAAAAAGCCTCATCTTTCTCCCCTGAAGTGGTTGGTGGCCTTGAACCAAGGACCTTGTGGTTTGCAGTCCAATGCTCATGATATGGAGTCACCGTACTCCCAGATCAACTTGAGTACATAAATATATGTTTTTTTACCAACTGCTGCTCCCCCTCCCCATTAATGTCAAAAATCTTTATAAGCAGTCATATCATGAATGACAACCCAGGGAAAATAACTGAAAACCATGACACAGACAAAAGACCAATCTTCTTAATTTAGAAATACTTCCTCAGCATTACGCAGAAGAACATTAACCATGCAATAGAAAAAAATTGTCAGAGAATGCAGTGGGAAATGCTGGGTTGCAGTACCAGAATTTTGTTTACTAACCCATTTTGCTTACATTTTTACCTGATAAAGCTATTGTGAAGAGTCTGCTTCGTTCTTGTGGAGGACTCCATTTTTCCCAAAGTGCAAACTGACCCCCAACTATTGATCCCTAAAATGAAAAATAGTTACAGTTCTTGATCTGTGTTACCATGAAGAAATTTGTATCCAGCTGAGATTTATAAAATGTCTGGGTACCTGGCACAGGCCCTGGACTGTTCGAATTATGACGAGAAAAACTACTCCAAGGTCAGCTGCCAGAGGAATACAGAGAATGATAAGCGAAGATCCAAACAAACCAACACCAACCACTTTCTTTATTCCTACTCTTCCAGCCAAGTATCCACTGGGAGCCGAAGTCAGTATTATGCCATAGTTGAGAGAACCAAAGATGAGGCCCTGGGCTTGAGGGCTCCAATTATACACAGGAACCTTAAAGAAACAGAGAAAGCTGTAGCGAACTACTTACAAAATTCTTTCAGGCTGTAAGAAGGTAATTTAGATCTATCACTTGCTTTGATATCATTATTTTCTCAATCAAAATCTTTTAATGTATAAACATTGGAAAAATAAACAATGAACTTGAATCTTGCATTGCTTACCCCTGCAGGAAGACTCTTTGGGGCTTTATTTGGGTCACCCAATGAGTTCACAGGCAGCCCTTCCGTGGAGATGTTGAACTGAGGCTGAGGTTCTGTGCTGTTGACCATGGCTACCATTGTGATGTTCATGATGGTGTATTGTGCCATCAGTATGAAGTTGCAAAGATGAACAACGTAGGCTATTCCATAGCGAACAGAACATAGGCTTTTAACTGGAAATATAACAATGCTAGTTATATTTTCAGGAAAGGCAAATTCTTAATGAGGTGCCAGAACCAGTTGTGTAGTTGTCTGTAGAAAGAGTAGAGGGAATAGCCTATGAGAAAGCCCTGAAGGTGGGTAAAGAGTGCCTGATGGGGTCTAAGAACCAAAAGGAAGTGAGTAGGCCAGAGTAGAGTGACTCAGAGATACAACGACTGATAGGCGGAAAGAGAGATCATAGAACCTGAAAGCTTTATGGCCACATAGTCTATTGTATAGACTTTAACTTTGAGTGGGATGGGGGTTACCTGAGGGATTTGAATAGAGGAGGGACATGGTGTGACTTCCATTATGAAAGGATCTTTTTGGCTGCTGAATTGAGAACAGAATGATAAGGGGAAAGTGAAGTTAGGAAGCTATGGTTTATTTATTTATTTATTTATTTTTGTTCCACTAAAAATTAATTGATTAAGTAATAGTAATAAAAATTAATAGCAAATCTAAAATTAAGTTCCTGCGCTCTCCCCAAATTTACTCCCCTCAGAGTCTTCAACTCAGTTGATAGAAATTCTATCCTTCTAAACATTTTGGGATTATTATTTTCTTTCTATCTTTCACACTCTCTACCCAGTTTATACAAAGAAGACTGCTGTCTTTACACTCAAAGCCAATATGGAATCCAAGTCAGGGGAACTGCTATAACTGGCATAGGCCCCTTCCACGTGGATCTAACTACCAAGGTGTCTTGTCTGGAGTTTTGTAACAGCCTTCATCTTAAGGTCCTGCTTCCAACCTTCCCAGTAAAAGACTTGAAGTACTCTGATTATACCATAACTCAGATCATACCCGATTTGCTCAAAATCCTCCAAATGGCTCCATTTTTGTTCAGATTAAAAACTAAGATTTTTCTAGTGGCCAATAAAAATAGAATATTTATACCATTTACCTCACAAATTTAGCTTCTTGGGTATAAACCCTAAGGAAATCATTCCAAATGTGGGCAAGTATTATGTTAAAGAATTTTCTCTGATTTTATTTTATTTATAATAAGCAAGGCTCATTATGTTTTATCATAAGACTCAGGATGAACAGGTTCCTGGTCAAGAAACAAAAGCAGGATCATCCCCTTCCCCAATGGATTCCATGAAAACTATTGAGAAAAGCAGGTCCTATTCCATGAGAAAACATTGGAGAAGAGCAAAGCTGGAGATAATGGAGTCACCTATGTGATGACACACATAATGTACCTAGGTCACTAGTGTTCTACCATATCAAGTAAAAATGTTGCCATGATGTGATCAATTGAACACATATTGGAAAACTTCTGGTTGCTTTCTTTGTTTTTATGCTTCTGCTTTAAGAGACTGACAGATAAATAAATATGTGAGAAGTTTGGTTTGAAGGAAAAAAATAGAGAGAGAGAGAGACTCACAACATAGATATCTAGCCATAGAAGATTTTTCAGGTATTCCATATGCTGTAATAATAATCCATGTATAGAACAATATGAAAAAACATGTGTGACCAAGTTAAAAATATATAACATAGACAGTATTGTTGGTTGTTAAGTGCTATCAAGGCAGTTCCAACTCATAACAACCCTGCATAAGGTTTCTGAAGAGCAGCTAGTGGGTTTTAACTGCTGAACTGTGGTTAGCAGACCAGTGCTCATCCTACATTGCCACACCAGGATTCCAGAAGTTTATAAAATATGCATAGGGAAATGAAAGGAAATTAATAAAACAAATGATAGTAGTTGGATATGCTGGTGTATTATGGAAATTTTACATTTCCTGACTTTTAAAGCTTCTGTTATTAGTTGTTTTTAGATTAGTTAATTAAGCAGTAGACTTATGTTTACAACATTACATGTAATAACAAGCAGGTAGTGCTGTAGGATAAGCACCGGACTACTAATCATAAGGTCTGAAGTTCAAATCCACAAGTCTCTCCATAGGAGAAAGATGAGACTTTCTTCTCGTGTAAAGCTTTACAGTATCAGAAACCCTATACAGGATTGCTATGAGTTGGTACTGACCCGATGGCCCCTAATGGCAACAAATACACAATGCTACATGGAGACAATTCATTAGCAATTATCAAGAATGTAAATGCATATGGACAAAAATTAGAACATAAATAGCAAAAAATAAAAGACTTTAAAAACAGTAGTGTTCATTTCCTTTATTTGTAAACTTTTATTAATGTCACTTTATTTTTTAAGAATTAAATAGCTTAAAACATATAGATTACTATCTTTGTATTAAAACATTGCACGTGAAGTCCTAAATCTAAGCAGCCATGGTCAACTTTACCTTTACTGGAAATGAGCTTTTCATCCAATTGCATGTCTTGGGAGTGTATACTCTCTCCTGTTGTGGCGCTCAGCTTTGTAGTGGTGGCCATTTCTGGTTTTCCTCTCCTGATTAATCTTCACCTACCAAGGAGAAATGGAATCCACAGGAGTAACATTGAGAGAAAGACTCCTTGAAACACACAGTGGGTATGAAACAAACATTAGCTGGGTCATTTCATGTGGATGAGATGCAGGAAGTCTCATTAACCCTTTTGGTTGAACACACCAGATGTGCTGCAGCTAATGTTTGGAACTGTCAGTTTAAGAGCACTGGTTTTGCAGCTAGACATTCCAAGATTCAAATTCAGTGATTTGTCTACTGTGCCAGGTGGCATCCAGAGCAAACTTTTATGCTTCAATTTTCTCATGATTTTTTTCCTTTACTGCACTGACTAGAATCTAGAATACAATACTTAATAAAAGTGATAAGAATGAACATTCTTATATTAGAGAGAAATCATAAATTTTGTTACCATTAAGTATAATGTTAACAGTAGGGTGTTTTTTTTTTTTACTTGCTTTGGTTTTTGAAGATGTCCCTTATCAAGAATTCCCTTCTATTGTGAATTTCCTTACAATTTTTAGGAGGAATGTTTGCTGGAGTCATGGCACTGTGGGTTAATGCATTGGACTGCAAATTTAGTTTGAACTGCAAGGTCAATGGTTCAAGCTCACCAGATGCTCCTTGGAAACCCTATACAGGGTCACTATGGGTTGGAACTGACTCAATGGCACTTAACAATAACAAAATCTCTAATTATATGAGGGGGCTTCAAAAAGATTGTGGGAGGATGAAATTAAAAGACAATGAAAATTTTCCATGAACTTTTTTGCATCAGGGTGATACCAACCAAAACAACAACAACAACAACCCATTGTCACCTAGTTGATTATGACTCATAGTGACCCTATGTTGTTGTTAAATGCTGTCGAGTCAATTTAGACTCATAACGACCCTGTACAAGATGTCCGAGGAGTGGTTGGTGGTTTTGAACTGTGGATCTGGAGATGCTTATCTTACAGTGCAACACCAGGACTCCAGCTACCTTACAGAACACAGTAAAACTGCTCTTTAGGGTTTCTGAGATTGTAAATCCTTATGAAGACAACTATATCTTTCTCCAACAGAGTGGGTTGGAACAATAGAACTTGCAGTTAGCAGTCCAACGCTTAACCCACTGTCCCACCAACCACACAGATTCAATTGAGAAGTAGTCCTTTTTCTTCTATTATTTTTTAGAAAAGTGTGTAGAATTGGCATTATTTTTTCTTTCAATGTTTAAAGAATTAATCAGTGAAGTCATCTGATTTTGAGTTTACTTCAGTGGAAAGGATTTTAAGTACAAATTCAATTCTTTAAAAAACAAATACAGGGCTATTCAGGTTAATGTTTATTGAGTGAGCTTTGGTAGTTAGTATCTTTCAAATAATTTGTCCATTTTATCTAAGTTGTTGAATTTATTTTCATAAAGTTGTGAATATTCCCTTGTTCTCCTTTTAGTAGCTGTAAAGTTTTTGGAGATGTCACTTCTAATATTCTTAATAATAACCATTTTTGTCTTCTAACTTTTTCCTGATCAGCTTCATAAGATGTAGTAATTTTCCTAACGTTACCAAACAACCAGCTTTTGGTTTCATTGAATTTCTTTTTTTCTATGTTCCATTTCACTAATTTTCTCTTATCATTGTTGTTGTTGTTAAGTACTGTGAGGTCGGTGCTGACTCAGAGTGACCCTGTACAGGGTTTCCGAGGCTGTAAATCTTTCGTACAGGAGCAGAAAGCCTCATCTTTCTTCCATGGAACAACTGGTAGTTTCAAACTGCCATCCTTGAGGTTAGCAACCCAATTCCTAACCACTACGCTACCAGAGCTCCTTTTATTCTGTTAATTTTTTGGATTTAAATTACTTATCTTTTTCTAAATTTTGGACATGGATTCTATGGTCAATGATTTGACTCCTTCTTCCTTTTCTTGTAGTCATTTAGCATAATAAATTTCCTCCTAACTACTCCTTTAATTGGACTCCTGGGGTGGTACCTTGGGATCAGCACTGAACTTTGAACTACAAGGTTGGCAGTTCAAACCGACCTGCCGCTCCTTGGAAATGTTATACAGGGTCGCTATGAGTCAGAATTGGAGTTGAACTGATCCTGTGATTAGCAGTACAGTGCTTATCCTATAGTGCCACACCAGAACTTCTTAATAATGTTCTGTTTCCATTTTCATTTAATACAAATTACCTTCTAATTTTGTCCTTTAATTTAGCCTTTGAATCATGTGTTACTTGTGTTATTGTTATTAATTGCCGTAGAGTCAACTCATAGTGACCTTTTTAGGGTTTCCGAGGCAGTAAATTTTGGGGGAAGCAGAAAGCCTCATCTTTCTCCCACACAATGGCTCAAAGTATGATAATCAGTTTCTGATGATTTGGAAAATTTCCAGGGCTCTTTCCATTATTGATTTCTAATACAATTTCATTACAGCTAGAAAACAAATTTCTATAAATTAAATCTTTTTAAAATTCATTGAGACTTGTTTGGTGGCCCAGAATATGATCTTTCTTGGTAGAGTTTTCATGTGCACTTGAAAGGAATTTGTATCTGCTCCTTTTGAATGGAACATTTAATAAAATGTTAATTAGCTTAAGTTATACGATATTGTTCAAATTTTTTGTATTCTTGCTGAGCTTTACTGATTGTTTTGAGCTAGTTTTCAAGCATGCCATTTCTTTTTCTATCATTTTAGTTTTGACCTTTCCTTGAATTTATGTTTAAATTGTGTTTTTTTCTAGTAGTATAGAGTTGGGCCTTGCTATTGAATCAGATCAATTTTGTTGGCGTGCTAAGACCATTTACATTTAGTGTGATCACTGATATGATTAATTTAAAATATATAATCTTTCTATTTAATTTCTATTTGTCCTATCTGTTCTTTATTCTTTTTGGGCCTTCTTTTAGATTAATTGTATATCTTTTATTATTCCATTTTCTCTCTTTTATAGTACCTGCAACTCTTTGTTTTCTTGCTTTTCTTTCTTGCTATACATTGGGTGTATAGTTTAGGTGCATAGTTTGGGTGTATAGGAGTTCTGGTATGGCAGCTGTGGGTTAATGTGCTGGACTCTATAAGGTGGTGTGAACCACAAGGCCAGTGGTTCAAGCTCACAAGTTGCTCCTCGGAAACCCTATCCAGGATTGCTTTGGGTTGGAACCAACTTGATGGCACTTCACAACAACTACAACATAGTTCACATCTATAACTGATTATAGTGTCCTGGAAATCCGAGCCTCCTTGGGCTCCTAACTCCATTTCCTTAACTCAGAGAGTCCTTCACTGGGCTTCCCCTCTCCCTGTCCATTGTGTCAAAATTCTCTGAAGATAGTAAGCTTGGGTTATTGTAGGACTCACTTCATTTACTTCCCATCTTTGAGGAATCATTGTCCTTTGTTGCCATTGAGATACTTCTGACTCATGTCGCCCATGTGTTAGAGGATAGAGCTGCTCATAATCTTGGTTGGCTGTAATCTTAACAGAAGCAGATTGCAGGGCTTTCTTCCACAGTACTGCCAGGTTAGAATCCTCAGTCTGTAGGTTAGTAGTCAAGTACAAACTGTTTGTGTCACTCAGGGGCTTTAGCAGATAACAAGTGTCCTGAAAAGTCTTGTGGTATTTATTTGTCTGACAATTTTGGTTGTTTCAGGTTGTTGTTGTTGTTGTTAAGTACCGGAGTAAGTTCCGACTCATAGTGACCCTGTACAGGGTTTCTGAGGCTGTAAATCTTTACGGGAGCAGAAAGCTTCACCTTTCTCCCACGGAACAGCTGGTAGTTTCGAACTGCCAACCATGAGATTAGCAGCCCAATTCGCAACCACTATTCTACCAGAGCTCCTTGGTTGTTTCAGGTAGTAGAGTATATTTAGTCCATCTTTATTACCTGTTGTTGTTGTTGTTGAGTGCCGTCAAGTCGATTCCGACCCATAGCGACCCTGTACAGGGTTTCCGAGGCTGTAAATCTTTATGGGAGCAGAGAGCCTCATCTTTCTCCCGCGGAGCGGCTGGTAGTTTCGAGCTGCTGACCTTAAGGTTTGCAGCCTGATTCATAACCACTATGCTACCAGTGCTCCTTTGTTACCTAGTGCTACCATAATAGAAATACCACAAGTGGGGAGCTTAGAGAAGGTAGATTAGAAGTACATTTTCTCACGATTCAGGAAGCTAGAAGTTGAAATTCAAGGTGTGATTCTAGAAGGAGGTCCTTTTCTGTCTATTTCAGCTTCTAGTAGCCAGAAATTCTTGCAGTTAATGGGTTTATAGATGCATTTTCCATGTGTGTCTGCCTTTATATGATATATTCCCCCTGCATATTTTGTATCTGTTATGTCCTATGTAATTTTGTATCTACTATGAAGTCCTGGTGTGGCACTGTAGGATAAACACTGGACCACAAGCTTGGTTTGAACTGCAAGATTGGTGGTTCAAACTCACCAGCCACTCCTAGGAAAGCCTATACAGGGTCGCTATGAGTAGGAACCAACTTGATGGCAATTAACAACAGCATGTTCTCTTTATAACTCAGAATAATTAGGTTTTGGACCCACTCTACACTAGTATGACCTCTTTAGCACAACAAATAAAAAGCTTTATACAGTCATATTTACATGTACATGTTATGGGGAGACAAGGAGCTCTGGTAGCATAGTGGTTACAAGTCAGGCTGCGAACCTCAAGGTCAGCAGTTCGAAACTACCAGCTGTTCCGTGGGAGAAAGATGAGGCGTTCTGCTCCTGTAAAGATTTACAGCCTCAGAAACCCTGTACAGTGTCACTATGAGTCAGAACCAATGCCATGGTGCTTACCACCAACAACAACATTATGGGAGGACATAATTCAGTCCATGACAGAATCCTTATTATTCCACCTTGTCTGAAAACATATGACCTACCCATTTTTTCTTAACTTTTCTTTGCTTTCTAGAATTACAAAATAATTCATACCTATCTTAGTTATTCCTGCCCTAAAACATGGAACCAGCTACCTAGAAGCCATGATTCTAGAGGGAGGGAATGGTAGAGTGCAGAGTAGGAGGTAGACACATCATAGTTAGAGGGTTGGGGAGGACAGTACACAAGAAGGGGGAGGGGTATGGAAGAACAAAGTAGATAGGGGAACACTTAGGCAGGTTTGCATGGGCTAAATGGGACAGAGATAAATAGTGATGTATGCTCAACCTTGGAACAACAGGGCTCTGTGTTACAGGGACTGAGACATAATCTGATGAGGGGCAATAATGTTAAGATGTTTGACTGTCTTATGAATATTGATTTCTCTTTTCTACTATTGTTAAATAGACACTTGAGTGGGATAGAAAGGAATGTTGGGAAACATGATTACAGAAAGCTTGTAAGACTGTCTTCAGCCTATAACTGAATGGAATACCTAAAAGGG
Source organism: Chrysochloris asiatica (assembly GCF_000296735.1). Classification (NCBI taxonomy): domain Eukaryota; kingdom Metazoa; phylum Chordata; class Mammalia; order Afrosoricida; family Chrysochloridae; genus Chrysochloris; species Chrysochloris asiatica. The sequence goes on along the minus strand of NW_006408731.1, from coordinate 3,660,788 downwards.
GTTCTACAACTTGCTAAATGAAATAGGCCTCTTGTGGAGCCTTTGCAGTGTATAGGACTTTAGGTGGAATCCTGAGCCCCATCCAGAACCTTCTGAGGTGGGACATTCCCACTAGAAAGGACAAGCAGACTAACCTGGAACAGCAAGAGTGACAGAAGATACATCTTCAAAGAAAAATCAGCAGGAAAAAAACAAAACAAAAATGGCAGTATGACTGGATACTACAAGCAAGCTGTTCTCAGGGAGCCATCAAGGCAAGCAATCAAGTACCTTCAGGACAAACTCCCCCTCTAAGACTGAAATTCAAAGGGAACACATGAGCAGGCATATAAGCTTGCTGGCGACCACATTGGTCTACTGGTGAGTGAAAGAGGCAGAAAGGCAGCAATGAAGAAATGGGCTAAGTTCCACCATGATCCATAGACCCCTGTCACCCTGGAGATAAGAGAGAGAAGAGGAAGGGCTGGTTGGTCCGAAGTATGGTGAGACCTGGGGACCCCTGAGCCCATGGACAAGGACATAGCCACGAGGGTTAAAGCTGAGAGTGAAGCATTCAGCTGATATGAAGTGAGGGGAGATGCACAAGAACACCCAAACTTGCAGATAGTACCCATTTGACCTAGCCTCAATGGCTTGATAATCAGACCTCGGCTAGAGGAAGATAAAAACAAAATAAAACAATTTTTGATAAAGGAAACAAGTGTAAATTGCTACAATTTGATGAACTTGACCTATACTTATGGATGTAGTAGTTCAAACTACCAACTGTGAAGGAAAGAGTCTTCACATTAAGTATCAATTCTATCCCCCTCTGTATACAGGGTAGATGGGGATGGGCAACTTAGACAATGACTACCTAAAATGAGGGTGCAATAAAGGCACAAAATGACTGGATTGCAAGTTTTCAAGAGAGAGTTTAGCTTAAGACGGTGTGGAGAAATGAAATTGAATAGTTTTCATCTTGTCTAGATGGGTCTGGTGAAAAGAGATGGGGATAAGATTCTTATGATTCAATAGTGAGTGTTATCATGACTAATTGTGACTGTCACCACTGTAAAGGCGGAAGTTTTGTAACAAAAAGGGGGAAGTAGTTAATCTTACAGTCCAGAAACAGAGGACCCTAGAAGAGCACAAGCAGAATACGGGAACCTATCCAGAGAAGAAGTGACACCAGAGATGGAGGCAGAGATGAGAACATGGAGAGACGGAGGAGCTGAGGACTCTGGACTCATGGAAAGAGAAGGTCTGGGTGCTGGTGGCTAGGAGCCAGGCTTGCAGAATATGCCCTTTGGTTGTTTACATGATTATATATTCCTGACTGTTTTGATGTACAGCCCCCCCCCCCCCAAAAAAAGACAAATGGATCATTTTTAAAAAAATGTTTTATTGTGAATTATGTGATAGATATGGGATATACGGGGGAATATTAGCTTTACATTCATCCTATTGTTTATCATTTCATTGTCATGGCTACAATCCCCTCCATGCATCATCAATCAACCAAAGGGTATATACCCCACAAGCCTGCCCCTTGGTCATCAGCACACAGCCTCTCTCCCTTTCTGGGTCTAGAGTCCCCAGCTGCTTCAAAATACATTATTTTTTGACATTAAAAAAAAATTGAAAGAGAAACTCAGAAAGAATTCATTCAAAATTAGAGGGTGTCCTTACTAGAAGAACTGTGCCCTGAGCATTTCTGACCTTGACTTATACCCTCTTAGCACATATCATAAACACCATAACTGTGGGAGAAAAAAAAAAAGAAGCAATGATTCATCTTAATGGAGAGTAGTATTAAGGACTCAAATCTGGACTTTACAAATATATGTCATATGTGGTGTTAGGTCCAATAACATTGATGTAAATAAAGTTCTTTTGGCAATATGTTGTTGTTAAGTGCTGTTGAGTTGGTTCTGACTCATAGCGACCCCGTATAGGGTTTCCAAGAAGTGACTGGTGAGTTTGAACTGCCAACCTTGTGGTTCACTCTAACCTTGTGTTCCAGTGCTTTATCCCACAGCACCACACCAGGACTCCATAATCAATACAAAAATATCCAAAACATGTTGTTGTTATATGCCGTGGAGTCGGTTCCAACTAATAGTGACCCTGCATGGGGTTTCCGAGGCTGTAAATCTTTACAGGAGCAGAAAGCCTCATCTTTCTCCCATGGAACAGCTGGTACTTTCGAACTGCTGACACTGAGGTTAGCAACCTGATTTGTAACCACTACGCTACCAGAGCTGTACTATGCAAAACATAATAGATACAAAAATACACAGGAGGTGATATCACATAAAGATAGACACATGTGGTATGACACTGTTGAATAATGCACTGGATTGCAAGTTCGGCAGTTCAAACTCACTAGCTGCTCCTCAGAAACCCTATACGGGGTCGCCAAGAATTGGAACCAACTCAATGGCACTTCACAACAACAGCAAATGGTGCAAATATGTGTCCCAAAACAGAGCATACTCGGGACAAAGTTATGAAAATGTAATTGTTATTGTTGTTAGGTGCCCTTGAGTCGGTTCCAACTCATAGTAACCCTATGCACAACAGAACAAAACACTGCCTGGTTCTGTTCCATTTTCACAACTGTTATATTTGAGCCCATTACTGCCACTGTGTCAATCCATCTTGTTGAGTGTCTCCATTTTTCGCTCACCTTCCACTTTACGAAGAATAATGTCCTTCTGTAGACACTGGTCCCTCCTGAAAACATGGCCAAACCAAGAGGTGACGTATTATCATCCTCACGTCTAGGGAGCATTCTGACTGTACTTCTTCCAAGACAGGTTTGTTTGTTCTTCTGGCTCTTCTGGTGATTTTAATATTCCTTGCCAACACCATAATTCAAATGTATTGATTCTTCTCTGGTCTTCCGAATAAGACCAGAATAAAATTGTCCAATTTCACCTGCATATGAGGCAACTGAAAATACCATAGCTGGGTCAAGTGCACCTTTGTCCACAAACTGATATCTTGCTCTAGAACAGTTTAAAGAAGACTTTTGTAGCAGATTTGCCTCATGAAATAAGTCTTTTGATTTCTTGATGGCTTCTTCTGCAAGTGTTGGTTGTGGATCAAAAAAAAAAAAAAAAGAAGGCACTGACAACTTCAATATTTTCTCTGCTTATTTATTGGTCCAGTTATGAAGATTTTTGTTTTCTTTACATTGGAGTGCAACCCATACTGAAAGCTGTGATCTTTAATCTTCACTAGTAAGTATTTTGAGTCATCTTCACTGGTGTGGTGCTGTGGGTTAATGCACTGGACTGCAAAGTCAATTTGAACCCCAAGGTTGGCAGTTCAAGCTCACCAGCCTCTCCTTGGAAAGCCTATACAGGGTTGGTATGGGTCGGAACTAACTCGACAGCACTTAACAACAATAACTCACTTGCAGCAAGAAATGTTGTGTCGTCTACATATTGCAGGTTGTTAACGAGTCATCCCCCAATCGTGATGCCACATTCTCATTTATGCAATCCACCTTCTTGGTTTATTTGCTCAGCATACAGACTGAATAAGTATAGTGAAAAGGATACACCCCTAGCACAAACCTTTCTTGATTTTAAACCAATCAGTACCTCCTTGTTCCATTTGAATAACTGCCTCTTGGTTTACATACAAGCTCCTCATAAGCACAATAAAGTGTTGTAGAATACTCATTCTTCTCAATGCTAACCAAACTTTGTCGTGATGTACACATTCAAATACCTTTTCATAGTCAATGAAGTAAACACCTTTCTGATACTCTGCTTTCTGCTAAAATCCATCTAATGTCAGCAGTGAAATTCCTCATTCCATGTTCTTTTCTGAATCTAGCTTAAATTTCTGGCAGCTCCCTGTCAATGTACTGCTGCAACAACTGTTTTGGGATCATCGTTAGCAAAAATTTACTTGGATGTGATAGTAATGATATTGTCCAATGATTTCTGTATTCCATTGGTCACCTTTCTTTGGAATGGGTACAAATATGGATCTCTTCAAATCTGTTGGCCAGGTTTGTCATTTAAGTTGGCTGTCTTCCAAATTTCTTGGCACAGACTAAGGAGCATTTCAAGTACTATATCAGTTAGTTGGAATATTTTTATTTGGATTCCACCAATTCCTGGATCCTTGCTTTTTGCCAATGCCTTCAGTGAAGCTTAGACTTCTTCCTTCAGTAACACTGGTTCTTGATCATATGCTATCTTTTGAAATGGCTGTACATCAACCACTTATTTTTGGTATGGTGACGGTGCATTCATTCTTTCCATCTTCTTTTGATGCTTTCTGCATCATTTAATATTTTGCCCATAGTATCCTTCACTATTAAGGAGCTCTGGTAGCTTAGTGTTTACAAGTCTGGTTGCTAACCTCAAGGTCAGCAGTTTCAAACTACCAGCCATTCCACGGGAGAAAGATGAGGCTTTCTGCTCCCGTAAAGATTTACAGCCTTGAAAACCCTGTACAGGGTCGCTATGGTCGGAACCGACTCCACAGTACACCACCACCACTATCACCATCCTTCAATATTGCAACCTAAGGCTTGAATTTTCTTTTCAGTTCTTCCAGCTCAAGAAATCACAAGCATGTTTTTCCCTTCTGGTTTTCTAACTCCAGATCATTGCATATTATATTATAATACTTTACTTTGTGATCTTGAGCTGCCCTTTGAAATTTTTTATTCAGCTCATTTACTTTCTCATTTCTTCCAGTTGCTTTAGCTTCTCCATGTCCAAGGGCAAATTCCACTCTCTTCTGACATCCATTTTGGTCTTTTCTTTCTTCTGTCTTTTTCATGATGCTTTTAATTTTTTCATATATGATGTTCTTGATGTCATTCCACAAGTCTTCTGGTTTTGGTTCACTAACATCTGATGTATAAAATCTGTTCTTGAGATGGTCTCTGAATTCAGGTAGTGTATATTCAAGGTCAGTTTTTGGCTCTAATGAACTTGTTTTAATTTTCTTTAGCTTCAGCCTGAACTTATAACTGAGCAATTGATGACCTGTTCCACAGTCAGCCCCTACCTAGCCTTATTTTAGCTGATGATATTGACCTTCTCCATTGTCTCTTCCCACAGATGTAGTCAATTTGATTCTTATAGATTCCATGTGGTGAGATCCATGTGTTCTTAAAAAAAAAGGAATTTACAATGAATAAGTCATTATGATTGCAAAATTCTATCATGCAATCACCAGTATCATTTTTATCACCTAAACTGTATCTTCCAACTATTGATTTCTCCTCTTTGTTTCCAACTTTTGCATTCCAATAACCAGTATTTATCAATGTACTTTGACTGCATGTTTGATCAATTTCAGGCTGTAGAAGTTGGTAGCACTCTTCAATTTCATCATCACTGACTTTAGTGGTTGGTACATAAATTGAATAATAGTGATATTAACTGTTTTTCCTTATTGTTGTTGTTAAGTGCCATTGAGTCAGTTCCAAACCATAGCAACCCTGTATAAGGTTTCCTTCTAGACATATGGCTATTACCCTATCACAGGCAATATTGTACTTCAAGATAGATTTTGAAATGCTCTTTTTGACAATGAGTGCAACACCATTCCTTTTACTCAAGAGTAAGTGAAAGGATAATCATCAATAAGAATATGTTGTTCCCAGCATAGTAAACTATATGATTATCTGATTCAAAACTACCGATACCTGTCCATTTTAACTCACTAATGTCAAGGATATCAATCTTTATGCATTCCATTTCATTTTTGACAACTTCCAATTTTCCTGGATTCATACTTTGTACATTCCAGGTTCTGATTATTAATAAATGTTTGCACCTTTTCTTGTCATTTTAAGTTGGCCACTATCAACAAATGAAGGTCCTGAAAGCTTTGCTCCATTTCCATCATTAAAATTAACTCTACTTTGAGGAGGCAGCTTTTCCCTCATCTTATTTTGACTGCCTTCCAAAAGGGACTCATCTTCCAGCACTATATCTGACAATGTTCTGCTGCTCTTCATACGGATGTAAGTGACTAACCATTAAGAAGTGGTCTGCCTCTCCTTCTTCCCAGTCTGTCTTATTCTGGAAGCTCAGCTGAAATCTGTCCACCATGGGTAACCCTGCTGGTATTTAAAATACTGTGGTATAGCTTCCAGCATGACAGCAACACATAAGCCACCACAGCATGACAAACTGACAGACAAGTGGATGAAAACTTAATTTGTTGTTAAGTGTCATCAAGTTGGTTCTAACTCACAGTGACACTGTGCAGGGTTTCCGAGGAGCAGTTGGTGAGTTTGAACCACTGCTCTTGTGGTTCAAACCAACCTTGTGGTCCAGTGCTTACCCTGCAGCTCCACAAACAGTTTGAAGGAATGAGTCATGGGGGCTGGGGGCTCAAGATCATGGTCTCAGGGACACCAAGGTCAATAGGCATAACACAGTCCACAAAGACAACGTTCTGCATCCTACTTTGGTAAGTGGCAACTAGAGTCTTAAAAGCTCACGAGTAGCTATCTAAGGTGCAGCTATTGGTCTCTCCCTATCTGGAGAGAAATGAAGTGAAGAAAAATCAAAGATTCTTTGAAATACAGTGCTGTCTGTGATAGGCTAGTATCTACACATGGAAGTTACTATATAGATTCTATACAAGGAAGACTAGTGTATACAACTATTATTCAAATTTATGCACCAAACACTAGGACCAATGTTGAAGAATATAAAGAATTCTACCAGCTTCTTCAGTCTAAAACTGATCAAACATGCAATCAAGATGAACTGATATTTGCTGGTGACTGGAATTTAAAAATGGAAACAAAGACAATGGAGTGGTAATTGGAAAATATGGCCTTGTCTATAGAAATGATGCTGGAGATCATATGAGGGAATTTTGCAAGACCAATGACTTATTAATGACAAAAATAATTTTGAACAATATAAGCAATGACTATACACGTGGACTGCACCAGATGGGATACGCAAGACTCAATTGATTACATGTGTGGGAAGAGATGATGGAGAAGCTCAACATCTTCAGTCAAAACAAGGCCATGGGCAGACTATGGACCAGATTATCAATTGCTCATAGACAGTTCAGTCTGGAGCAGGAGAAAATTAAATCAAATGCATTCAAGAGAAAATATCTTCTTGAATATATCCCATTTAGAAACCATCTCAGAAACAAATTTGACACATTGAACACTAATGACCAAAGTCCAGAGGAGTTGTGGGATGACATCAAGAGCATCATAAATGAAGAAAGCAAAGTTTCATTAAAAAGACAATAAAGATTGTAAAAGCCTAAGTAACGATACCCACACTAAAATGAAGAAAAAAATATTTATTGACTACCAGCAGTGAGAGGGACGGGACAGTAGAGCACAGGATAGGGGATAGAGATAGAAACATCGTAGTTCAGGTGTTGGTGAGGGCAGTACACAAGAAGGGGGGTGGGGATGGAAGAGCAGGTGCATAGGGGAATACTTAAGCAGGTATACATGGGCTAAATAGGTAAGAAGTGATGTATGCTTAACCTTGGAACAACAGGACTGTGTTATATAAGGATTGAGGCATAGTCTGAATGGGTAAAAGAGGGAAAATAATGTTAAGATGCTTGACTGTCTTATGAATATTGACATCTCTGGCCTACAAAATAAACACTTGTGGTAGTGGTGGTGGTTATGTTCCGTGGAGTCGGTTCCAACTCACAGTGATGTTGTACACGGTTTCCAAGGCTAAAAATCTTTACAGGAACAGAAAGCCTCATAGTTCTCTCATGGAACAGCTGGTAGCTTTGAACTGCTGACCTTGCAGTTCACAGCCCAATTCATAACCACTACACTATCCAGTGGGATAAAACAGAATATCAGGAAACATGATTACAGAAGCTTGGAAGCCTGGCTTCAGTCTATAACATTGGAATACCTAAAAGGGCTTCTAGAACTGCCCAGTGAAATAGGTTTCTTGCAGAGACTTCATAGAATATAGGACCTTAGATGTAATCCTGAATCCTATCTAGGATCTTCTAAGGTGGGGTATTCCCACTTGAAAGGACAAGCAGACCAGTATGGAGTATATAGAGGAACACAAAATACTTCTTGAAAGAAAAACCAGCAGGAAAAATTTAAAAAAAAAAAAAAAAAAAAAGCAGTCTGACTGGCTACAATAAAGACAAGCAAGTTGCTTGCCAGAAAGCCATCAAGAAAAGCAACCAAATCCCTTCAGGACAAACTCAAAGGGAACACATAAGCAGGCATGTTAGCTTGCTGGTGACCACACTGGTCTAATGGTGATTGAAAGTAGGGGAAAAGCAACAATGAAGATATGGACTGAGTTCCACCATGATTCATAGATCCCTGTTACCCTGGAGATAAGAGAGAGAAGAGGAAGGGCTGGTTGGTCCGAAGTATGGTGAGACCTGGGGACTCCTGAGCCCATGGAAAACGACATGGCCATGGAGGACAAGGACAAAAATGAGAGTGAAGCAACTAGTTAATAATATGAAGTGAGGGGAGACACACAAGAATGCCTAAACTTGCAGATAGTACCCATTTGACCTAGCTTTGATGGCTTGATGATCACAACTCAACTAGAAGAAGATTTTAAAATTTGATAAAGGAAACAAATGTAAATTGCTACAGTTTGATGAACTTGATCATTACTTAAGGATGTAGTATCTCAAAATACCAACTGAGAGGGAAGGAGTCTTCATCCTATCCCCTCTATATATAGGGTTGATAGGAATGGGCAATTTAGACATTGGCTTCCTAAAATGGGGGAAGGCTATAAAGGCACAAAGTTTTCAAGAGGGAGTTTAATTCAGAGTGTGTGGGGGGAGGCAGAATCCCCACTGAATAGTTCTCATTGTGTCTAGACAGGTCTGGTGAAAGGAGATGGAGTAAAGATTTTATGACTCAACAGTGAGTAATTGTTATCACAACTAACTGCGATAGTCACAACTGCAAATGTAGAGGTTTTGTAACATAAAGGGGAAGTAGTTAATCTTACATTCCAGGAACAAAGGACTCTAGGACCATCAAGGGAGAAGAGCATGAGTGGAATGTGGGACACTATCCTGAGAAGCAACGACACCAGAGATGGAGGCAGAGATGAGGACATGGAAAGGTAGAGCAGCTGAGGACTCTAGACTCATGGAAAGAGAAAGGTTGTGTGCTGGCAGTCAGGAGGCAGGTTTGTAGAATGTGCCCTTTGGTTGTTTAAACGATTATAGATTTCTGAGTGTTTTTGTGTACATCCCCAAAAAGAAAACAGAGGGAATAGAAGCAAATACTGTTGAATAATGATGCATGGTGGGGATTGTAATCATTGCAATGAAACAAAATACGATAGGATGAGTGTAAAACCAATGTTCTTCCATGTAATTTATCACACAATTCACAATAAAAACCTTAAAAAAAAAAGGCACTAGAGAAAAAGAAAAGATCAAAGTAGATGACAGAGGAGACTCTGAAACTTACTCGTGAGCATCGAGTAGCTAAAGGAAACGAAGGAAAAGACAAACTAAAAGAGCTGAACAGAAAATTACAAATAACAGTTGGAGAAGACAAAGTCAAGTATGTGCAAAGACCTAGAATTAGAAAGCCAAAAGGAAAGAACATGCTCAACATTTCTCAAGCTAAAAGAAGTGAACCAACTCAAGGACACCTAACAACAATATTATCCTAAACTGCTCCAAATCAAATTTCCTCTTGAAAAGAAGATATATTTTCTCCTGCTTGCTAAATAACTTTTTCTCTTACTTAGCTCTTCTATGTTTTTGTATGTGCTACGAAAGTAGAAATTTCTCCTGTCATGTTAGCAAAAATTAAAAATTTGAAGGCATTTAGCAATCTAGATTCAGGGGATATCCTTTGACATCACAATTCTACTTCTAGGACTTCATAGCTCATAAATACAGAAGGTATGATGTTGGAATGTCATTAGATCATACATGACTCTGTAACACTCTCAAATCACGATTGTCATGAATGCTTTCTGTAATCCCATATGTACATATAATTTGTAATGTAACATTGTTGTTGTTAAGTGCTGTCAAGTTGATTCCTACTCATAGCAATCTTGTATAGAGTTTCCAAGGAGCAGCTGGTGGGTTTAAATCGCTGCCCTTGTGGTTAGCAGTCCAGTGCTTATCCTACAGCACCACACCAGGACGCCAATGTAACATTTATTGTTGTCTTACTATTAAGTGCAGTTGAGTCAGTTCAGACTCATAGTAACTGAGGCTTTAAATCTTCACTGGAGCAGAAAGCCTCAACTTTCTCTTGTGGAGTGGCTGGCAGGCTCGAACCACAGACCTTGTAGTTCCCAATGCAGTGCCTAGCTTATGGAGCCACTGTGCTTCCCAAAGTTACGTTGTTGTTTTTAAGTGCTGATGAGTTGGTTCCAACTCATGGCTACTCTGTCTAGGAGTAGAGAATTTCTGAATTTAGAAATAGAAATATAGAAGTAGATGAGGTTTGTAGTAAACATTCCCTCTAAAATAGTAATTTACCTGCATGTCATGATAAAATAAAAGGTATGTAATAGGCAGCTAAATTCCTGTAAAATGGTTTAGAGACATAAATAAATCATAAACAACCTCCTGAATCTCCAATCTTGTAGAAAAGTGCAACCTCACACTAATGTAACACACTGATCTTCATTATGGATTCCTCATGGCACAATGGTTAAAGGTTGGTTGCTAAAAGAAAGATCATTGGTTTAAACCCACCAGCAAATCCACAGAATAATGCTGTTGTTGTTGAATGCCATGGAGTCAGTTCTGACTCATAGTGACCCTTTATAAGTTTCCAAGGAGCAGCTGGTGAGTTTGAACCAATGACCTTGCAGTTCAAACTGACCTTGTGGCTCAGTGCTTTTTCCCACAGCACCACACCAGGACTCCAGAGAAGAATAAACCCCACAAACTGTTCCTGATCCTGTAAAAATTATAGCCTAGAAAAAACCCTATGGGGCAGTTGTACTCTGTCATGTAGCTCATCCTAAATCACAATCAACTCGATGGCACATAACAACATCAATGGTCTTGATTAAGCATGACATCACTTGGCCCTTAAAATGTGAAGCCAAGTAAACTATCATATAATTCACAATAAAACATTTTTTTTTTTTAATGTGAAGCCAAGATGAGAAAATTTCACATAAATCCTGGATTTCTGCTCATTCACTGAGTGAAGACAGTAGCAAAATTAGTCTCCTTAGTTTTTGAATCTCTCCAATGACAGCCAGAGACAAAGACTGAGATAACTGCTTACTGTCACAGGAGAGCTCAAACCCTAGCAACTGGGACCATTCTCCAAGCTGGATAGATGCTCAAGTCTTCCTCCCAAGACCACTTATTAAAGCTAAAAGCCTTAAATCTAAAGATGTGGACTCTAATTATTGAACTAATGTTGTAACTACAGATCCTGATTCTCTAGGGCTAAGTGAATTATCTTGAAATCTTACTTGAATTTCTTGCCATGACTAGCTTTTACCTGCAGTGAACTAAATGATTTTATCCATGAGAAAAAGAAAAAAAATAAGCCTTTTGTGTAGCGTAGTGGTTACGAATCGGGCTGCAAACCTTAAGGTCAGCGGTTCGAAACTACCAGCCGCTCCGCGGGAGAAAGATGAGGCTTTCTACTCCCGTA
>NW_006408731.1:3642219-3647549 GCF_000296735.1 Chrysochloris asiatica | reverse complement strand
AATGTTTTATTGTGAATTATGTGATAGTTTACATGGGAGAACATTAGTTTTACATTGATCCTATCATATATCGTTTCATTGCCATGGTTACAATCACCTCCATGCCACCTCTGCCACCCTCACCCCCCCTCGGTCATCAGCACACAGCTCCTCTCCCTCTCTGGGTCTAAAGTCCCCAGCTGCTCCATCTCTCCATGTCATCGTCTCTGCTAAGGATGTGACTTTTAAGAGCAGATTGCCATATCTTTCTCCCCAGTAGCTATTAGGTGGGATTTAATTATCATACCTTTTGATTAGCAGACAGTTCTGTTAGCAGTCAAGTTAATAACTTCTGTGCCACCAAGACTCTTGAAGTAATTTTAACTATTAGCCAGGCAGCTTACACTAATCACAGATGGAAATATTACTGACCCTAGCTCACCAAGATCACCCAGTTAGCAAAATAAAACTGGTATTTGTTGTTGTTAGTTTTTATAATGACTTCTGTGGGAGCAGTGATGATTCAGTGGTAGAATCCTCACCTTCCCTGCAGAAGTTTGTTGTTGTTAAGTGTCATCAAGTCGGTTCCCACTCATAGTGACCCTGTATAGATAGTGGGGAGCAGTTGGTGGGTTTGAACTGCTGACTTGTGGTTAGCAGACTAGTGTTGATCCACAGCGTCACACCAGGATTCCTACACAGCAATTTTGTTTTTATTGTTAAGTGCTGTTGAGTAGGTTCCATCTCATAGTGACCCTATATAGGGTTTCTAAGGAGCAGCAAGTGGGTTTGAACTGCCAACCTTTTGGTTCATATAAAACTTTCAGTCCAATGCTTAATCCCCCTCTCCCTAAATTCAGCTTTTAATCAACTCACAACAGTAGCTGTTTCTTGGAAATGTCTTCCACAGTTAGCATTGTCTCCACGACAATGTTTTTCAAAGTTTTTAGACAATTAGGGACAAATGTTTCCACTTTCTGTTTCTCCCTCTCATCTGTTTGCCTTGCTAAGGAATTAGCGACTTTTATATTTTCTCTCACATTTTTAAAACCTGAGCAATGGAGGAAGATATTAAGTCATCAGCTGTTACAGGGTAAGGATCCTTAGAGATCTCAGGTATCAACACTTCTATTGTTCAGATGAGGTAGCAGGAAACCAGAGAAGAAAAGTGACTTACCTACTTAGATAGAGTCTGAGGAGAGGCTTCACGTTAAAAACTGAACTGCTTTCCTTCTCTCCCTTCACATCCTTGTCAGCAGAAAACTTTTCACCCCAGTGCTTTGGATTGCTAATCATTAATGAGATTTGTCAAACTAGGCTTTGGAGAAGGTCTTCTTGCCAAGTTATCTTCAGAAGAGTCTTCAGAAATGCATGTCTTCTGAACTTGCAGTCAGTCTACCCTCTGCAGTTCTTCCTGCTTCTCTGTTGGTGTAACCTTGTCACTCTTCCTCTCCACATGAGCCTCAGTTGCCTTCTCCAGTTCAGACATCTGCATGAGGTAGATTTGCTTTTTAGTGTCCTTAATGTACTTAGTTAAGGAGCTCTGGTAGTGTAGTGGTTGCAAATTGGGCAGCGAACCTTAAGGTCAGCAGTTCGAAACTACCAGCTGTTCCGCGGGAGAAAGATGAGGTGTTCTGCTCCCGTAAAGACTTACAGCCTCGGAAAACCTGTACAGGGTCGCTATGAGTCGGAACCGACTCTACAGCACATAACCACCACCATCAGTCTACTTAGTCAGAGTCCTGGTGAGGCACTGTGGGTTACTGCTCTGGACTGCAAAGTCGATTTGAACTGCAAAGGTGGTTGGTTCAAGCTCACCAGCCACTCCTCAGAAACCCTATACAGGGTCACTATGGGTCTGAATGGGCTCAACAGCACTTAACAACAATATACTTAGTTGGAGTCCTGGTGAGGCACTGTAGCATAAGCAGTGAATTGTTTGCTAACCACAATGTTGGCAGTTCAAGCCCACCTGTCGCTCCTTGGAAACCTTATACTGGGCCTCTATGAGTCAGAACTGACACAACAGCACATAACAACAACAATGTACTTAGCTGAAGAACTCAGGTGGCTCAGTGGGTTAAATATTGGGCTACTAGCCAAAAGGTTGGTGGTTCGAGCCTACCAGCAGCTCCTTGGAAAAATATGTTATCATCTGCTTCTGTAAAGGTTTACAGACTTGGAAACTATGAAGCCGTTTTACTCTGTCCTAAAGTGTTGCCGTGAGTCAGAATGGACTTGACAGCAGTAGGCTTAATGTCATTAGTTATGGTTTTTTAAGTTTCAAAGAGGAGACAGGTAATATTAGAATTAAATACAAGATTTTAGTGCCTTACCTTACTTTTTCCTCTTTGACATGTACACACTACAATAGTACAAGGAGATCTGGTGATGTAGTGGATTATGAGCTGAGCTGCTAACTGCAAGGTTAGCAGTGCGAATCTACTAGCCATTCTTGGAGAAAGATTGCTGATCCCTAAAGATTTACAGCCTTGGAAACCCTAACAGGGTAACTGAGTTGGAACTGACTCCACGGCACATACCACCACCATCATACTATTACCTATAAACTTGAACTCTGTTGTTTTCCCTGGTCCCTTTCTTCTTTCCACACCAAAAGAAACAATTCAGACAAATGTTTCTTTTTTCTTTTTTAAAATCACCTCAGAGTCCTGGGGTGGAGATGTAGGATAAGCACTGGACTGCAAGATTGGCAGTTCAAACCCACTAGCTGCTCCCAGAAACCCTATACAGGCACTTAACAACAAATATGTTCAAGGAGCCTGTATGGCACAAGCAGTTTGTGATCAGCTGCCAATTGATCAAACTCATTTAGCATTTCTGCAGAAGATAGGCCTGGGAAGTGATCTCCATAAAGATCACAGCCATAAAAACCCTATGAGGCAGTTATACTCTGTAATATGTAGGATCAGTATGAGTCAGGGGCAGGTAAAACAATGTGTGCTCGCAAACTATGTAAAACGATATTTGGTATTATCTCTAAACTCACACACATACTCTCATTGTGTATGAACCTTCTATAACTCATGTTGGAAAACAGGCAACAAGGATCTAGAACAAATTGAGGTCAGATTCTCAATTTCTCTTGTTGACACTCACTTTCATCTATACTCCCAGACAGCTAGAAATGTCCTCATTACTTTCCAAGTTTGTGTGTAGTTCCCCTGGTCCTTGTCTCATGGCTGAAGTAATTCCCAGGTTTGTACAGATGGCTCATTTCCAGGCTGTTGTGTGCTCGGGCTGGTGCCCCAGACTCCTTTCCCTATGTGGGCATTAGAAATCAGTCCCCAGTCATGGATATCAAACCTAATTCTGCATTCCCATGAGCTGCCTTGACTTTAGCTGCATAGTGATAGAGTTAGCCTCATATATACCTATCAGAACTGTTTATGTATTTGAAGTGTTTTCCCATTGTCATCAAATCTGTTCCAATTCATAGCAATTCCATTAGTTACAGAAGAAAGCTACCCCACAGGATTTTCTTGGCTGTAATCTTTAGGGAAACAGATTATCAGGACGTTTTTCTGCAGTGTCCCTAGGTGGTTCAAACCACCAACCTTTCCATTTGTTCTTGTTGCTGTTGTAAAGTGTTGTTGAGTTGGTTCCCACTCATAGTGACCCTGTTTAGCACTTCTGAGGAGCAGATGCTGGTTCAAACTAACATTGCCGTCCAGCGCATTATCCTGCAGCACCACACCAGTAGTTAAATGCAAACGATTTGCACCCCCCAGGACTTTTGAACTGTATAGTGATAAAGTAAACCACCTGCTAGCACCCTGGATGAGCAATGGAGCCTGACAGGACCTATCATTCACTGAAATCAAAACCTCAGGAGGAGGGGCAGTCTTGGTGAGTCCAAGCTATTTCCTGAACATTTGGTATATGGCATCTTCACAGTTCTTTCAGAAAACTATATGTCATCCTTGTAATTCATTCAGGTAAGTTTTGGTATATTCATCATAAAAGAACAGATTTGTTCTATCTGCACTTCAATAATTTAAGTATGAATTAGTCTAAGACCATTTCAACTCACTGCCATGTGTCGATTCTAACTCACAGTGACCCTCTATAGGGTTTCTGATGCTGTAATCTTTATAGGACCAGAAAGTTTCATCTTTCTCCCAAATTCCACCCTTGTGGTTAGCAGACCGGGGCTCTGTCTAAGACGATTACCTAGGTGAAATTTAAAGTTCACCTTCCTTTGTAAATATTTTTCCCTGAGTCATCTTTAAAGGACTCTGGACCCTGGAATAAATAATCAACAACTTCAAAATTGAAAGATTACATGAACGATTTCAGACTGAATTATCCACGTCAGATAATGCACCTTGGTTTTGCAACTTAATTATTAACTTAGTCTTTAAATGTTCATGGGTTGTTTATTGTAATTGGCAAGAAGATTTTACAGAAATAGCCCCAAGTTATCGCAGCATGGCAAAAACATCTAACTTTGTAGGATGTTGGCTCTGTTTCTTAGTAACTTTTCAGAGGACGTTCCATTGCAATCACAAGAAGCCTGTTGTTTCTAATCTAGAAATTCAGAAGGGGCCCTGGCAGAGGAAACACTTCCTGTGTACACTCTGCCCACAAACCTTCCAATGTCTACCCAACTCTGAATTCTGAAACCAAAGATTTCACTGAATGGCAACAGTCATTCTCTAGCACTGGGGTGGTTTTCACACATACTTTAACCATGCACCCATATACAATGCTGTCTGCTCAAACCATAAGTCTTCATTACAATTTTTCATATATTTAAGAGTCCCTAGTCATGGTGTGTCGCTGTGGATTAATGTGCTAGACTGCAAAGTCGTTTGAACTGCAAGATCGGTGGTTCAAGCTCACCAGCTTCTCCTTGGAAACCCTAGACAGGGTCGCTATGGGTTGGAATTGACTTGACAGCACTTAACAACAACAACCTTTATTTTGTTATGAGGATAGGAACTTTAAAAATTATGTTAAGTCTGTCATCTTTAGAATGTTGTATCATTTTATCCAAGCATATGAACTGCATTTCCATTCAGGTGTTTTATCAGGATTGTTTTAAAGTTGTCCTCATGTAGTTTTGCTCATTTTTTGCTTAAATTTACTTCTATAATCTAATTTTCTTTTTTGTTGTTCTGAAAATGGGATTATTTCCCAACATATCTTGTAAATGATTATAATGGGGTATAGACAAGGCCAGGGGCAGACTGTGGAACAGATCATCAATTACTGATATGCAAATTCAAATTAAAGCTGAAGAAAATGAAAACAAACCTACGAGAGCCAAAATATGATCTTGAATTTATTCCTCCTGAATTTAGAGATCATCTGAAGAACAGATTTGA
>NW_006408731.1:3635444-3640414 GCF_000296735.1 Chrysochloris asiatica | reverse complement strand
AAAAAGAGAAAGACCCCCAACGAGATGGATCAGCCAGGTGGCATCATTGATGGACTCAAGTGTGGCAGCGGTAGTGAGGTTGGCCCAGGATCGGCCATTGTTTCGTTCTGCTGTGCATGGGGTCGCTATGAGTCGGTTCCGACTCGATGGCACCTGACAACAACAACAACATGCTGTCTTAATCTTATGTCTGGCCACATCACAGTTGTAATGATTTTTGTTAATTCTTTTGGTGTCTTCCAGATATACTAGTCTATTATCTCAAATAAAACTAGTGGCTATCTTTCTTTACAATTATTATACTTCTACTCATTCTTCCCTTCCAAGAACTCCTTTGGGTTGGAGTCATTTAACACTGAATTTGTACATGGGATTGCCAGAAGTCTGCCTCCACTGAAAGCAACTAATAATCGCAACAATGTGCTGAGCTCTGTTCTAAGTTGTGGTGGCTGTGTGCTGTGGAGTTGGTTCTGACTCATAGTGACCCTATATAGGGTTTCTGAGGTCATAAATCTTTCTCCTCTACAGTGACTGTTAGTTTTGAACTGCTGACCTTGAGGTTAGCATAACTCATAACCACTACACTTGTTACCAATTACTTTACATATAATTTATAATTTACATATACTTTACATTTCTGCTCACAGAAACCCTCTGTGGTTTTGTTATTGTTAAGTGCCGTAGAGTGGATTCCACTCACAGCAACCCTGTATAGGGTTTCTGAGGAGCAGCTGGTAAGTTTGAACCACTGACTTTGCAGTTCAAACCAACCTTGCAGTCCAGTGCTTATCCTACAGCACCACACCAGGACTCCCCACATTTACAATTGCTGTTAAGTGCCGTGGAGTCAGTTTTGAGCCAGAGCAACCCTGTATAGAGTTTCCAAATAGCAGCTGGTGAACTTGAACCACCAACCTTGTGGTCCAAGCTGATTTTGCAGTCCAGCACATTAACCCACGTGCCACACGAGACTCCCCCAAATAAAGAACTTAAGTTTAAATCTAACAAAATCTGAACATGTATATGTAGTAAATTACAAAGCACTGAGCTGATAAAAGGAATCAAAAGATAACTAGTTAAATGGAGAGATATACTGTGTTTATTGATTGTTGTTGTTATATGCTGTGGAGTCGGCTCCGACTCATAATGACCCTGTACAGGGTTTCCAAGGCTTTAAATCTTAACGGGAGCAGAAAGCCTCATCTTTCTCCCTCAAAATAGTTTCTAATTGCTGACCTTAAGGTTCGCAGCCCTATTTGTAACCATTACGCTACCAGAGCTCCTTTAAGAAGACTTAAAATTGTTAAGAATTCAGTGATCCCCCACTTTGTTCTATTGATTGAACATAATCCCAATCCAAATCCTTGTTGTTCTTTTTTATATTAAGAAGTTGGGGGTACCCCTAAAACTATGGTCTTTAGTCACCTTTCAGGTCTGGAAATAAGCTCACCTTTGTGGTTCAATTTTCAGCCAAGCAATAGATAGGTCTATAAGAACCAATAGATCCATGTTGGAAGAAGTACAGCCAAAGTGCTCCTTGGAGGCCAAGATGGCTAAACTTTTGTTCTCATACTTTGGACATATTGTCAGGAGGGAACAGTTGCTGGAGAAGGATGTCATGCTGGGTAAGATGGAGGGTCAGAGAAAAAGGGGAAGACCCCCAACGAGATGGATCAGCCAGGTGGCATCATTGATGGTGTCAAGTGTAGCGGCAGTAGTGAGGTTGGCCCAGGATCAGACATTGTTTCGTTCTGCTGTGCATAGGGTTACTATGAGTCGATTCCGACTCGATGGCACCTGACAACAACATAAGACAACATAAGACAAACAGTAACACTAGGGAGGTATGCATACCTTAGAATACTCAACCACTTGAAATCAAAAGGGAGGCATTTACCTAAGGGCAAAGTTCAGAAGGGTTGGGTAAGAAGAAACAATGGAAACAAGAAACATAGGGAAGAAGTGGGGTAAGTGATGTGACATTGTGCAGATTGAAACAAAAAGTGTATGAATTGTCGAAAAGAAAACTAATTTTGCGCTTTAAACCTTCAACACTCAATTCACAATAAAAAGTTAGGAATTTTTTTTTTCCATACTGAGAAATACAGGACATAGGTGGGGAGAAGTTGATTCTAAAATTCACAAAGTCCAGGCAACTAGAATAACCTAAATAATTCTGGGGAAAAAAATTAGAAAGGTCTTGCTATGAAGTTACAGTTAGCAAAACAGTGTAGCATGAATA
The DNA here is from genome assembly GCF_000296735.1 of Chrysochloris asiatica. Taxonomy (NCBI): domain Eukaryota; kingdom Metazoa; phylum Chordata; class Mammalia; order Afrosoricida; family Chrysochloridae; genus Chrysochloris; species Chrysochloris asiatica. The sequence continues at coordinate 3,638,172 of NW_006408731.1, read as the reverse complement.
TGACAAAAAGACAGACACACAAACAAGTCAATGGAACAAATCAGAATTCAGAAACTAACCCATAAAAATATTATCAACTGATTTTTGAAAAGGGGTAAAAATCATTCAATGCAAAAGGATATTTTTCAACAAGTGGTGCTGGAAAATGTGGATGTCATATGGCATCGAATGAAACATCCTTCACACCTTATCAAAAATTTAACTCACAGTGAGTCATAAACCAAGTGTAATATATGAAACTCTTAAACTTTTAGAAGAAACTCTACATTATCTTAGATTTAGTAATAAGTTTTGAATATCATACTAAAAATATGATCCATGAAAGAAAAACCTTGACAAGTTAAGGACAGACTAGACTTAGTGATTCACTTGCAAATAAAGAGAAAAGTTATAACTTTGAAGTGGAGAAACTTAACCAATTTATGAAGGTTAATATCATCACACACTCATAAGCTGTGGCAAGAACACTTCCTATCTGTGATATTCTTTCCAAAAAACACCATAATTTCTTTCCACAATTCCAGGCTAATCATGAGAAAAACAGATAACCCCAAATTATAGGACATTCTGCAAAGTACCTGGCCAAAGCTTCTAAGATTAAGATTAGCAAGGAAAGACTAAAAAGCCATCACAGACCAGAGAAGATTAGGGAAACATGACAATTAAATGCAGTATGGTAACCTAAAGATAGACTCCAGGAACAGAAAGGATATTCATGGAAAAACTGGTGAAATTAAAATAAAGTCTGGAGTTTAGTCAATACTAATATATCAATATCATCTCCTGACTTTTTTGCAAATGTGATATCATAGTGGGAAAAATTGGATGAGTTCCATATGGAACTTCTGTGTCCTCTTGGTATCTTTTTCATGTATCTACATTATTCCAGGTCATTAAAAAGACAAGAAAGAAGAAAAAGACCAAAATGGATGTCACAAGAGACTCTGAAACTTGCTTTCAAGCATAGAGGTGCTAAAACAAATGGAAGAAATGAAGAGGCTAAAGAGCTGAATAAAAATTTCATATGTCAGCTCAAAAAGACCAAGTCAAGTATTATAATGAAATGTGCAAAGATCTTGAGTTAGAAAACCAAAAGGGAAGAACACACTCAGCATTTCTGAAGCTGAGAGAACTAAAGAAAAAATTCAAGTCTTGACTTGAAATATTGAAGGATTTATGGGCAAAATATTGAATGATGCAGAAAGCACCAAAAGAAGATGGAAGGAATACACAGAGTCATTATAGCAAAAAGAAATGGTCGATGTTCAATCATTTCAAGAGGTAGCATATGATCAAGAGCCAATGATATTGGAGAAAGAAGTCCAAGGTGCAATGAAGACATTGGCAAAGAACAAGGCTCCAGGAATGGATGGAATACAAGTTGAAATCTTTCAACAAACTGATGCAGTCGTGGAGGTACTCACTCATCTATCCCAAGAAATTTGGAAGACAGCTACCTTCCCAGTTGATTGGAAGAGACCCATATTTGCACCCATTCCAAAGAGAGGGAACACTGAATGCAGAAATAATCAGACAATATCATTAATATTGCATGCAAGTTAAGGGCAGACTAATGCAACTTCCTGGATATAAATGAAATTCAATTAAAAAATTATTAAATTTTCAATGTTTTAAACTAGATTTTTGTTGTTGTTATTATATGCCATCAAGTCAGTTCTGACTCACAGTGACCCTGTATAGGGTTTCCAAAGAGTGACTGGTGTGTTTGAACAACTGACCTTACGATCAAGTGCTTATAGCTGCTATTAATCGTTCTCCAAATGCTTTTTTAGTTTGACAGTTTAGAATTATTACTAGATGATACATTTTTTTTTAAAGTTCTTCTTTGAACATAATCTTTTATTTTGCACATGTAACACATTCACATAGTTTGAAGTTTTAAACCTACAAAATAAAACAGTAAAAAGCAAACAATCAAGCAACAAATTAAAAACAAAGAAACAAAACTACTTACCTATGTTCTTCTATCCCACACTGGAAGGAACCAATGTCATACTTCTTATGTATCCTTTCAGATTTTGGGATATTATAGAGTATACATGAGAAACACTTGCAAACATCCATTAATAATCAGAACATGGAATGTATGATATGAATCTAGGAAAATTGGGAATTGTCAAATATGAAATGGAATGCATCAAGATTGATATCCTAACATTAGTGAGCTGAAATGGAATGGTATTGGCTATTGTAAGTCTGACAATTACATGGATGACTATGCTGGGAAATGACAAATTCAAGAGGAATGTCGTAGCATTCATCATCAAAAAGAAAATTTCAAGATCTTTCTTGAAGTACAATCCTATCTGTGATAGGATAATATCCATATGCTTACAAGGAAGACCAGTTAATACTACTGTTATTCAAATTTACATACCAACCACGAAAGCCAATGATAATTAAATTGAAGAGTTCTACTAACTTCTTCAGTCAGAAACTAATCATGCATGCAATCAAGATGTATTGATAACTACCTGCAATTGGAATGCCAAGGATGGAAGCAAAGAGGAAGGATCAGTTGTTGGATAATTTGGCCTTGGTGATAGAAATGATAGAATCTTGCAAGACCAATGATTTATTCATTGCAAATACCTTTTTTTTTTAAAAAAATAATGTTTTATTGTGAATTATGTGATAGTTTACATGGGAGAACATTAGTTTTACATTCATTCTATCATATATCGTCTCATTGCCATGGTTACAATCC
>NW_006408731.1:3633179-3634274 GCF_000296735.1 Chrysochloris asiatica | reverse complement strand
AGGTTGGTCTGCTTGTCCTTTCAAGAGGGAATTTCCCATCTCTGGAGATCTGGATGTGGTTCAGGCTTCCACCTATAGTCTTATGTATTGCAGAGGATCCGCAGGAAGCCTCCTTCACTGGGCACTGCAAATACCTTTTAAAACAACATAATAGATGACTATACACATGGACCTCACCAGATGGAATACACAGAAATCAAATTGACGACATCTGTGGAAAGAGATGGTAGAAAAGCTCCAAAACAAGGCCAGGGGCAGACTCAGGAACAGACCATGTATTGGTCATATGCAAGTTCGGACTGAAGCTGAAGAAAATTAAAACAAGTCCATGATAGCCAAAATACGACATTGAATATATCCTACATAAATTTAGAGATAATCTCAAATAATCAACCTAAGGAGACCAAAAGGGTAATATTTGCCTAAATACAAAGCTTAGAAGGCAGGAAAGCGCAAATGGATACAGGGAACCCAGGGAGGAAGTGGGAGGAGAGTGTTGTTACATTGTGGAGATTATAACCAAATGTCACGGAACAGAATGTGTATAAATTGTTAAATGGAAAATTGGCCAGGGCCATAATTAATTAAGGAATAAAATAAATCAATTGAGACATATTAATTGAGGAATATAAATAAATGAGACATGGGTGTTGCAGACCGTGTAAGACTAGTCAGAGGTTCGAGGCCCTCTAGGGCCGAGTGTAACAAATGAGGCCACTGGCAGTTAATGACAAATTGCTTTCATCTTAATATTCAGGTATATATATTAAATTAATACACTGGAGCCTTTGACAATCCACAGATAAATGTGATATTTTCCTAAAGCTGAGACTAAAGGTTGCAAGGTTAAGCTTTTCTCCAAAGGATTAACTAAAAATATCTTAGCTACTTCACAGCTCTTTTTTCCATAGACAAAGAACCCATCCACCCTAATCCTTTTCCAGATGCAGCCCATTCACCTGGGCATCTCGAGTCCTCCTGAAAACCTGGCTCAGGAAGCCGAAGCAGCAGCACTCCGCCCAAGCTTTTGTCTTTATCTCTCACCTTCCCCCAACTGACCTCAGGGGCTATAGATATGTTAATTGAGCCTGAGAA
>NW_006408731.1:3628702-3632016 GCF_000296735.1 Chrysochloris asiatica | reverse complement strand
AAGGTTAACTTGCTTCTCAGAGAAAAGAATAGATTTATGTAGGAACAAATGTTTAACTAAAAGGTTTCAAGGTGCCTGGATGTCTCCTATGCCTTGAGATAATGTTTTTGCTGTAACTTCTCATCCCTGTTGTAAATTTAAGATTTGTAAACCAAGAGGAATGTGCCCCAAGATAGATTGTATTTTGATGCCATTGATTACTATGAATGCAATGTTTTTTGTAATGGTATATAAGGGGGTTGTAAGATAGAACAAAGGGGTGAAGAAGAATGAAGAGAAGGAAAAAGGAAGGAGAAGAAGGGAGGAAGGGAAGAAGGAAAGATGGGAAGTAGAAGAATGGGTGGAAGAAGAATAGAGGCAAGAAGTAGAGGTAAGAGTAAGTAGAGGAAAATAGAACGAGACAAGAATGGAGGGAGGGGAAGCTAGTAAAGAAACAGAAGAGAGGAGCAGAAGGGGAGCAGGAGGGGAGCAGGAGAGGAGAGAAGGAAAGCAGGAGCAGGGGAGGGGAGAAAGGAAACAGAAGAGATGAGCAGGAGAGCAGGGGAGTAAAGAATGAACAGGACAGTAAAGAATGAGAGAAGTAGAGTATTAGAGTAGCCATAGAAATAATAATAATAAAGCATGTAATAAGAAGATTTTGAATTTATCATGACCCATGACTCCGTGTAAATCCTTATCGCTGACGCCGCACCCGCCTTCGGAAAAACCCTGAATAAATATGCCGGGACAGGCTCTCAGCAGAAAATGAACTTACTCTGTATATTTTTCACCTGCAGTAAAAAGTTAAGAACTAAAAAAGAACAGAACTAAAGACACTGAAAAAGAAAAAGATTGTCACTACCTTTGAGGAGATTACGTTTAAGTAAAACAAATAAACGTGTAGAACTTTAATTATAGCATGATATGACAAGGCCTGATGTGACTGCTTCTGCTGGAAACACTTTTCAAAGACTTCTTTGGGAAATAGGTATTTGCAAAAGAGTTTTCCAGGTGAGAAAGTATATACAATGGAAACTATGTATGAAAGAATATGCCAATTTGGAAATCAACGATTATAAAGGAAATAGCCCTAAGGCTCTTTGAGGTCTAGAAAGAATTAGGATGTGCAGATGCATCTAAATACAGGGTATGGTGACAATTGGTATCTTCTGTCATCTGTAACATGGCGCCCCATATGTTACAGAGCAGAATGGCTCTATAAAGTTTTCTTAGCGGTTATCTTTATAAATGCAGATTGTTAGGCCTTTTCTTCCCAGGCACCAATATAAGGGCTCATCCAGGGAAAAAGCAAGAGAAAGCAGCAACATCTGAGCAGAGAAATGTCAATGCTGACATCAGAGTATAAATAAGGAGGGACCATGGCAGATACTATGAAATCCTTTCCATGAGGCAATGGAGCAATGATCCTAGGATTGCTGAGTGAGTCAGCAGAAGTGGCTGTTTCAATGCCAAATCTTTGTTTTTGTTTTGTTTTTTAAATAGCAATAGCAATGGAAAAAAGTCCAGACCCAAGATAGAGAGTTCTTAGCAATGAAGCAGACAGTAGAGTCCAGTTGGCTTACTAGGGTGTTAGGGTCCTCTCTTCTGACATGAGAAACACTGGGGACCTGGGCATGATAGATCCAAATATAGAGCCTGTTCACCTCAGTGTAAACTAGCAATTGCCCATGAGAGCACCCACTTCCAAATATATTGCCACTTTGTTTCATTAAGGCTTATGATAATCTGATCTCTTCCTGATTTTAGGGGAGAACTGCAAATCAAGCAGAAGTTAGCCTAAATATGTGCACATTTATGAACAGTTGGAAGGCCTGGTAGGTTTGGCTATCCTGTGCCCAATTGTATTTGGATATTTTTAAATTAATTATTCTCATTAGCTTTCTTTGTCAGAGAAAGATGAGACTTTCTGCTCCCGCAAAGATTTATAGCCTCAGATATCCTACAAAGAGTTGTTATGAATCAGAATAGACTTGAAAGCACTTTAACAACAATTAGTTTTCATTAGGAATTAAATGACTAATAATAACTTTCTGTAGTTCAAACCCATCAGCTGTTCCTTGGAAACCCTATCAGGAGTTGGTATGAGTCAGAACTAGACAACAAAAACAACAACAAAATCTTGTAAGTAAGGAGCTGGGTGGCCCATTGGTTAAATGTCATTGGTTCCCTCCAGGGGCTCCTCAGGCAGAATAAAGATGTGGCAGTTGGCTTCCATAAAGATTACAGCCTTGGAAACCTTATGTTGTTGTTGTTGTTAAGTGCCACCAAGTCAGTTCTGATCCATAGTGACCCTGTATAGGGTTTCCGAGGAGTGGCTGGGGGGTATGAGCCACTGACCTTATGGTCCAGAACATTATCCTGCAGTGCCACATCAAGACTTCTTAAAGGGGAGTTCTAGTCTCTATCTTACAGGGTCAATATCAGTCAGAATCAACTCAATTGCAATGGGATCTAGTAAATGGATCCATTTTAACTAAAACCAAACCCACCAGCCACACTGAGGAAGAAAGATGAAGCTTTCTGCTCCCTTAAAGATGAATAGTCTCAGAAACCCTAAAGGGACACTATGAGAATGAATATTTTAATAAATGACAGGCATAAGTCTGAATAAATGTTTTCCCAACTGTTTGATATGTGCCTCTGTAGGGTCTCTTTAAACACTGTATACACATTAAGAAGGCTCTTAGCATTCTATGTACTGTGATAAATAAAAATTTCCATAGAAGTGTCAATTTATGTCTTTCTCTAATTCATAAATTTTCAATTTATGAAAAGACACATTTCACATTTTCCATGTTTTCCTAATCATTAAGCTCCAAACTGCTTATATTTAAAGTCTGTTATATAACATCTCTGTGCTTCTATTACCTCATTATAAAATGAGTTCAAACACAACTGAACTCACTGGATTGCTGTGAAATTATTGCTGTTGTTATTGTTAGTGGTCCTCAAGTTGGAGATGTTATGATCCGTAGGGTTTTTCATGGCTGTTTTTTTGTTTTTTTTTAAATAGGACACCAAGACTCTCTTTCTAGTTCATCTTAATCTAAAAGTTCTGTAGAGACTTATTCAGCATCATAGCAACACACTACAGTTGAGGTGTTTTGGCTGGAAATTAAACCCTGGGTAGCAAACCAGGTCTCTAACATAGAAGGCAAGAATTTCACCACTGTATCACCAATGCCCCCTTTTATCAAAATTAATTGCCACATAATATGTATACCACAAATGTTAGCTATTACTACATTACTATTTTTATTATTCTTTCTTCTTATTATACATGCCAGTTCTTCCATATTGTTGTTGTTGTTGTT
>NW_006408731.1:3609183-3625752 GCF_000296735.1 Chrysochloris asiatica | reverse complement strand
TGAAACCTTTCCACCATGGGTGACCCTGCTGGTTATTTAAAACACCGGTGGCATAGCCCTCAGAATCACAGCAACTCAAACCACCACAGCACGACAGACAGACGAGTGGTGGCCAGTTCTTCCATATGGAATGTACTTATTAATGAATTGCTATTGGAAAGAACTCATTATAAACAATGATATTAACTTTGGAAAATATGTAAATAGCAATAATACATGCATGGTGGTGGTGGTGGTGGTGGTGGTGTGCTGTGGAGTTGGTTCTGACTCATGGAGACCCTATATAGGGTTTCCGAGGCTGTAGAGCTTCACGGAAACAGAAAGCCTCATCTTTCTTCTTCGGAACCGCTGGTAGTTTCAAACTTCTGACCTTGAGATTAGCAGCCACACTATCCTAATACAGGAGTCCTGGTGTGGCGCTGTGGATTAACGTGCCAGACTGCAAAGCCATTTGAACTGCAAGGTCAGGGGTTCAAGCTCACCAGCTGCTCCTCAGAAACCCTATGCAGGGTCGCTATGGGTTGAACCGACTCGAAGGTACTTCACAACAACAACAAATCCTAATACAAGCATACCAACCAACAAACAAAACAAGCACACTATCACTGAGTCCATTTCAATTCATAGTGACCCTGTACAGAGTTTCTGAGACTGTAAATCTTTATGAAAGCATGCCGCCTCATCTTTCTCCCATGGAGTGCTTGGTGGTTTTGAAACACACAGAGACCTTGCAGTTAACAGCCCAATGCCTAACCCACAGATTTCTGGGAAATATTTTGGGTTGGTTCTAGACCACCACAGTAAAGCAAGTACTGCACATAAATTTGTGGCTTCCCCATTGCATATAAAAGTTTACACTATGCTGTAGCCTATTAAGTGGGCAATAGCATTATGAAAAAGTTTGAAATACACATTATTAGAATTACCAAATTGTGACACAGAGACACAAAGTCAGCACATGTTGCTGGAAAAAATGACATCTAGAGACTTGCTCTATTGCCTTAACATATCCCACCTAAATATAGAGATCATTTGAAGAACAGACTTGATACATTAGACACTAAAGACTGAAGACCAGGTGAGTTGTAGGATGACATGAAAAACATCATACAGGATGAAAGCAAAAAGTCATTAAGAAGACAAGAAAGAAGGAAAAGGTCAAAGTGGATGTCAGAAGAGACACTGAAATTTGCTCTCCAGCATAGAGACGCTAAAGGAAATGGAAGAAATGAGGAGATACAAGAGCTGAAGAGAAGATTTCAAAGGTCAGCTTGAGAAGACAAAGTCAAATATTACAATGAATTGTGCAAAGATCTGGAGTCAGAAAACCAAAAAGAAGAACATGTTCAGCATTTCTCAAGCTGGGGGAACTGAAGAAAAAATTTAAGCCTTGACTTTAGTTATTGAAGGATTCTCTGGGCAAATTATTGAATGATGCAGAAAGTATTAAGAGAAGATGGAGGGAATACAGAGTCACTGTACCAAAAAGAAATGGTCAATGTTCAACCATTTCAAGAGACAGCATATGATCAAGAGCCAATGATACTGAAATAAGTCCAATGTGCACTGAAGGAATTGTCAAAGAACAAGGCACAGGGAATTGATGGAATACAAATTGAAATCTTTCAAGAAAGTGAGGTGGCAATGGAGGCACTCACTCATTTCTGCCAAGAAATTTGGAAGACAATTATCTGACTGACTGATTGGAAGAGATTCATATTTGTGTCCATTCCAAGGAGAGGTGACCCAATAAAATGCAGAAATCATTGGACAATATCTTTGATATCCCATTCCAATAAAGTTTTACTAAAGGTAATACAGAAATGGCTGCAAGCAAACATTGACAGGGAACTTCCAGAGGTTCAACCGGATTCAGAAGAGGACGTGGAATAAGGGATATCATTACTGATGTCCAATGGATCTTGGCTGAAAGCAGAGAATATCAGAAAGATGTTTACCTATGCTTCATTGCCTACTCAAAGGCCTTCGATTGTGTGGATAATGACACACTATAGATAACACTGTGAAGTATGAGTATCCCGGACCACTTAATTTTGCTCATGAGGAACCTGTACATAGACCAAGAGGTAGTCATTTGAACAGAACATGGGAACACTGAATGGTTTAAAGTTAAGAAACGTGTGTGCAGAGAACCAGAGATCCATGAGATGGAGACAGAGATGATGACGTGAAGTGATGAAGCAGCTGGGGTCTTTGGATCCAGAGAGGGAGAGGGCCTGTGGGCCAGGGGTGGGGGGGAGTGGAGATAGTAGGGGGTGGATATCTAGGATATACCCTTTGGTTGGTTGATGATGCATGTAGGGGATTGGAACCATGGCAACGAAATGATATATGATGGAATGAATGTAAAACTAAAGTTCTCTCATGTAAACTATCATATAAATCACAATAAAACATTAAAAAAAAAAAAAAGAAACATGTGCAACAGGGTTGTATTCTTTCACCATACTTATTCAACCTGTATGCTGGGCAAATAATCTGAGAAACTGGCTTCTATGAAGAAAAACATGGCATCAGGATTGAAGGAAGACTCATTAACAACCTGTGATATGCAGATGATACAACCTTGCTTGCTGAAAGTGAAAAGGACTTAAAATACTTACTGATGAATATCAAAGGACACAGCCTTCCATATAGATTGCATCTCAATGTAAGGAAAACAAAAATCCTCACCACTGGATCAATAAACAACATTCTTATCACAGAGAAAAGATTGAAGTTGTCAAAACTTCACTTTTCTTAGATCAGCCATCAACACTCATGGAAGCAGCAGTTAACAAATCAAACGACAAATAGCATTAGGCAAATCTGCTACACATGACCTTTTCAAAGTGTTCAAGAGCAAAGATGTTAGCTTGAGGACTTGAAAATACCACACTTGATCCAAGCCATGATATTTTCAATAACCTCAAATGCATGCAAAAGCTGGACAGTGAATAATGAAGACCATAGAAGAATTGATAGTTTTGAGTTATGGTGTTAGAGGAGAATATTGAAAGTGCCATGGGCTGCCAAAAGAACCAAGAGATCTGTGCTGGAAGCAGTGCAGCCAGAGTCCTCCTTGGAGGCCAGAACGGCCAAACTTCGTCTCTCATGCTACTTAAGACATATTGTCAGGAGGGACCAGTCACTGGAGAGGGATCTCATGTTTGGTAAGGTGGAGGGTCAGAGAAAAAGAGAAAGACTCCCCCCCAGTGAGATGGATTGGCCAAGTGACAGTAGTAATGGGCTCAAGCGTGGCAACAATTGTGAGGTTGGCCCAGGACTGTGCAGTGTTTTGCTCTGTTGTGCATAGGGTCTCTATGAGTCAATACTGACTTGATGGCACCTAACAATAACATTGCCACAAGGTCTCAGTTTGTAAACTTGTAGAGTTGCCACAAACCTTGAATTTGCAAATAGTGCAATAAAGCAAATCACAACAAAACACTGTAAGAATGTGACTTACAATGCAGTATTTATGTCACACAATAAAGTGAATCACGGTAAGAGGAGGTATACCTGTATAGGCATAATTCGAAATAATTCCTCAATAATGGCATGCCTTGGTTCTAAATAATATTCTAGCTCATCATCTGAACCCATCTGATACATTTTAGTTTTTCATTGTATGTATGTAAAACCTGAGATCCTATTTACACTCAACCTTCATGTAGCAGCATGCCACACCCTAAAATGGCTGAACAGCTATTCCTCAGGTTTGTTTCCAAGAACTTCAGGAACAATGAGAGCACCAGGTGACTGATTCCCCTGAATTTTCAAACTCCTGGATCATCAGAGTTGTAAGTAAGGTATGATGGCCCACTAACTTCCAAGGTGCTCAGCCTCTTTGCCTCATTGACATGTCTGTTTACGCCCATGTCTCCCAATTTCTCTGCAAGTTTTCTCCCAGGGGGTGGGGTTGGAGGTGGGTCCACAGGGCTGGAACACTAGGATTGATTCACCCCAAAATTAGGAAACACTTTCTGGAACTCAAGTGTCCCATGCCAAAAAGGTCAGGACGCTTCCCTGATTTCAGGAAGGCTAGTGAGTATGCTCACTCTGACAGTGATTTCAACAAACCCAGAGCAGAACTGTTGCACTCACCTGCTGCAGATGCCCATGAACTGTGCTCCCTCAGCACATTAATCAGTTCAGTCATTTGAATCAATTAATCGATTACATAAACTAACATCATCTTGCCATGGCACTTAGAGAAACATGGAAAGCTCCCAAAGAAAAAACATCTATGTTTTTTTGGCAAACAATTTTTGTAGGTAAAAGTGAAAAGGAAGAAAAACAAATTTTATGTGAACATATTTCCAGGATTTCTTACTAGCATCTCAGCTTTATTTTGGCCGACGTTTTCTTGTGCACTGTTTGTAAACTATATTGCGACAGTGAGTCATGGAGTTCTACCTTTGGAAGTTGAAAGGACCCAATGAGGCTCAGTCCACAGATTTCCAGGCTGTGGTAAAGCCAGAGTGGAGCATTTTACCCAAATTTTGTCAATTAAATTCTCTCCTGAGGCCCTCTACATTTAGTATAGAGATAAGAGAATGGTGAAAATAGGTTTAAATATCATTTATTTCAACAATGGAGCAAGGTCTGGCAGCTAAGACCTTCTGAGGCTACCTGCTTCTCCAGGTGTCCCTTTGATCCTGGAAGCAACCACTCCTCAACTTCTTTGAATAAATCTACTTGTCACTTAATCAATCCAGAGTTGGTTTCTGCAACTATAACCTAAAAATCCTCACAGATAAAAACTTTAAAAAAAAAAAATCTCATTATATAAATCAATATTTTAAGTATACTTCTTAAGAGGTTTTCTCAAGGAAATAAGAGTAAATTCCTAAAATTTCTAAAACTTTGTTAAAGGATTCAAAACAAGTTTAGACTCTATGAAGTAAGTTATAAATATCAAAATGTGGCAATAGGCAGGTAGACAAAGAACTGGTAGTATAAGAGTAAGATTTTATAGTATTGTCAAAATTTTCTAAACAAGACTGTTGTTAAGTGCCATCAAGTTGGTTCTGAACCATAACGACCCTGCATAAGGTTTCCAAGGAGCAGCTGGTGAGTTTGAACCACCGACCTTGCAGTTCAAACCGACTTTGCAGTTTAGCACATTAACCAGCACTACACCAGGACTCCTAAATAAGACTAGAAATAACAAATATCAGAATGGATGCAGCTTAAAGATAAACAAGTGGTCTTCAAACTCCTGTGTATCACATAAATGAATTTTGAAAACTTTAGCTACCTCCTTGAGCATTTTCAACTCAGCATCTACATTTTCCATCAAATATATAAGTAAGTTATTTTTGTAAATATGAGAAAACATTGAACATTTTATAAAATGAAATAAAATGAGAATTGACTATAATTAGAATAAACATTTCATGTCATGATTTGATTTCAATAAAAATTGTTAACCACCTTGTTTTATAATCCAGACCAAATCTAATAGTCATCACGTAACTTGTTTTATCTAAAGAATTTAGCAAGTAAGTTTTGAAACTTGGTACTCTGAGAAAACACTGCAGCTTCATGTGGAAAAACAGTTACATAAGCTGTCCTATCTTAATTGTTCTAAGTTTAGAATGTTCCCAATGCTGGCAATGTTCTAGAATAATGAAATTATACACAACAAATACAAGCTAAGCTGAATGCATTGCTGTATTTTTCACAAATGGTACACCCTCTTAAATAATCTACACAAGTTTATGACACATGGAAAGGATGAAATTATGTAACAAACAGTTCTGGCATAGTGCATCCATGCATATACAATGCATATTTCCTGGCATTGTCAAAAGTGAGTTTCAGTTGCATTAATTCTCATTCAATAGTTTGAAAATGTTACTGTGGCTCATACTTGTGTTTGTTTGGTACAGTTATAAGCCATGGCTAAGAAATCACAGATAAATTTGGTGCTGTTGTTGTAAAGTGCCATTTAGTTATTTTACAGTCACAGAGACCCTGAATGGGGTTTCCAAAGAGCAGCTAGTAGGTTTGAACTACCTACAGCACCGTACCCCCGTAACTGGAAGACAAACTGTTGAAATTCTGCATTCGATCTGAGTTGTAAGTAAGGTGTGGTGTTGCAGACCGTGCAGACCTGGTCAGGGGTTCTAGGCCCTGTGGGCCCTAGTGTTGCAGACCATACAGGCCGTAGGATCTGAGGAACAGACTCTAGTCACCTAGCAGTTATGGCAAATTGTTTTTCATCTTAGTGTTCAGTTATGTTTATTATTAAATGCAGACATGAAGCCCTGATAACCACAGATAAATGTTATATTTTCCTAAAAGCCAAGACTGTAAAATTCCAAACAGGCAAAGTTTTTCCCTCAGAGAATGCATTTAAAGTAAATTGGGTGGCTCCCTGGTCTCTGTTCCAAGGACAATAGGAATGCTCTCCCTAAAGCGTTTCCAGGTGCAGCCCATTCACCCAGGCTCCTCTTTTCCTAGAGAACCTGGGCTGGGCAGCCGACACAATGGGAATCCTCCTTTTCCTGCCCCCATTTGAGGCTAGGTGCTAAAAGGTATGTTAATTAAGCTTGAGACACCAAGTTGCGGTCGTGAGATTCGAACCTGCGAAGTAAGATGTGAAGCTGCCTGAATGTCTGGAGAATTACGTATGTTAGCTGTACCTTGTCTCAGTCCCGCCCAGCTTTGTGTATAGTTCCTCCCCTAAATAAAATGGAGGCACAGAACAAATCCAGGTGCATTACGACTGGCAAGGCGTGCGTTACAGCATGCAGGGGGCTCAGTCCAGCATTGCAACCATACTGCCTGTTTAGCCAAGATGTTTACTATGCAGGATAATACAGCCTTCCTGGCTGAGATGTTTGCAATGCAGGATCTGCCTGATGCCAGTCCCACATCCACTCTGGTTTCAGGGTGTCTCTTTGTCTCTCTCTTTGCGTCTCTTTTTGCTATCCCTATCGCCGCCAGGTATCCCCTCCTCGTGAACCAAGTTCCTATGTCGAGGCCAGTCCCCGGCAGTGTGGCCCACTAGCCTCCAAGGTGCTCAGCCTCTCTTCCTCACTGACATGTCTGTTTATGTCCATGGCATAAGGTAGTTTGGGGCTGGGCCTGAGAGCAGTGAAATTCCTTGTGTAGCTGGTTTGCTCCCAGTAGATGACAGCTGAGAATCAGATGGAGGACTGCATGCTGAGCTGCCACATGTTGGTCCCCTGGTAGGTGAGTGGAAGACTCCGGTAGTGTAGTGGTTACGAATCAGGCTGCTAACCTCAAGGTCGGCAGTTCAAAACTACCAGCTGTTCCATAGGAGAAAGATGAAGCTTTCTGCTCCTGTAAAAATTTGCAGCCTCGGAAACCCTGTGCAGGATCACTAGAACCGACTCCACAGTACAGACTCCACAGTACATAACAACAACATAACATGTGCAGCAACTGGTGGGATGGAATATGCACAGCCTTGCCCAACCTGAGGCACCTGAGATGCGCAGGCTCTCACACCGTTGGTCCTGAGGCCAGCCACCCTGGCAATGGCTGTTTCGGTGAGGAAAAGTGATTTCTCCCTGCATTGGTTTGCCAAGTAGGAAAGGAGTCCTATCAGGAAAGTGGCTACTTTAGAAACTCAAAGGTGAGGGTTTGCTGTTGGGAACTAAACTCTCAAGTTAACAGACACCAAGACAAAGACCTAACATTAAATTGTTGCACAGAAAAAAAAAAAAAAAGGTAAATGAATGTAAAATATGTATATTGATATAATGTGCTTATGAAAACAAGGTGCTTGATATACAAAAAAATACACCTCATAATACATGTTGTAAGTGGTAAACTGTGTAATCATTAAAAAGCCCTCCATTAATGATTTGGAATTATCCCTTTATTGACAGCCAGGAGCTGTTTATACTACAGGCATCACATCACACACAATAACACTAAGACATAGGTGCCTTTTTTTAAAGTGGGAAGAAAGTTATTGTGAACCCAGGTGCATACCCAGGTAATTTAGCATATAAATTGGGGAAAACATTGGAAAGTCTTTGCTTCATGGAGAACACAAGTTAAAGATTCAAGGATAAAAGTCAGCAAAAGCTAGGAAACGGACAACACAAGTAAATTCTAGTGCACATATAAATAGATGAAGAAGTCCTAGTTAAAAGCACACACATAATAAATAGAGCAGAATAACTGATTAAAATAATTAAAGGAAATGCTAGTTGAAAAGTAAGTCATTCATGATGTTCCAGGCAACAGCAATTGAAAATAATTAACTCCTTGGACCATCCTAGTGAAAGTATGGAATACCCTGGTAAAAAGAGAACCCTAACCTAAACAGCCCTGGTGTGGCACTGTGGATTAATGCACTGGACTGTAAAATCAGTTTGAACTGCAAGGCCAGCAGTTCAAGCTCACCAGCTGCTCCTCAGAAACAGGGTCGCTACAGGTCAGAACTGACTCAAAGGCATGTAACAACATCCTAAACATACTTCTACAAAGGAAAAACAATTGGTGGACCAGTCCTATTCATCATATTAGATGCCAGAAGAGACTAGCAGGAAACTAATACTGTTTTAAGTGGGGGAGAGAGGGGGACTACAAAATTGGTTCGAACTACAAGGCAGTTGGTTCAAGCTCACCAGCCACTCCTCAGAAACCCTATACAGGGTTACTATGGGTTGAAACCGACTCCATGGCATTTAACAACAGCAACAATGAATTTTTAAAAACTCAACTATTCTGGAACTAAGGAACTGTAATATCAATGTACAGGTACTTTTCCAAAAAGAACTCTTCACTGAAATGCTTTGAGATAAAGACAGGAGTTAAGAGGATTGGGTCATGAAAAAAAAAATAAAAGTCAATGTTCAGGACTGTTGTTAAGTGTTGTCGATCATAGCGACTCTGTATAGGGTTTCCGAGGAGCAGCTGGTGAGCTTGAACTGGTGTTTGAACTACCAGCCTTGTGGTTGGCTGTTCAGTGCTTATCCTACAGTGCCACATCAGAACACATATGTAGTCAGGACTATGCTGAGGTAAACTCAAGGCTGTCAAGAAAAACAAAAAAAATTAAAGAAGGCACTCACTCTGCAATGTTGTACAGCCTGAGAAAGGATGCATCCTTAAATATTGCTTTCTGGGCACTTCACTTGGCCTCTCCCTAGTTCTGGCCTTTGAATTACGTCCAAGCAGCAGTGACAAATCTGCTGCAAAAGACCTCTTCAAAGTGTTAAAGAGCAAAGATATCAATTTGAGGAATAAGGTGGGAATGACCAAAGCCATGGCATTTTCAGTCAACTCACATGCCTGTGAAAGTTGGACGATGAGTAACGAAGTCTGAGAGAATCCATGCATTTGAATTACGTGATTGGAAAAGAATAGTAAAAGTACCATGGCCTGCCAAAAGAACAAACAAATCTGTCTTGGAAGAAGGGCAGCCAGAATGGTTCTTAGAAGGACATCATGCTTGGTAAAGAGGAGGGTTAGCAAGAAAGAGGAAGACCCTCAATGAGATGGACTGACACAGTGGCAGAAGCATTGAGCTGCAATGTAACAACAATTGTGAGGATGGTGCAGGACCGGGCAGTGTTTTGTTCTGTTGTGCACAGAGTTGCTATGAGTCGGAACTGACCCCACAGCAATGAATAACAGTGACAAATTGGGCACTCACTAAGATGCAAGTGCTATAATTCTTATAAAGAAAGTATTTAATTCAAAACTAAGAATATTTTAATCTCAGTGGGTTAGGGCAAATTTTCAGAGACCAGCAATGAAACCAAGGAGAATGCACTTAGTTGGTGTGTTTCAGTTTCCTCAGAAGAGGAGTCATCTGTTATACTAAAAAGGTTATTAACTTGGAAAATAAGGCATTAAGTGAACAACGAATTTTGGGACATGCCACAACAAGATGTAAAATGCTCACAAAAGTGGACTTAGTGGGAAAAGCTGCTGAGTTTTAACCTCTTATCTAAGCAAAAGTGAATGAAAATAAATCAACTGTCAAAACAAAGAGTAAATGAAAGGGACATAACAAATAGGAATTATAAATAAATAAAGTTAGTAGGTTAATTGCTTATTAAAAAGAAAGACAAACTATCTTTAAAATAAATCACTAAGTGGTCCAATGAAGAAGGAGAAATAAGTAAAACTGGTGATCTGTTCTGTAAACCTTCACACAATTCACAATAAAAAGTTTCAAAAGAAAGAGAAAGAAAGCACATATCAGGGGACTTCAAAAACTTGGAAAATTTTCATTATCTTTTAATAACACTTTTCCACAAACTTTTTAAAGCCCCCTTGTTTTCATCATTAAGCATACAAAGGAAGTTAGAGCCTCAGATACAGATAAAAGAATATGTTATAAAAAGATAGCTTGATAATCTCATACATGAGCCCTGGATATCCACAGACAAATGTAAAAACCTTCCCTAAAAGCCGAGACTGCAAATTCCAAAAAGGCAAGTCCCCCCCCATCCAAAAAAAAGCTAAAGAGGATAGAGAGAAACACTGTAAACTGATGATATATGGAGGGGATAATAATCAATGTAATGAAACAAGCTATATGAATGGTTGAATGTGAAGCTGATGATGTGCCCTGTAAACTTTCACTCAATGCAAAATAAAAACATTTAATTAAAAAAAAAAAAAAGATAGCTTGATAAAACACTTGAGTTTTAAAAAACATTTTAAATTGTTTATAACACCGTAACAAATTGTCAAAACTGAGAAAAGTATAGAAACCCTTAACCCACTGGCAACAAGTCAATTCCAACTTATAGGGTTTCTGAGAGTGTAAATCTTTATTTACAGGATCAGACGGCCTCTTCTTTCTCCCATGGGTCAGCTGGTGTATTTAAACTTTCAATCTTGCAGTTAGTGTTGGTGTTGTTGTTAAGTGCTGCCGAGTCAGTTCTGACTCCTAGTGACTCTGTATCTTGTTTCTGAGGAGCGGCTGTTGGGTTTGAACCACCAACCTTGCAATTGTTGTTGTTGTTAAGTGCCATTGAGTCGGTTCTGACCCAAAGCGATGCTGTATAAGGTTTCTGAGGAGCAGCTGGTAAGCTTGAACCGCCGACCTTCAGCCCAGTATTTATCAGTGCCACCCCAGGACTCCTATAGAACATTTTAGCTCACCAACAACCATGAGAGGAATTAAGAAAGTTATCAAAGAACTCTAATCAAAATGCCTCTAATCCTACAGCTTTAAAAATCAATACTATCACCAATACTTTTACTAACAATAGCAATGATAAGAATTCCATTCTAGTTAACTTTTTTAGAGTATTAGAGAATAAGGAAAATTTCCCCTCAATTTTTTTTTTTAAATCAGCATAAACCTTGTCTACAGCATGGTATTCACAATAGACACACAAAGCCATCTCATATATGAATATGTGTATAAGCCAACGTCCTAACTAAACTTTTAGTAAATTAAATTCTGTGGTATAATAAAAGAATACTCAAGGAAAAAAATGCTTGTAATAGAGAAAAGTATTGATGTAATTTATAGTATAAACAGTAAAGAAAGAAAAAGCACCACTAAATAGAAATTGCATCTTTAGATAGATCTTCATAAGCTATTTGAGAAAGTTAAATCATTTCATTATTATGTTAGAAGTGATAAATTTGCAATCATGTTAGAAATAATTCTTTGGGCATGTGACTTTGGGGTTAGAGATGCTTCTTACCAACTCACAATCAATCACATCTATTCTCTGAAGCCATTAGGAAGTGTGGATGGTAACTTTTCCTCAAACCATCAAATGGGAAAAGGTAACTGAGTCTCTGAGATGCTACCTGGCAAGTAGTTGCTCAAGGAACCTGGGTGGACTTGTTGTTGTTAGGTGCCGCTGAGTCAGTACCAACTCACAGCAACCTTATGCACAATGGAATGAAACACTGCCCAGTCCTACACCCACCTCACAGTCGTTGCTACACTTGAGCCCATTGCTGCTGCCAATGTGCCGATCCATCTTGATAGGAGTACTGACTAATTGTTATTCTCTCCCATGACAACCAGTGCTTCTGTGGTCATGATTTCTTGGAATCCTGAAGCTTGGTGATTCTATTATTTGGGAGTATATGCTTTGGTCCAAAAACTGTGGCATAGATTCCCCCCCACCCCCCCTGCATTCCCTCCTGCTCTGATGCTGAAGGATCCAGCAAAGGATCATGAACGTAGAGACCAAGATCTCTTTCTAAATGCAGGTCTTATCAAAGTGAAAGAGGAAGCGCTGAATGAATGAAATATCGAATTTGTTTTAAGTAAACATTTTACTTTATATATATATACATATATATATAATTATACAAATAATAAATGTACACTTTTCACTAAGTAAACACACCTGTCACTAGCACCCAAATCAAGAAATAGGGTATTACTAGCACCCCGGCAGCCCATCCTTTCCCCCACCAAATCCAGTTACTCTTTCAATGTGAGCCCATGGTAAATCAGTAACTTGATCTTTAGCATGGTAAATTATGTTTGCCTCTTTTAAAAAACTGTGTAAATTTATTTTAAAAATGCATCCTTTTGGTCAGTCTTTTTTCACTCAATATAGTGTTTACGAGATTCATCCATGTTATTGCATACCATGTTCTGTTTTTATTCTCATTGCTGTATAGCCCTTACCATGATTTATTATTCTCTTGACAGATAATTCAGTTGTTTCCAATTTGGACTATTGTCAATAGTATAACTATAAACATTGGTGTATGTATTTTTATGAGCATACGTGTGCATTTAAAAGTGAAATTTCTGAGCCATTGTAATCTGTAAATTTATTTTTCGGACCCGGTAACTGTCTGAAGTACCAATTTATACTCACATCATAATGTATGAGTGTTCCAGTGGGTGCACACTCTTGCCAACATTTGCTGCTTTTCATCTTTTTTCATTTTAATCATTCTCTTAAATGAATAGTGGAATCACAGTGGCTTTGACTTTCATCTCTCTAATGACCTTTTTATATGCTTATGGCCACGTAACTTTTTGTGAAATTTCCCTTTAGATCTTTTGCCCGTTTTTCTATTGGATTGTCTATCTTTTTATTTTCCTTATTAATCTTTAAGAGTTCTTTGTATTTCTAGGTACACACCCTTTGATTTTTTAGCTTAATGGTGGTGGAAGCGTACTGTCAAGTTGGTTGTGACTCATAGCCACCCTGTATAGGGTTTCCGAGTCTATAAATCTCTACAGAAGCAGAAAGCTTAATTTTCCTCCAAGGAAAGGCTGATAGATTCCAACCGTTTACCTTGTGGTTAACAGCCCAATGTGTAACCCTCTATGCCACCAGAGCTCAAAACTATCTCATGACTTGGACTAAGAGATTCTCTTCATCTGCTAAATTAGCATGAAGAGTCTAGTCCCAGTGGTCCTAATAGGTTTCTAAGTATGATAAGAAACTCTTCTTCCATAGGAAAGTTATGGCAAAGTCAGTCACTTCTGCTGGTAGGGAGAACGTTGTTGTTGTTGGTTGTTGTAGACTTCATGCTGACTCATGGTGACTCCATTAAAGCCACCTCATGGGGTTTTCAAGGTTGTGACCTTTCAGAAGCAGATCTTCAAACCTGCTTTCTGAGGCATGTCTGGATGGATTCCAACTACAAACCTTTCAGCTAGTGGTCAAGCGCTTAGCCACTTAGTCATTTGTGCCACTCAGGTGATGGGTAGCATTCTCTAGAGGAATTCATGTATTCTTCCAAAGAGTTTTCCAATGTTCCTTCCAGAGAAACAAGAGAATTGACTAGCTTTTGAGAAACAACAATTAGTCAGGAGCTTAACACCAGAGATGAGCCATAAATTATTAATCACTGGAAGCAGCATGAATCTGGGTAAGAGGGAACATTAGCATACTAAAAGCCATGCCCCTGTGTGGAGTTTTAACATTTAAATGGGACATGCTAAAAGTCACCATCTCAGTATCCCTGACTGTGAATGTTTGACTTGTAACTACATTAAATTGTTTATGTAACATGATTTTGATGCAACCTTTACCCTATAAAAGAAACCTGTAACCACAGGAAATTGCTTATATAACATGATTTTCATGTAATCCTTACCCTATAAAAGAAACTTGTAAAGCATCTGGAAGCAGTCAGAATCAGAGGAAATTGCCCTCTGTGTCAGCTAGTTGTTGTTGTTAAGTGCCGTCGAGTCAGTTCCGACCCATAGAGACCCTGTACAGGGTTTCCAAGGGTGTATGCACAATCTTAATAAAGCTCTTCACCTTGGTGTGCCTTTCCTGACTTCTATCGCGCCAGGCAACAGACACAACATTTGGCCGGTACCACAGGGACTAGATGTACTTTAAGTTTTAGGAATCAGAGTCTATTCCTGTTAGGCTTGATGATGATTAATTTGAGAATCGTGGGGAAATTAGGAAAATATAAGGAAAGTCAAATGAGCTTTTTTACCCTTCAAGGACACTTCTCTGATATGTGATAGCTTCTTGGGTGGTATTCCCTGTCGTTAAGACTTCAGTTTTCTTCTTCCCTATATAAATATCTACTTCACTTGGGAGCGTCTGTGTCATCTCTCTCCCATGTTCATTACCTGGTCTAAACTATCTTACTGTCCCTTCTGAAACGGGCCACCTTGCCTCCCATCACATTTTTCCTACAGTATACATGTTCCAATTCTATATTCTTTTCTCTCTTTTGCTTTCTAGCTGCCTCACTCATTTCATCTTTTTCTGGTCATTTTCTGGCCTTGATTCCTTGAACTCCTGGTGTGGCACTGTAGGATCAGCACGGGACTGCAAACCATAAGGTAGGTAGTTCAAACCCACATCTTCTCCTTGGAAACTCTATGCAAGGTCACTATGAATGGGAACCAATTTGATGGCACTTAACAACAACCACCACATTCTTCTGGAATTTAGCCAGACTAAGTAAACATTTGTTTTGCCTGATGGCAATAATTATAATCTAAATAATTGGGAAAATCCACATCCACTGTGGCTGAGTTGATTCCAACTTATAGTGATCCTAGAGAACAAGGTAGAACTGTTCTTTGAAGTTTGTTATTGTTGTTAAGTACCATGGAGTTAGCTCCGACTCATAGTGACCCTGCACAGGGTTTCCGAGGCTGTAAATCTTTACGGGAGCAGAAGGCCCCATCTTTCTCCCATGGAACCGCTGGTAGTTTCGAACTGCTGACCTTGAGTTTGGCAGCTCAACTCGTAACCACTACGCTACCAAAGCTCCTTTAAAGTTTACAAGCCTGTAAGCCTTTATGGAAGTAGCCTGCCTCATCTTTCTCCCACAGAATGACTGGTGAAATGCCAACCTTTTCATTAGTAGGCCAACCCTTACCCCATTGTGCCACCAGAGCTCCTGAATTTGAAAAGCATCTATTTAATTTTAGCACATGAATTTTAATAGAATTAAATCACATAAATAAACACCCATATTTCCCAATATATATGTTTTTAAAAAATCAAGACTTTCAATGTTAATTCTGCAGATATTAGCCTTAAAATTCTGTTCTGAGCTCAGGTAACATGTGCCTACAATTCACAGCTGGCGTTCTCTGTGTCCCTAACCACCTCCAAGGTTATGTTTGCATGGATTTTTGTTCATCTAATACTTTCCAAAAAATAAAAATTCAAAGGCAACAAGAATTGACTTTTCAAATCTGCCCAATAGTTCTCAGCCTGGGCTGCATGTTAGAAACCCTTGAGAAGTGTCTAAAAATTAGTGTGATTTGGATCCTACCCCAAACCAATTCATTCAGAATCTCTAATATGACTATGGATCAATATGTTGTAGAGATATCCCCAGGGAAATCTAACCCCAAACCAGAGCTGAGAACTGTGTCTATAGTCAAGTACGTGGAGAAAAGCTGGCAATTACGATAGGTTAAAAAAAAAAGGTTTAAAAGTTAATAGTCAGTACATCACATCAGTTTATCACATGATATCCTCAGAGGCGAGTAAGGTTCTCCTCTTTGGCCCAGTCCTGAATTTTTGCTTGTCCAAACGTGAGGTAAAAAACCAGGCCAAACATGTTGACAGCAGCTGACAGGAAAAAGATATTCCTCCATCCAGACTCAGAATTCTAGACACACAAAAAGCATAGAATCATTTTCTTTCCACTAACTCCTTTTCTGCCAGTTTAGAAACTCCTCCATTTTGTGTCCTGCAACAATGACCACAAAGAATAGAGGAAACACTGTCCACATTAAACATCTAAAGTCATTAATGATGGTCTTATGAAACAGAAACAACATGACTCTAAAATGCACACTGGGCTCTGAATTGTGATAGATTTTCCTTTGTTGTTGTTGTTAAGTGATATTGAGTCAATTCTGACTCATAGCGTCCATGTATAGCGTCTCCAAGGAGTGACTGGTGGGTTTGAACCACCAACCTTGCAGTTAGCAGTCCAGTACTTATCCTTTAAACTCACATAATTTAACCTATATTATTGTTTTTCTGGATATTCAGCATTCATGAAAACACTGAATTATTCATATAAAGTTCTACCTAAAATGGCTTTTTTAAGATCTCACAGGTACATCTGCTCTTATTTATTTATTTATTTTTATTCATTAAATGTTTTTATTTTGGATTGAGTGAAAGTTTACAG
>NW_006408731.1:3582356-3609031 GCF_000296735.1 Chrysochloris asiatica | reverse complement strand
TTTTTACATTTGTCTGTGGATATCCAGGGCTCATGTATGAGATTACTAACAAGCATTACTGAATAATCAGATGAGGGACAGTTTGCTATGTCTACTAGGTAGCTAAAGTCTGATCCTCAGAGCCTATGGTTTGGATGGTCAACAACACTTGGGCCCACAGGGTCTTGACCTCCTGACCGGGTCTACATGGTCTGCATCAGATTCCCCCTTATTTATTGTTTATTTAAGGGACACTGCCTGTGTTAGGCGGTCAGTGCGAATCCCTCAGTCTTACCCGTCATCAAAACTCATTGCAGCATGGCAATGGCTCTGTCTTAGGTTGCCAAAGTTCCATGTGATCCTTACCCGTCTCTGGCCACATGTCCAGCATAAACAGCCGCCATCCGAGGAAGGCAGGGAGGGAGGAGCTCGGCTGGGGACCCCATATGCGAGACATTGCCAGCCCACCACCTGCTCTAAGGTGACCAAGCAGGATCACTATGCTGAGGTTCAATCAACATCTGCTCTTATTTTGTGTTGTTTAGTTTTGGCCTGGGTGTTAGCATGAATCACAACAACCCCTTAGATGAACTCCTGAATAAAACATGAGCTAATATTTGGTCTACCTATGTGATCTTTCTTGCCAGGCCCTAGAAACTCATAGTGCATTTCCAGTCACAGTGGATTACTAGGAATTTGGTTAAAAATTAACTCCAAAGCTGGACCACATAGAGACATACTAGAAATAAAACAAAACTTTTCCAAATCAGTTGACTTTCATCAGTCCTTTTATCTCAGCCTGGTTCTACTTTCATCTTTCCCAGCAGCCCACACTTCTGAGCTAGCTTCTGCTCCATGCAACCTGCACTGGGTCCATGGCCATTCTCTTTTCACCCATGATATAAATTTCCTTTAAACTTGCCTTGGGATGCTCTGTTTCCCTTTTTAAATTTAAGTTAGAAGTAATATGAGCAGAGTCTTCATGATCTTCCTTTTCTGTTTCTCTATCTTCATCTCTTACTATTCCTGGACATGTATGATTCACTGTGGCCCAAACTAAGCTCTGGTTCCTGCATTCATACTTCTATGATGACATACATGTCATCTTCTCTACCCAAACTCTTCATTTTCATCAATCTAACATCTATTAATTTTTGGAATCTTGGCTTATGTTTTTCTTCACCTGGGAAGCTTGATCTACGACAATTTGATTGAGATGCCCCTGTGAATAAAACAATGGTGTAGGATTCATATTTATTTTCCCCATACAGTCTTTGAGAGCAGAGTCCCTGAGGTGTATCCTCAGTGTCTAAAACAATACCTGACACTTGTATATACGCAATAAACCAGACCAACCTCACTGATAAGAAATCCAGTGGCAGTGGAAGAAATGATTCCTGCGATGAGTCCAAATCCCCTTGAGATTCCCATAAGGAAACTTGAATATCTGCAGAGAAATCATTTTATAGACTAGAAGAGACTCTCATGGCTCTTCAGTAATTCAATATCAGTGCAGCTTGGCTCTAATGGTCAACTCATTTTACCTAGTGCAATGTTCCATTCATTTGAAGACATTCAATGCACCCTGCTAGCACAGTGGATTAAACATGGGCCTGCTAACCGAAAGGTCATCAGTTCAAACCCACCAGCTACTCCATGGAAAAAGATGAGACAGCCTGTTTCCATAAAGATTTCCAGGCGTGGAAATCCTGTGGAGAAGTTCAACTCTGCTCTGTGGGGTCTCTATGAACTGGAATCAACTTGATGGCAGTGAGCTTGATTTTTTTTTTTTTTTTTTTATCTAAGACTTTCAGAGAAACACTCTTAGACCACACATGGAAAAAGGAATTGTTTAACCAAGCCCATGCACCTATCCTTACCTAGGGATGAAAAGAGTTTTTGCGCGGTGATTAATCTGAGAAGATTCCTGGACAGAAGGAAATCTGCCAACTGACCTCCTAGAAGTGTACAGCTTGAGGCAGCAATAAAAGGCAGGGAGGACAGAGCCCCACTCTGAAGAAAGGAAATCACCTGTTTACCAAACCTGAAATCACCTAGTCATCGAGTCAACAGTAAGGGAACTATTCAGTCTCTCTGGAAGCCAAGGTCCCCACAGACCTTAGAGTCAAATGGTCTAAATCCAAATCCTGATTCTGCTCCTCTATCAACTTAAGCAAGCAACTTTCTGGTGTCTCAGTATTCTCCCATATAAAACGGGAATGACAATAGGGTCTACCTCTTGGAGTTGAAAGGATTAAATGCATTAATATACAAGAAGTCTCCAGAGCAGGATTTGGCTTATAGTGAGTACATACATGTGCTTTAACTGATATTATCTACACCCTGGAAGCTTTTCCAAAACACATGTGTGTGGACTTTTTCTCAGAACACGCAGTCCAACATCTCTGGTGAGGAGGCTTGGAAATCATTTCATCTAAATTATTACTAGCCAAGACTGGGAACTAAATATGCCTTCGGTTAGGACCTCATATTGACATTTCTAGTCATTCAGCATAGTCCCACCATTTAGTGAATGTGAATAATGGGAAGTAGCTGCAAAAGGCTAACACTTCTTCAAGGGTCTATAGGAGGGTAAAACAGGTAAAACTCTTACCTGGGGGCAATATCTAAGGTGTTGATGATAAACCCTGAGTCACACAGGTTGCTGGTCCCAGGAATAAGAATCAGCAAAATAATGGTTGTCATATAACTGGAAGTCA
The DNA here is from genome assembly GCF_000296735.1 of Chrysochloris asiatica. Classification (NCBI taxonomy): domain Eukaryota; kingdom Metazoa; phylum Chordata; class Mammalia; order Afrosoricida; family Chrysochloridae; genus Chrysochloris; species Chrysochloris asiatica. Next base: position 3,606,332 of record NW_006408731.1, on the reverse strand, counting down.
CAAAGGGCAGGACCATAGCACAGAGCGACGGCAGGAGGAGCCCTGGGCAATAAGGACATGCCATCAGGAACCCACTTAGACCACATGTAGAAAAAGGAATTGGTTAACCAGGCCCATGGGCCTATCCTTACCTAGGGATGAAAAGAGTTTTCGCACGGTGATTAATCTGAGAAGATTCCTGGACAGAAGGAAATCTGCCAACTGACCTCCTAGAAGAGTACAGCTTGAGGCAGCAATAAAAGGCAGGGAGGACAGAACCCCACTCTGAAGGAAGGAAATTTGAATAGTGAGTAATCAAACAGGTGCATATAGTGCCAAAATTGTATCAGTTACACAAGCCAATCATTAACCCACCCTTGACATACTAAGTCACTTTAAAGAATTAACACCCGTTTCCATACTAGAATGCTATCTTAGGTATGAGGACCAGCATCGGAGTCACACTAGTCCCCAGAGAAAGGCAATATTTATTCCTAAGGGAAACTGAAGGACCAGACAGTATGGTAGTGTAGGACAGCAGTTCAGAACACAGCTACTGGAGAACTGCTATCACTGAATGATTACCTCAACATGTCCACATTGCTACACCTGTGCAATGGAAATCATCACAGTGCCCCTCTCAAAGTCACTATGTGCATTAAGTGAATGATTATGTACAAAGCACAGAGTACAGTGACCAGAACACAGTAGGAAGTGTTGAGCTATGTCTACTTAATGCCATTATCATCATTTTCGTAAATGTATATGAAGTATACTTACATCTCTAATGTTAACATGGAGCACAGAACTGATGTACGTTGGTAGGTATGTTATGATTATGGTGCATAACCAGAAATGGCTGAAAAATCCCATGAAAATGGCCCAAAGTGGTAAGCATCTGACCATTGCCTTTATCGGGACTGATCGTCTAGGAGAACTGGGCTGAAAGGAAGTATCTAATCAGTATGGTTATCAGAACAGGCCAGAAGCTACTTCTCCTACAATATTCACTCCAAGCCCCCGTTATCTCAGAACTGTTCACAGGTAGAAGGGGTGCACTGTACCTTTTGAGTTAGAGAGGACATGATGTGTTCCTTTTCCCTGGTACTAATACATGGGTGATGCATGGGATCATCGTAAATCACAGTGAACCATAGGAAACAGCAGACACAGCCAGTGCTACCTGGGAACAGGGACACATTTAGTGTTCAGGTGGATTTGTGTTCTGGGAGAGTTCCCTCTGAAATATCATACCTATCACACACACACACACATAAATTCATGGTGACCCTACCATAAAAATGTACATTTTCCTACTTCTTCCTTTCAACTCTTTGACAAACTTTTTTTTTTAACCATTAAAGCTTTCTAGATACCCCTTCTCAATTGCAGAGTTTTCTTTTCTGGGATAAGGTAGAGGATTAGGCAGACTTACTGAGCAGACCCTCTGCAACAAAGACATGGGAAAACAAGTAAAATAGATAAGGATGGTGATCCTGGAACCATAAACATCAGAAGATTGGACATAAAGGTGGATTGAGGGTCAACTGGGAGAGGAAGCTGAGATAAGAAAAATGGGTGGACCTGGAAAGGTGTGGTCATCTTGAACTTTTGTGAGCAACTGTGCATAAGGTCATTATGAATTGGTACCGACTTGATGGCACCTAACAACAACAACAACAGGAGTTCTGGTGTGGTGTTGTAGGATAAGCACAGGACAGCTAACCACAAGGTCAGAAGTTCAACCCCACTAGCTGCTCCTTGTAACTCCTATTCAGCAGGGGTGAGAAATCTTTTTTCTCCCAAGGGCCATTGGGATATTTATAACATCCTTCATAGGGCATACAAAATTATCAACTTAAAAATTAGCCAGCTATAATGTGATGGCTAGAACTGCATTTGCTTTGGCAGGACCAGACTGAATATGGCTCATGGGCTGGATGTTACTCAAACTGAATTGGAATTGACTCATTGGCACTTTACAACAACATTGATACAGAAGTCTGGAGGCACAAGACATGATTGGCAGCAAAGGGGGTACAGTTCTCTCTTGTTCCCCACACACTTTTAATAGTCAGGGAAATGACCAGTCCTCACCTTCACCAGTCCAGCGGCTAGAGGCATCCTCTTCTGTACAGCCTCTGATCTATACAGGATACAGAAATACCACCACCAAGTGTGGAGGCATATGAATCCTCCCTGAACTATGTAACATGAACAGCAAACAGAGAACTGCATTCACACTTCCAGTCTCTTTCACATCCAGTAATAGACAGGTAGTGAGTGCCTGAGAAACTACCAGTGTATAATCATCAAGAACATATAAATACAATGACACCATAATGTCTCCAAGACAACAGACAATTTCAACTTACACAAAGAAACAAAACAATGCCTCAAACAACTGACCAAAATACAGAGTCAGAAAATATAGTACCAGAAATGGTACCAGAACTATTTGATACAGAATTTTAAAAAAAATGATATTTAGATGCCTACAACAGATTGAGAGAATTATCATGAAAATTGGGTAATAAATCAAGGGAAATACAGACAAAACTTTAGAGGAATTCAGGAAAATACTACAGGAACAAATTGACAAAATAAATGAAAATTGGAAACTATACAAAAACAGCAAGAAGATTAATAGTAAGACCTCAAAAGTAGATAATACATTGAAAGGGCAAAGAAGTGGACTTAAATTAATGGGAGGCTGAATTAGTGAGCTTGAAGAAAAATCTTTCAGTATTCATCTATTAAAAAAAAAAAAAAGAAAGAAAAATTTGAAGAGTCTAAGATTTCAGTTTGTTGTTAGGTGCCATCGAGTTGTTGTTGTTGTTGTTAAGTGCCGTCGAGTCGGTTCCGACCCATAGCAACCCTGTACAGGGTTTCCGAGGGTGTAAATCCTTACGGGAGTAGAAAGCCTCATCTTTCTCCCGCGGAGCGGCTGGTAGTTTCAAACTGCTGACCTTACGGTTCGCAGCCCGATTCGTAACCACTATGCTGCCATCGAGTTAGTACCGACCTTATGCATAGCAACCTTATGCACAGCAGAACGAAACACTACTGGGCCAACCTCACTACTTGAGTTCATCAATGCTGCCACTTGGCCAATCCATCTCATTGGGGGTCTTCCTCTTTTTCTCTGACCCTTCACTTTACCAAGTATGATATCCTTTTCCAGTGACTGGTCCCTCCTGAGAATATGTCCAAAGTATGAGAGACGAAATTTGGCCATCTTGGCCTCCAAGGAGCACTCTGGCTGCACTTCTTCCAAAATGGATCTATTGGACCTTTTGGCAGCTCATGGCACTTTGAATATTTTCCTCTAACACCATAACTCAAAAACATCCATTCTTCTAGGGTCTTCCTTATTCACTGTCTGGCTTTCGCATGCATATGAGGTTATTGAAAATACCATGGCTTGGATCAGGCGCACCTTAGTCTTCCAGCAAAGAGATCTTTGCTCTTCAACACTTTAAAAAGATCTTGTGCAGCAGATTTGACTAATGCAACACATCGTCTGATTTCTTGACTGCTGCTTCTGTGAGTGTTGATAGTTGATCCAAGAAGAATGAAGTCCTTGACAACGCCAATCTTTTCTCCGTTGATAAGAATGTTGTTTCTTGGTCCAGTGGTGAGGAAGATTTTTGTTTTCCTTACATTGAGATGTGATCCATACCAAAGGCTGTGCTCTTTGATCTTCATCAGTAAATGTTTTAAGTCCTCTTCACTTTCAACAAGCAAGGTTGTATCATCTGCATATCTCAGGTTGTTAACCAGTCTTCCTCCAATCATGATGCCACGTTTTTCCTCATAGAACCCAGCTTCTTACATTATTTGCTCATCATACAGGTTGAATAAGTATGGTGAAAGAATACAAACCTTGTCGCACACCTTTTTAAATTTTAAGCTATTAAGTGTTCCCATGTTCTGTTCGAACCTCTTGGTCTAGGTACAGATTCCTCATGAGCACAAATAAGTGTTGCAGAATACTCATACTTTGCATTGTTGTCCATAGCTTGTCATGATCCACACAACCAAAAGCCTTTGCATAGTCAATAAAGCACAGGTAAATATCTTTCTGATATCCTCTGCTTTCAGCCAAGATCCATCTGACATCAGCACTGATATCCCTTGTTCCACGGCCTCTTTTGAATCCGGTTTGAACCTCTGGAAGTTCTCTGTCAATGTATGCTTGCAGCCATTTCTGTATTACCTTTAGCAAAAGTTTAGTCGCATGGGATATCAAAGAGATTGTCCGATGATATCCTCATTCCGTTGGATCACCTCTCTTTGGAATGGGCATAAATACGGATCTCTTCCAATCAGTTGGCCAGATAGTTGTCTTCCAAATTTCTTGGCAGAGAGGAGTGAGTGCCTCCTGTGCCACCTCACTTTCTTGAAAGATTTCAATTTTTATTACATCAATTCCTGGTACCTTGTTCTTTGCCAATTTCTTCAATGCACCTTAGACTTCCTACTTCAGTATCATTGGCTCTTAGTCATATGGTACCTCTTAAAATGGCTAAAAATTAACCATTTCCTTTTAGCACAGAGACTCTGTGTATTCCTTCCATCTTCTCTTGATGCTTTCTGCATCATTCAATAATTTGCCCAGAGAATCCTTCAATAACAAAAGTCAAGGCTTGAATTTTTTCTTCAGTTCCCCCAGCTTGTGAAATGCTGAGCATGTTCTTCCTTTTTGGTTTTCTGACTCCAGATCTTTGCACATTTTGTTGTAATATTTGGCTTTATCTTCTTGAACTGATCTTTGAAATTTTCTGTTCAGTTCTTGGACCTCCTTATTTCTTACATTTGCTTTAGCATCTCTATACTGGAGAGCAAGTTTCAGTGTCTCTTCTGACATCCATTTTGACCTTTCCTTCTTTCTTGTCTTCTTAATGACTTTTCGCTTTCTTCATGTATGATGCTCTTGATGTCATCCACAACTCTTCTGGTCTTTGGTCTTTAGTGTTTAATGTATCAAATCTGTTCTTCAGATGAACTCTAAATTCAGGTGGAATATATTCAGGGTCATATTTGGCTCTCGTGGACCTGTTTTTATTTTCTTTAGCTTCAGTTTGAATTTGCATATGAGTAATTGATGGTCTGTTCCACAGTCTGCCCCTGGCCTTGTTTTGACTGATGATATGGAGCTTTTCCATCGTCTCTTTCCACAGATGTAGTCAATTTGATTTCTATGTATTCCATCTGGTGAGGTCCATGTGTATAGTTGTCTCTTATGCTGTCTAAAGAAGGTATTTGAAATGAGCAAAGCATTGGTTTTGCAGAATTCTATCATGCGTTCTCTAGCATCATTTCTATCACCAAGGCCATATTTTCCAACTACTGATTCTTCCTCTTTTCTCCCTACCTTTGCATTCCAATCACCACATCTTGATTGCATGTTTGATCAATTTTAAATTGAAGAAGTTGGTAGAATTCTTCTATTTCATCCTCACTGGCTTTAGTCGTTGGTGCGTAAATTTGAATAATAGTGTTATTAACTGGGCTTCCTTATAGGCGTATGGATATTATCCTATCACAGACAGCATTGTACCTCATGACTGATCTGGATATGTTCTTTTTGACAATGAATACAAAACCATTCCTCTTCAATTTGTCATTCCCTGCATAGTAAACCATGTGGTTATCAGATTCAAAATGGCCAATACCAGTCCATTTCAGCTCACTAATGCCTAAGATATGGATGTTTATGTGTTCCATTTCATTTTTGACAACTTGCAATTTTCCCAAATTCATACTTTGTACATTCCATGTTCCGATTTTCAATGGATGTTTACAGCTGTTTCTCTTCATTTTGAAGTTGTGTCCCACCAGCAAATGAAGGTCCCACGGGCTTTTCTCCCACAGGCTTTACTCCATTCACATCATCACGGTCAACTCTACTTTGAGGAGGCAGTGCTTACCCAGTCTCATTTTGAGTGCCTTCCAACCTGAGGGGCTCATTTTCTGGCACTATATCTGACAGCGTTTCTCTGCTAGTCATAAGGTTTTCAGTGACTAAGTATTTGGAAGTAGTTCATCACTCCTTCTTCCTAGTCTGTCTTCATCTGGAAGCTCATCTGAAACCGATCCACCATGGATGACCCTGCTGGTATTTAAAATACCGATGGCATAGCTCTCATAATCACAGCAACTCATAAGCCACCACAGTATGACAAACCTATAAAGAAAAATAATTTAAGTGTGATTGGAATTCAAGAACAACCTGAGATTAACATACATGACACATCACCCAGAACATAACTAAATGCTATAATAGGAAGAGACAAATAAATAAAATTACCATAGAGAAAATTGTCAGAGTTGTTGGAAGAAAACTTCCTTAACATCATAAAAGTCAAGAAAATTTATATTTAAGGAGTTGAACAAACTCCAAACAGTATAAACCCGAAATAAAATCACCAAAACATATTATAATCAAACTTTTAAAACCAAAGACAAGGAAAGCATCCTGAGAGCAGCTTGGGAAAAATGAAAAATTATCTACAAAGAAGAATTAATAAGACTAAGCTCTGATTTCTCATTAGAAATTATGCAGGTGAGAAGACAACAGGATGGTATATATAAAAATGAAAGAAAACAATTGCCAACCAAGAATCAAATAACTAGCAAAATTGTCCATCAAATACGATGGCAAAATTAGGACATTTCCAGATAAACAGAAACTAAAACAATTAGTAAAATAAAACAAACCAATCTTACAAAAAATAATAAAGGGAATTATTTGGACAGAGAACCAACAATAGTAGAGATTAACATACATGAAAAAAAAATCACCCAGAATTCAACCCAGATAGAAAAGTATTCAAAATACAGCAAATGTACAAGACTAAAAATAGGGAACCAGAGATAACAGTTAGCAACAACAGCAAAAATAAAGTAAAAGAGGGACTGATGTAGTTATAGAACTTTCAGATTAAGAGGAAATCAAGTATACTTCAAGAAAAAATAAAATTAAAATAAATCTAACTGTAATCCTAAATTAGATCAAGCCTTACTCTTAGCTCTAGCTCAACCCTAACCTCTAACACTAGCCCTACTTGTAACCTTGTCCCTAACATTAAATGAAGTCCTACACCTAGCCTAAATAGCCATAGCCCGAACCATAATTCCTACCCTTCCCTTCCATCCCCACCTCCAATGTCAGAAGCCTCTGGAAATAGCATGAACATGAACATATCATTGCATAATATATGGACAAAAAGGACCTGAGATTAGCATTAATGATGATAAAACTATCCAAGCCAGAAACATATTTAATGACATTATTTGAAAATAAAAACACAACAATCAGTAGAGACTTGTATTATTGCTGTTTGATTGGTTGGTTGTGTGTCCTGGAGTTGATTCCGACTCATAGCTACTTTGTATAGGGTTTCCGAGGCTGTAATTCTTTACGGGAGCAGAAAGCCTCATCGTTCTTCCTGAAACTGCTGGTAGTTTCAAAGCACCGACTTTGATATTACCAGCCTAGATCGTAACCACTACTCTAAAGAGCCCCTTTGTATTATTGCTAGGATTTGTTATTTGAAGAAGATGCTATGCTAAAAGACTCTAAAGACTAATGTGTTCAAAATTTTCTCTAATCACTGGGTCACCATTCATTCTTTTACTAATTAAGCAAAAAGTCAGGCAATGTGGTAGGCACCAAAGTCCCGGTGTGACGCTGTAGGATGAACGCAAGACTGCAAGGTCTGTTTGGACCACAAGATTGGCGGTTCAAACTCACCAGTAGCTCCTCAGAAACCCTATACAGGGTCTCTATGAGTTAGAATCGACTCAACGGCACTTAACAACAACAACAAAGTGATAAACATTAAAAATGGATTCCTTGCCTCAAACTCTTCCAGTCTAATGCAAGAAGGAGGTCAACAGTCACATTTCAGGATGCCCTAGTGAAGAAACATAGAGGACAAAAGCTGATGGCACAAAAAATCATCTAATGAGTTGTGACCTGGATGATCTCATGGGGAAAAGGATGTTTGAACTGAGTATTAAAATGATTCCTAAGTAGAGAATAAGGTTAAAGACACAGTGGGCAAAATTAATATTTCTAATGAAATATGAAGACATATTGAAAGTGTGCTTCACCAACTTTGATAGCTTGATTGCATACAATGCCTAGATCAGGCATTTCAAATGTTGTGGTGGAGGTTCTATAGCTGTTTGGAGCAGGGGGTGAGGCTGCATTTCTAATTCCTCAGAAGTCAGAACTGTAGGTACAGTTATCATCTCTGCCCTGGGCCTGGAACACTGGGCTGCCCAGAATCACCAGGGCAATGTTAAGTCAAGTTGTGTGGACTAAAAGAAGAAAGCTGCTAGATCTCAACATTCTTCATCATTTCCCATGTAGTAAAGGATGCTTTCTCTCAGATGGTGAAGAATGTGGAGTGTATAGGCGTCAAAATGAGCATGTGGGAAATGAAAGCATGAGAATTGGAGATTAAGAGACTTACCAAAGATATAGAAGATAAAAGGCCAACCCAAGGCCTGGCAAATGAGTCCTCCCACACAGAGGATGATGAATGATCCAAATGCTACGCCTGAGGCAAAATGAGAGGAAAAAATTTATGTCAATACCAAATCTGAGACTGAGTGGCCTTGATTTGGAGGTTTTATTTGGTTTTTTTTTTTTCCTGTTCACAAACTTCTCCCAGCAAAACTATATAGAATTAATCATTAAGATTGTTGTTGTTGTTGTTAAGTACCATGGAGTTGGCTCCAACTCATAGTGACTCTGCACAGGGTTTCTGAGGTTGTAAATCTTAACGGGATCAGAACGCTTTATCTTTCTCCCATGGAACCGCTGGTAGTTTCGAACTGCTGACCTTGAGTTTGGCAGCCCGACTCGTAACCACTACGCTACCAAAGCTCCTTAATCATTAAGATTAATAACCATTATATCCCTATTTCTTAAATGGTTCCTCGACACCAATGTAGCCAAATCTGAAGACCTCGTTTATGAAAGAGACACTCTCTGCAATGACCAGAAAGTCAAACCCAATGCCACGAAGTTGGGCAGCTCTATGTATTACAAGTAGAACTGCTCCATAGGGTTTTCTTGACTAGAATCTTTATGGAAACAGATCTCCAGGCCTTTCTTCAGTGGTATCACTGGGTGGGTTCAGTCAATCTTTGGGTTAGTAGTCAAGGATAAAGCTTATGTTTCACCCAGGGATCTATCTCTGCAATGATAACCCTTATGATTAGAATTATACACACACAGGCAGGGAGCAGCATTTATTTGGGGGAAGGAAAGGAAAGACTTACAAAAATGAGTACGATACAATCAGTAAACTCAAGGAATTGCCATTCCAGCTGGAGAGAAAAGCATGATCAAATTCACAGTTACAAGTGTAAGACAATGTAGGCCTTGTATTTTGAGCACATTTTATAGAAGCCCACGATAAGAAATGTACTTTACATGGCACAAGACACACAAACATACACAAATATGCACACACATGCATACTTCAAAAAATTTTTCTTGAAATAATGCTTACTTTTCCATAGATAATGTATATGGGTGTTAAGTGCCATTGCATCAGTTCCAACTTATAGCGACCCTGTATAGAGTTCCCAAAGATTGACTGGTGAGTTTGAACTGCTGACTTTGTGATCCAGACTCCAATGTAATCTGACATTCCATTCTATTGAATTTCACTTTTTAAAATATGGATTTTGACCCACCAATTTGATTTTGTGACCCATCAATGGACCCCAAGGGAACACGGTTGCTCTGTAGGGTAAGCATTGGACATATTAACCACAAGCTTGGTGATTTGAGCCCACCAGCTACTCCACAGGATAAAAAGCCTTTCTGCGCCTGCAAAGATTCACAACCTCAGAAACCATACAGGGTAGCTATGAGTCGGAACTGATTCTATGGCACTTAACAATAACGAGTCCCAACAGCAATGTGGGGTAAACTGATTTAGAATATAGATATAATAATACAATTATAGGATTATACATAAAGAGAAATTAATAATGGCTGTAAGATTTGGGAAGTGTTTATATGAGCTAAATAGTATAATGGATAGAATTTTGGCAAGAGGAGCTGGGGGCAAAGGACTTTGCAGTAATATGAGCCAGTGGAAGCGGGGTCAGAGAAAATTTTAATGCAGATGTTGAGGACTAGGGGATAACACGTGGCCTCCTACAATAGGAACTTTGCTTGCCAAGGGTTATTGAATGGAAAAGCAGGTTGGAACCAGATGGAGAAGCATCTTTATATCCATGCAATAAGGAAGTCAGTCTTTATTATTCAATCGTGAAGGAACAAACACATTGAAGTACTCAAGCAAGTGAGAAAAGAAAATGCCCTATCTGTGCTTTAGGAAAATAACTGCACTTTGATAGGGGAGAGGTTGGCGGAAACAAAGCTAGAGGAGAGAGATGAGTTAAGAGTGGCACTTGAAATAGAGGAGCTACAAGGTAATTGGAAAGTGGAAGGGTTGCTATGAGGTAAGAATCCACAGGATGTGGCAGTGTTTTGGACCTGGAGTGAAAAGCTTGATGAAACCTCAGTTCTGTTCTTCAAGTATACACTCTCAGGGCTACCAGTTGGGGAAATCATAGATGATAACATTGTAGAATGCTTAGTATAATCACAAACTATGGAAAAACATCTAACATATGGAGAGTATGCACTCTTGGGTCAAGCTTCCTGGGCTGAAATCCCAGTTCTACCAACTAGTGGCTATTTGAAGTTGAGTAATTTGCTTAATCTCTGCATCCCTTACTTCCCTTCTCTGTGAAACGAGTTTTAAAAAGTACCTACATCAGAGGCCCATTGTGAAGATTACAGCAGAATAATAGAGTTCAGAATAGACTAAAATGGACTTTTCCTACTCTACTTTCCAACATGATTTGTCTCCATATCACTCAGAGTACTGACAGACTTCATTCTTTGCTAAAATTATGTTCATATAGCTTACCTAACCTGTTACCATTTATGTAAGTTCTTAAAGTTCTAAACTATTCTTATAAGAATCTTCTGATACTCTAGGGTAACCTCACAACATGGTCTTTCCTGCTTCTGAACCTCTGTGGATTATAGCACAGATGCATCTTTCTTATTTGTTAAGCAACTATTTTACACTGCTGAGGTTTTTGGTAGCATTTTTCTCCTTCTTCCCCAAATCATCCAATTTAGAGAATTACAGTTGTAGTAAGATTGAAGCACATTACAAAATTGTGACTCATTCTTACCTGACCCTGCAATGCTGGTGAGCTTGCTTCGCTCCAGTGGGGGAGCCCATTTTGCCCAAATTGTAAACTGACCAGTCCATGCCATTCCCTGGAATGAAAAATTGATCAGAACTTTAATTTCTAGTAAAATTCAAGAATGTGTATTGCACTTAGAATGAGAAAGTGTCTGAGTACCTGGGCCATGCCTTGCACTGTCCGAATCACAATAACCAAAGTCACTCCAAAGTTGGCAGCCAATGGTGTAAAGAGGGTGAGAAGAGAAGAAATCAGCAAACCAGCACCCAACATATACTTTGCTCCAAATATTCCTGCTAAGTATCCACTAGGGATCAGAGTAAGTATTATTCCATAGTTGATGGAGCTAAAGATGATACCCTGAGTTTCTGGACTCCATTCATATACAGAGGCCTAGGGAAAAGAAAAAGAAAGAAAACTGTTGGCTAAGAAATTCTTTTATAAAAATTCACTGTACAGCCAGGAGTTACTTGGGGTTGATAGGACCCAATGATAATGTATTTATTTATTTATTTATTTAAGTTTTACTGTGAATTAAGTGGCAGTTTACATGGGAGAACATCAGTTTTACACTCATTGTTTCATTGCAATGATTACAATCTCCTCCATGCATCACCATTCAACAGTATTTGCTTCCATTCCCTCTCGTTTTTTTAATGTACACGAAAACACTCAGGAATATAATCATTTAAACAACCAAAGGGCATATTCTGCAAGCCTGCATCTTGGCCACAAGCACACAGTCTTTTTCTTTCCATGAGTCTAGAGTCCTCAGCTGCTCTATCTCTCAAGGTTCTCATCTCTGCCTCCATCTCTGGTGTCGCTGCTTCTCCGGATAGGGTCCCACATGCGCTTTGCTTTTCTCCCTTGATGGTTCTAGGTTCCTCTGTTCCTGGACTGTAAGATTAACAACTCCCCCCTTTTTGTTATAAAACTTCTATCTGTACAGTTGTGACTATCACATTAGTCATGATTGCAATCACTCATTATTGAATCATAAGAATTTTATCCCCATCTCCTTTCACCAGGCCCATCTAGACAAGATGAAAACTATTCAATGGAGTGTTTTACTTATTTTTTTTTATCCTAGCTTAAATATTTTCAAAACAACTAATTATATATAGTTTGTACCTCTCAGTGGGAGAGAAAAACTGTAAATGAAGAAAATAAATACAACCATTACATAGATGAATAATAAGAAGATGAAAATAGAAGAATATGAATTGGGCTGTGAACCACAAGGTCAGCAGTTTGAAACTACCAGCTGTTCCATGGAGGAAAGATGAGGCTTTCTGCTCCCGTAAAGATTTACAGCCTCGGAAACCCTGTACAGGATCGTTATGAGTTGGAACCGACTCCATGGCACATAACCTCCACCATCACTGAGAAATGGTTTACTTACGAAAAAGTTTCCTCTAACTTTTTCTCCTTCTGGCAAAAGTTGAGTACCATGTTGACTTTCATTATAAAGAATAAAAACACAAGTTTTCTGAACTCTTACAAAAGTATCAAATCCACTTACAGTAACTATAAATAATGTAAAATATATAATTCATGTCAGAATGAAGGCTTTATGGTGAACATATGTGTAAAGACTTTGACAGAAGAACAATTTGGGAAGATTTCAGAAAGGAAGTAGCATTTGAATTGTGCTTGAATAGTGGCTATGGTGTCTGTGGCACTGTAGGATCAGTACTGAACTGTGAACCATAAGGTTGGTGGTTCAAACCCACCAGCCACTCCTCAGAAACCCTATATAGGGTTGCTATGAGTTGGAACCAACTTGATGGCACTTAACACCACCAACAAGATGATGTGCATAAAGAAAAAAAGAAAAATTTACTCTCATTGGAGAAAACAACAAAAGTGAACTTGTAACATTTGAAATAATACCAACTTCTCAGAAAGAAACTAACATATCCTTGCTTGCCCAGAGAAAATACTCTCCTTGGGCCATTGAGAGTAGATGCGACTATGCTAGGAAGTGGGACTAGACTCTGGAGGAGGAGTTCGGCAACTAGATGGATTCCTGAGCATAGAAATATAGATGTATAGAATGGAAGATGGGGAAAAAAACTGGAGACCGAGAGATGATTATAAATGAGCTAGATCAAAGATAATAACAACATAAATCATGAAGATAACATTAGAAATGCAAAATAAATGATAAAGGATAATTTTTGAAAGACAGATCATCATGATTCTCATACAAATATAAAAGGAACACAAAAATTTTATTAAACTCATTCATTAATGAGGTAGCTACTAAGATGGTTCAAAGGAAAATTTTTAAAACTAGGCACATATGAGCAGTAGGTAATGCTGAAAAATGGATTTAAAATAGATGGCAAAAATATATTATTTAACTGTGTGTAGATAGAGGTTATCACTAAATTTTGTAGAGAACAAAATTCATTTGCAAGGCTATTAACAAGATTCATTTGCACTGTTCTCAGTTATATACAATTTACAGAGATGTACAAATAGCTCAAAGGAGTACTGGTGTGGCGCTGTAGATTAATGCTCTGGACTGCAAGATTGGTTTGAACCACAAGGTCTGTGGTTCAACCTCACCAGCTGCTCTTCAGAAATCCTACACAGGGTAACTCTGAGTTGGAAACAATTCGACGGCACTTAACAACAACAGCAACAACAAAATAACTCAACGATAATTAAAGGCACAGGCTATTCCACAAAACCGGAGAATCCAAAGGATGTGCTTAGACAATGTCTAACTTTCTGATGAAGATACCCAGTAATGTTTGGTCCATTTCAAAATTAAAAAAAAAAAAAAAAATCCTACAGTTCCCCCACCTTGTGATAATAAAAAGCTCAGAGAAAGAGTATTTTTATCACAGATATAAGAAAGGTTTCAAAGAAAAATAATCTCACTTCTTTTTAGTTTGGCATTAAAAAATCATGCTTCTATCCTCTGCAGACAAGATCTGAGCCTTAATTTCAAAATGGTGTTTTCCTTTCTACAGAAAGCCTTCTGTCATCAAACTTACCCCTGTATTAAATTCCTTGATGGGTCTACTGGGATTATTTAAGGTGTCTGCAAGGGGTCTTGTGGAGGCATTAGATACACTGTGATGCTCAGTGCTGTTCACCATGGCAATAATTGCAATGCTCAGACTCACACGCTGGGTGATCATGGTAAAATTCGAGAAGTGCATGATGAGAGCCAGCCCATAGCGTAATGAACAGAACTCTGGACCTAGAGAACAACACAGGAATATGCAATGAACATGTTGACTGAAACACACTTCTTTCCATTGCTCCCATAGTTAAATCCTAAAGAATACCAAATGATGTTCTCTTTTCACCAGAATGATTAGACTTCCTTTGTCACATTTTTTGTTTTGTTCTATTTTCTTCAAAACAACGAATCTTGAATTTTGCAATGAAGGAGGATAAATATGGCCTCCTTTCAGAAATGTGCAAAGCAGATGCTAGAGGAAAACCTACATGCCAGGCATGTAGGTCACATTGCTCCAAATCAAAGTGAATGAGCAATGAGGTGGCAGAGCCAATCACAATACTCAAATCTTCTAGTTGCAAGTCAGTGGTCCTATTCATTATGCACATTAATTTCTCACAAAGCCTGACATTTTATTCTTTGAGCTCTTTCAATTAAGCTAATCACACATCCAAAGATTCTCTCTAAAAACAGCTCAGGGATAGTACTTTAAGGGAGAACTTTTCACTAATTCCGTAATGTGCTACCCACTTGAAAAACATTCTACTTGGATGCTACAAAGTCTTGCCTTCACATATGGTCAGTTGTGTTTTGATTTTATTTGTTTATTTGTTTTTTAAATTAACATGGAGAACTAGTTTTTCTAAATTTGTAGTTGACATGACACTGCAGAAGTATTCAATATATTACAGAAGCAAAGAGTGAAAAATCAAAGTTTGTGCAAAAAGTACACTAGACCAATATCGATAGGGCTCCCATTTGAATGATGGACTTAATTTCTTACTCATATTTGGAGAATTGGTACCAATGAAAAGCAAATAGAGGATGTACCAAGAAGCACATAAAAATAGTATAAACAGACTTTAAACAGACAAATAGGTCCAAGGATAGGATTAGCTACCTGCAAAACAAGTTATATTCATCATATTGGAGGTTTACCTAACTTAGGGGAACTAGCCAGCCACTTAGCAAAGATATTCTTAGCAAAGATTCATGCATAGCTTGGGGGCCTGTTTAAAATGACTTTTTTGAGACTAATTCCATTCATTAGATCCAATGATTCAGTGATCACTTGGCTTAAGTTTTGATGCATAAATTGATGGGACACCCAAAGGAAAATATAACAGCAATTATAATCTGCCAGGCTCAGGGATTGGGACTGAGTCTACTGTTACACTGGATAAGCTTCTCCCAAGTGGTGGTACAATGAAAGAGGAGAGCAAGGGTATACAAAGAACTCTGAAAACACCTCCAACTCTTCCATAATGCAGCCTGCAAACAAGAGATGTGACATTACCTTTCCTGGTGCAAGGCTTCTCGTCCATTTGGCTTCTCTGAGAAATGGTATCACTCTTTGTGGTGGAATTTCCCTCTACCCTGAATCTCTTTTACCACGACTGTTTTTTATCTATGGAGAGAACATTATCCAATGACACACAATTTTCTCATATTAATGTTGCCTCCTCTAAGCATCTGTAAAAGTTTTGACTCAACGTCAATACATGATTGACATCCTCGTATTTCTTTACTGTTATAATTTCAAAGGACTATATTTTACCCAAAAATATGACTCTAAGTCTAACAATAAAACTTGTAGTCAGTCATATAGAATCTAATCATTCATTTCTTCACTTGCTCAATAAGGATAACAGTCCTTTCTGAGTGATGCTATAAGAATTAAATGAGAAAATTATAAGTGCTTTATAAAATCATACAGAATCATCCAAATGTAAAGAAGAACTATGGTGTGTATGTAACAGATCAGATTAGGAGACAGTTAAAGTCAAGAGCTGAGAAGGAAGGTTCTGGAACAATCTTTTCTTTCATTTCTAACAATGTTTCCAACTCATCTGTGCAACCAAAACAATGATCTTTGCTATCTTCTTTGAAGTTGAAGGACGTATACATACATTGTGTAATACATACATTGTGTGAAATATCTCTTTTATATATATATCTCTTATATTTAAAGGTTTGTTACTGTTATTGTCATCTCCCATCAAATGAACCCTGAATTCATGGTGACCTCATGCACGATGCACCATGCCCCTGATTGATTGCAGATCAAACTATTGTGGGCCATAGGATTTTCACTGGCTGACTTTTAGAAGTACATCACAAGGCTTTTCTTCCTAACTTAAAGGTTTAAATGTATTACATTTAATACATATACTAACGTATATGCATGTATTATATATATATTTAGAGGTTCAATATGCATTCTATTTAAAGAACTATATTACTTTTGTCTTCACTACGCACAATTTGGACAATTTATTAGACTGAAAAGGTCTTTAAATTACTTTAAAAATTATACTCAAAGAGGTTTTCTGCTACAATTTCAGATCAATTCAGTTATGTTGACAGGCAGGGAATTCATGACTCCAAACATGGACATGTTCAATTTGATATTTGTAATTAGTCAAACTCTCTTTGAAGATTCATACATTTATTTAAGAACAATCTTCAGCCCTAATAATGTTGTTGTTGTTGTTCTGTGCTGTGGAGTTGGTTCCGACTCATAGTGACCCTGTACAGGGTTTCTGAGGCTGTAAATCTTTATGGGAGCAGAAAACCTCATCTTTCTTCCATGGAACAGCTGGTAGTTTTGAAATGCTGACCCTGAGGTTCGCAGCCTGATTCATAACCATTATGTTACCAGAGCTCCTTACATTCCAGCTATTACTAATTGGAAACACACACACACGACTTCATAAACACTTGTACTATACTTACACTTCATTGTTACAAATTGCACCCTTTCTGCATATAAATTTAACATTACATGCCAGTAGCTTTAAAGATGTTCATGATCTATTCTTGGATTGTTGTTGTTGTTGTTAGGTGCCATCAAGTCGGTACCAATTCATAGCGACCTTATTCACAGCAGAACAAAACATTGCCCGATCCTCGGCCAACCTCACTACTGTTGCCACACTTGAGTCCATCGATGCTGCCACTTGGCCCATCCATCTCATTGGGAGTCTTCCTCTTTTTCTCTGACTCTCCATCTTACCAAACATGATATCCTTCTCCAGCGACTGGTCCTTCCTGACAACATGTCTGAAGTATGAGAGAAAAAGTTTGGCCATCTTGACCTCTAAGGAGCACTCTGGCTTCTCTTCTTCCAACACAGATCTGTGTGTTCTTTTGGCAGTCCATGGCACTTTCAATATTCTCCTCCAACACAATAACTCAAAAGCATCAATTCTTCTACAGTCTTCTTTATTCACTGTCCAGCTTTCACATGCATATGAGGTTATTGCAAATACCATGACTTGGGTCAGGCACACCTTAATCCTCAAGCTGACATCTTTGCTCTTCCACACTTTAAAAAGGTCTTGTGCAGAAGATTTGCCTAATGCAATACATCGTTTGATTTCTTGACTGCTGCTTCCATGAGTGTTGATAGTTGATGCAAGAAGAATGAAGTCCTTGACAACTTCAACCTTTTTCCATTGGTAAGAATGTTGTTTATTGGTCCAGTGGTGAAGATTTTTGTTTTCTTTACTTTGAGATGTAATCCATACCGAAGACTGTGCTCTTTGATCTTCATCAGTAAATGTTTTAAGTCCTCTTCACTTTCTCATAAAGACAGATGCACATTAAAAATGTTTCCAAACATTGTTTGCAACAGTGGTTATGACAGTAAAATACTAGAGGGAGTTTAATCAAATGATAAGGGTTTGATTAATCAACTTGGATAGATTTTTTTTTGTGAGATCTATTAAAACAACATTATCAAAGATGTTGAATAATAGGAGAATGTTCACACTGTAGCAAACATATGTGTTTATACATATGCACACCCAAATACAGAGAGAAAAACAAAGCCAATCAAGAATCAGCAGTGGCTAATTCTTAGTTATAGAACATGATGATCACTCTATTCTTCAAGCTTTTCCATATTTATCAAAGAATTTCTTAAATTCATTTATTAACTATATATCTATATGTTACATAATCAATTCCAACTAATGACAACCCTGTGTATTACAGAATAGAAAAGCTACATAGGGGTTTCTTTGGCTATAGTCTTTACAGAAGCGAATTGACAGATCTTCCATGCGATTAGTGCGTACTCATTTTGTAATTAGGAAAAGTGAAGTGCATTTAAGAGGATAATAACTAGGCTTCATCAGTATGGTCAAGATAGTTTTCTATTTGCCAAATATCTGTACGATTCTGAGAATAAATTTCCCTATCTCAGTTGTGAAATCTTGTTTGATTACAATGGATCCCAACGGGTACCTAATTGCTGGCAAGAGCAGGTCAGTGTCAGGAAAGAGGCTGTGTGTTGCTTTGCCTTGGAAGGCTTCCAAGTCAGGTTACCATCTGTTTGTTATGAGGAGTTCAGCAGATTGTTCTACATTCAGATTCTAGCTGAAGCAGTCTGGAAGGCACACTGAGGGGACCCAGATTGATTTTCTATTTGATCCCCTTTGTGTTTCAATTTTGGCTCAAAAGAGTTTGAGGGTTCATGGGTGATCTATCAGATACGACATGAGGTAGTGAGACTCAGGCAGGAGGTTGGAGAAAACAACTAGAATTTAGTACTCACAGGTCCCAGAGAGAAAAACAACAATCCTCGGTACAGAACCACACAGGAAGTTGCATCAAAGACAAGACAACAAGCTGGAAATGTAGGGAAGGGCTTACATATGGCAAGTAGCATTGGGTCTCAGAGTGGCACATGTGAAAGCTCTATGGGCCAGCTGAAAGGTTCCTAGAACTTTAACACAGAGGAAGGAAGCAATTTTAGTCACAGACACCCATATGGAATATAAATAGGTGGGCAAGGAGCAACTATGCCATTTAGAGATTAGGCTATAAGATAATAACAGGTTCTTAACAGGAGATCATGGAGTCACAAAGCCAAAATTTTAAATTAATCAGTAAATAAAATGTAAAATGTAAGTAGCCAAAAAAAAAAAAAAAAAAAAAGCCAACCTGTTAGTTTTGAGGGAAAATGTGAAAAATATATTTAGTTATGTAATGTGGAAGTTTTCTTAAAACTGAAAGCAATAAACTGAATGCAAATGATGTTTTATATATATATGTTGTTGTTAAGTACTGTGGAATCGGTTTCGACTCATAGTGACCCTGCACACGGTTTCCGAGGCTGTAAATCTTTAAGGGAGCAGAAAGCCTCATCTTTCTCCCACGGAACCGCTGGTAGTTTCGAACTGCTGACCTTGAGGTTGGCAACCCGACTCGTAACCACTATGCTACCAGAGCTCCATATATATAAATATATGGAGTTTATATATATATTTTAAGTATATACATTATATATATAATACATGTATGTATATTAAATCAAATACTATATGTATATACAGTTTATATATATATTTAAAATACATGCATGTATATTAAATCAAATACTGTATGTATATACAGTTTATATATATGTCTATATATTTAAAGTACATGTATGTATATTAAATCAAATACTGTATGTATATACAGTTATATATATGTCTATATATTTAAAATGCACGTATGTATATTAAATCAAATACTGGATGTATATACAGTATATATATATTTAAAATACATGTATGTATATTAAAGCAGTAGTTCTGGTGTGGCATTGTGCATTAATGCGCCAGACTGCAAAGCTGTTTGAACTGCAAGGTCAGTGGTTCAAGCTCACCAGCTGCTCTTTGGAAGCCCTATACAGGGTCGCTATGGGTCAGAATCAACTTGACAGCACTTAACAACAACGACAACATATTAAAGCTACATTTTCTTTCATTTTATGTTAGTAAAATTAGATCACAAACCTATAACTTCAGTTGTCCTTCATGTTTCCCATCTGTGGACATCCAGTAAGAAGGGATACAAAGTCCTACTTAGCCTTTTTGAATTTTGCCTCAATAATTACTTGTGTTTGCTAATTTCCCTAATTTCTTTGCATGAGATAAATGAAGTAACCAGACTAATATCCCATAACTTTCTGAACAGGGGTCTTTCTGTGACATAGTAAGGGAAATGACTATTTAAAACATTCACACAGAAGCATATGAAATGATGGATTCTGTGCACTAATGTGATTGACATAAATTAAGAGGCAGTGGAATCAACTTTAGCCCAATTGAAAGCAATAGAAAACATATAGCACTGTCAAAGGAGTCCTTGAGTGGTGTAAACAGTTAAGTGCTTGTCTGCTGTTGTTGTTGTTATGTGCCATGGAGTCAGTTCTGACTCATAGCAACCCTGGACAGGGTTTCTGAGGCTGTAAATCTTTACGGGAGCAGAAAGTCTCATCTTTCTCCCGAGGAACAACTGGTAGTTTCGAACCGCTGACCCTGAGGTTCGCAGCCTGATTCGTAACCACTACGCTACCAGAGCTCCTTGTCTACTAGCCACCCCCAAAATTGTCAGTCCAAATCTACCCAGTAAATGTTGCTGTTGTTAAGTGCCATCGAATCAGTTCCAACTCATATATATTGATTGTGCAAAGAGCACAATCCACCCCTGACCTTGCAATGTGCAGCCCAGAGCTTATCCTATAGTGCCAATAATATGCTTCCCAAACCCTAGGGAGCACTTCTACTCTGCACACAGAATCACCATAAGTCAGACTGGACAGCAACCAACAACTAACAGTATTGTCAAGGACCTTCCCATTCAAAAGGGAAATGTGTAAATAAAGAGTAAATCGCATTAAAGCCATAAATACACTTAGGAAAACTGAATGAAAATTAAGTTAAAAGCAAATTGTATGGATTGAAAATTAGTTAGAATGCAATGTACAAGGGGGCTTCAAAAAAATTGATGGAAAAATTCCATTAACTTTTCTTTCTATTTTTTCCACGAGCTTTTTGAAGTCCACTCATAGGGTTATAGTTGAAATAAAATAATTAATAATATAGATGCTATGATTTATGCATAAGCAAAAGAATGAAATTTTCCTATTTTTCTTAGTCTAGAACTTACTATTTTGTTGTCCCATCTATTACTTCTATTCCCTGATATTTAGCCTATCTTGCATCATCTCTGTTAGCCAAGTCTGTAAGTTTACTCAGAGCAAACTTTACATGTGGCTGAAAGAGCATAAACCTGCAGTTCAAAGGGTATCTAGGGACTGAGTTCTGCTCTGCCATTCACAAACTGGGTAAACCTAAACAACTTTCATAAGCTCCCACTTTTGTTGACAGGAAAAAAATGAGGATAATACTAATTCACGAGATTGTTATGAGTAAAATTAACAAGCGCACGAAAAATATTCTGAATTGCAAAACATTGTATATTATAACATGTCACTATCAACATTTTATAATAAATAATATAATGTATGATATTACTAACAGTAGCAATAAATGGACACAGTGTTGGTACTTTGGCCCCTTAACATCCGTAAATGAGAAGAGGCTTACAGCACATAAAATTGTTAAGTGCTGTGGAATTGATCCTGACTCATACAATGGACCAAAACACTGCCTGGTACTGTACCATCTTCATAATTGTTGCCATGTTTGAATTCATTGTTTTAGCCCCTGTGTCAATTCATCTCATGAGGTTCTTGCACATTTTTGCTGACCTTCTACCAAATATGATGTCATCTCCTGAGACTGGTCCCTCCTGGTAACATGTCTGTTTTACTGGTTGTTAAATTGATTTTAAACTTATCCTTTCAAAAGTAGATTCTTATGGGCTGGAATACACAAGGTAAGTGGAGAGGGGAAGCATCTTTCTGCCAACATCAGAGAACATGGGAAGAAATAATTTCTTCCATGTCAGCAAAATAAATTCTCTTTCATCACCTTCTAGGTTTCTAAGGGTTTGGTATTTTTTAAAAATAAAATAAAATATTCCAGTATATTGCTTATGTTATTCTTTCAACTCATTTGTATGTTCAGTTACCAAAAAGAAGAAAGAAAGAAAACAAATAGGATTTTTGTCAAAAATGGTGGTTAATTCTGGAAGATAGGGTTATGTAAAATCTGAGGAGGAACATGACCCCTCACGGGCTTCCCAGCAAGTCAGAACATGACCAACACCTGTCTCCTGATTGCCTTGCTCTTTTCCTTCAAGCAAGAGCCTTGAACTGTGTCTTCTAGAACAGTATGAGGCCTCCTGGGCTTTGAAATCAGGATTTTTCCTGGGCAGGTTGAGACATGGCATCTTCATTGAACCTTTTCTCTTTCAAAGTCTTGTCATAGTACTAAATTGCCATGGAGTTAATTTCCACTCATGGCAACCCCATTTCAAATACATCTGGGAATCTGAAAAGACTCCTTAGTCCCACTTCCCAGACTCAAACCGTGCTGAATCTGATACAATACTCCATTCCACAGCCAAAGCCCATCTTATTCATGAAGGTGGCATAGTCAATACTCACTGAGTGCTTGGAGAAATGATCATCTTCCACGGCTTCCGTTGGCACCAGTGAACTCTGTAGCCTTGCTCGAAAGTCTTGATTGAATTGGTTACCGTTTTTAGAAAGTTTCTTCTTTGTTTTGGAATCAGAGACCATTCCCAGATGGAGAGCTTTAGGATTATGTTAATATTTTCCTTTTCACTTTTCCTAAATCTGTTCCCTCTCTTTAATGGATTTCTGATAGATCAGTAGTTGCCCTTCTATCCAAAGAGAACAAAAGTCCTTCCCTTCACTAATAAATTAGGATGGTAAGACCTAGACTGTAGACTAACTTGAAGAAAGAGAGAATTTCCAGCCCTTCTTTCCTGTCAAATAATTCCACACAGATTCACAGGGGTAAGCAATAAACCACGTGGCAGTCAGAAATCACCAGCTTGACCCTACATTTTCAGAGCAGAGAAGCTGGGCTTGGTTTTACTGCTTAATTTTTAACTTCAAGTCTTCACTGATAGAGTGAGACATCTCTGTGACATCCCAGTGTGTTTTCCTTCTCTGAATTGTGTATACAGCCATTTCATCAAGTCTTTTTCCTGGAAGACCACATGGTATAGAAGAAAGCAGGGTTCATGGAATTGGAGATATGGGGTCAAGTTCACTTTGACTTCCTAGATTTCTGTAACCTTGGAGAAGTACTTCTGGTTTTTTTAGTTTCTACTTTAGAAAAACAAGGATTCTAATACTCAACTCAAATTTAGTGAAATATTGACATTAACTGGTAGTAGTTTGTTGTTGTTGTTGTTGTTAGGTGACATGGAGTCGGTACCAACTCATATCAACCCTATGCACAACAGAATGAAACACTGCCGATCCTGGGCCAACCTCACAATTGTTGTGCCCACGGATGCTGCCACTTTGCCAATCCATCTTGTTGCAAGTCTTTCTCTTTGTCTTTGACCCTCCACCTTACCAAACATAATATCCTTCTCCAGTGTCTGGTCCCCACGTGACAACATGTCTGAAGTATGAGAGATGAAGTTTGGCAATCATGGCCTTCAAGGAGCACTCTGGCTGCACTTCCTCCAACACACATCTGTTCCCTCTTTGGCAGTCCATGGCACTTTCAGTATTCTCCTCCAACACCATAACTCAAAAGCATCAATTCTTCTACGGTCTTCCTTATTCACTGTCCAGCTCTCTCTCATCCATATGA
>NW_006408731.1:3571720-3579836 GCF_000296735.1 Chrysochloris asiatica | reverse complement strand
GCCTCATTGTCTCCCTTCTTCTGTTTGTCTGTGTATTCTTTCGCTATCCCTATCGCCGCTGGATCCCCCCTCCTCGTGAACCAAACACTCGTGACGACTATGTCGAGGGAAAACCCCGGCACTCTTTCTGCAGATATAGTCAATTAGATTTCTATGTATTCCATATGGTGAGGTCTATGTGTATAATTGTCTCTTATGCTGTCTAAAGAAGGTATTTGAAATGAACAAATCATTGATTTTTCAGAATTCTATCATGAGACCTCCAGCATCATTTCTATCACCAAGGCCATATTTTCCAACTACTGATCCTTCCTCTTTTCTCCCAACTTTTGCGTTCCAATCACCACATCTTGATTGCATGTTTGATCAATTTCAGACTAAAGTAATTGGTAGAATTCTTCTATTTCATGTCCACTGGCTTTAGGGTTGGTGCATAAGTTTGAATAATACTGGTATTAACTGGGGGATGTTTACAGCTATTTCTCTTCATTTTGAGTTGTGCCCCATCAGCAAAAGAAGGTCTTGCAGGCTTCATTCCTATGGGCTTTACTCCATTCGCATCATCACGGTCAACTCTACTTTGAGGAGGCAGCTCTTCCCCAGTTGCATTTTGGGTGCCTTCCAATCAGAGGGGCTCATTTTCCGACGCTGTATCTGACAGTGTTTCTTTGCTATTCATGAGGTTTCAGTTACTAAATATTCAGAAGTAGTTCGTCACTCCTTCTTCCTAGTCTATCTTTGTCTGGAAGCTCATCTGAAACCTCTTGTCCACCATGTGTGACCCTGTTGGCTTTTTAAAATACCGGTGGCCTAGCTTCCAGAATCACAGCAATTCACAAGTGACTACAGTAGGACAAACTGACAGACAAGTGGTGGAACTGTAGTAGGTCCTCATTAAATGGTGAGTTCCTGTTAAGTCAGCTAAATTTACCTTAAGTAGTTGGTGTTCATGGCATAATAAATGTGAACTCTGTCTATTCTACTGTCTTTCCACGAAGCTGCTGAATACTTCCTTCCTGCTTCTGATTTGATCTATGCCTTTCTTATTGCAGTATTCGTTGGTTCCAGACTCCTTGATTCATGTTTTACTTGTGATTCTTAATGTTTGAAAGGAGTCCTGGTATGACGCTGTAGGATAAGCACTGAACAGCAAGGTCAGTTTGATCTGCAAGGTCAGTGGCTCAAACCCACCAACTGCTCCTCAGAAACGCTATACATGGCTGCTATGAGTCAAAACTTAACAGCAACAACAACCTTTGAATGGTGGCTGTTACCTGCTCTTCCTTGTTTGACTCTCAACCTCATTAAATGAGGCAGAAGCCTGCCTACCCTTTCTGGATATATCTAGTTCACATTTCTTTAGGAGAATTCCCCTGTACTGGTCATTCTCACCAACCTCCACAAATGAACTAATTGGAACAAATACGTTTACCTTGCTACATGGTCCCTGTATTCATTTTCTATTGGTGTTGTAATATGTTATCATGAATTTAATGATTAAAAAATATTATCTTAAAGTTCTGGGGTCCTGGTGTGGTGCTGTGGGTTAATGCCCTGGACCATAAAGTCAATTTGAACCACAAGGTCAGTAGTTCAAGCTTTACTGATTGCTCCTCAGAAACCTTATACAGGGTCACTATGGGTCAGAACAGACTCAATGGCACATAACAACAACAAAAATTCTAGAGATCAAAAGTTTAAAATGGGCCTCATTAAGCCAAAATGATTGAGCCTTACTCTTTCCAGGGCTGTAGCCATACATTTACAGAGAACTTCCAGAGTTTCAAGCCTGATTCAGAAGAGGACTTGGAATGAGGGATATCATTACTGACATCAAATGGATCTTGGCTGAAGCAGAGAATACCAGAAAGATGTTTATCTTTGCTTTATTAACTATGCAAAGGTTTTGATTGTGTGGATCATGACAAACTAGGGACTACATTGAGGAAAATGAGTATTTCAGAATACTTAATTGTGCTCATGAGGAACCTGTATAAAGACAAAGAGGCAGTTGTTCAAACAGAACAAGAGAACACCGAATGATTTAAAATTAGGAAAGGTGTGTATTAGAGTTGTATTGTTTTTACAATACTTATTCAATCTTTATACTAAGCAAATAATCTGAGAAGCTGGATTATATGAATAAAAACATGGCATCAGGATTTGAGGACGACTAATTAACAACCTGTAATATACAGATGATACTAACTTGCTTGCTGAAAGCAAAGATAACTTAAAATACTTACTAATGAAGATCAAAGACCACAGTCTTCAGTATGGGTTGCACCTCAATGTAAAGAAAACAAAAATTCTCATCACTGGACAAATAAACAACATCCGTGTGAATGGAGAAAAGATTGAAGTTGTCAAAGACTTCATTTTGCTCAGATCAACCATCAATACTCAGGGAAGCAACAGTCAAGAAATAAACAATGTATTGCATTAGGTAAGTCTGCTACACAAGACCTCTTTAAAGTGTTCAAGAGCAAAGATGTCAGTTTGAGGACTAAGGGCCACCTAACTCAAGCCAGTGTATTTTCAATAACTTCATATGCATGTGAAAGTTGGGCAATGAATAAGGAAGACCATAGAAGAATTGATGCATTTGAGTTATGGTATTGGAGGAGAATATTAAAAGTACCATGGACTTCTAAAAGAATAAACCTATCTGTGTTGGAAGAAGTACAGCTAGAATGCTTCTTCAAAGCCAGGCTGGGGAGACTTTGCCTTTCATACTTTGGACATATATCAGAAGGGACCATTCCCTAGAGAAAGATATCATGTTTGGTAAAGTGGAGGGTTGGAGAAAAAGAAGAAGACCCCCAATGAAATGGGTTGGCACAGTGGTAGCAGCAATGGGCTCAAACATAGCAATGATTGTGAGGTTGGCATAGGATCAGACAGTATTGTGCATAAGGTCGCTATGAGTCGATACTGATTTGATGGCACCTAACAACAACAACTCCCTCCAGGAAGCACAGTGACTCCATAAGATAATTACTGGACTCCAAATACCAAGGTCTGTCAGAGGCTTAAGTCCACCAGCCACTCCACCAGAGAAAGTTGAGTCTTTTTGCTCCTGCAAAGATTTAAAGCCTGGGAAACTCTATGAGTCAAAACGAACTCCATGGGACTTAACAACAACACTCCCTCCAGAGACTTTTGGGAAAAATCTTTTTCTTGCCTTTTCTAGAAGTCACCTGTCTTAGTCTGAGTTCTCTAGAGCAGCAAAACCAATGAAACTTATATGGTGGTGGTGGCTATGTGCCATGGAGTTGGAACCGACTCAAAGCAACCCTGTATAGGGTTTCCGAGGCTGTAAATCTTTACGGGAGCAGAAAGCCTCATCTTTCTCCCACGGAACAGCTGGTATTTTTGAACTGCTGACCTTAAGGTTCGCAGCCCGATTCGTAACCACTACGCTACCAGAGCTCCTTGAAACTTATATATGTACACATAAAGAAACGTTTATATCAACAAAAGGGCTAACACAGTGGTAGAGGGGGGCATGTCCCTAGTGAGTGGATCAGATGTCAGGCTGGAGGCCTCTGACTCATGTAGCTGCAGGGCTGAAGAAACCAGTTTCACAGATCTGACTGCAGGCAGGTAGGTCGGGCAGGTAAGATGACAGGCTACTGATGACTCTCAGGATCAGCATGCAATAGAACAGGCCAGTGGCTCAAATCCAAAGAACTGGAGATCAGATAATGAGCCTGATAGAGAATCCAGACCCAGCAGAACGCAAGCAAGCTTTGCTATGTGTTACAACAATCCTGAAAAAATATCCTTTCAACTGATTGGCTGCTCATAGCAGCTCTCATATGGGAGATGACTACATTTTAACTGCCAAACCACTGAAAATCCTGGCCCAATCAAGTTGACACAAAATCTTAACTATCATACCACCTGAATTCCCTGGTTTTTTGTCTCCTTCCTTTATCTTTAAAGCCAACAGCAAAGTATCTTCAAATTTCTTCCTCTCAATCTGAACATCTTTTCTCTAATAGGGCTCCTGGGGAATACAATGAGCCCACCTAGGTAAACTAAAATAATCTCTCTATCTCTGCAAAGTCCCTTTTGTTGTGTAAAGTAACATTCACAGATTTCAGAGATTAGTACATGGACATCCTTGTAGAAGTGGTCATCAGTCTGTCTGTCACCGTCATCTTTTGAGGGGTGGGAGGGTAGCAGGAAGAACTGAAGCTATGGAGCCTTCATTCTTTAAATTAAATTTTCTGGCTATTGGCTTATTGTAAAACCATCATGTATCATCAGTTTATGAAAACAATTATAAAGGGGACATTTGAGAATTTTCTGCTAAATCTGTCC
Organism: Chrysochloris asiatica; assembly: GCF_000296735.1. NCBI lineage: Eukaryota > Metazoa > Chordata > Mammalia > Afrosoricida > Chrysochloridae > Chrysochloris > Chrysochloris asiatica. The sequence goes on along the minus strand of NW_006408731.1, from coordinate 3,575,507 downwards.
AGAAAATATGACATTGTTACCAGGAAAATGGCTCTTTATCACCTGCCACTGATGGAGCCAATAATATTCAGAGACAGAATTCAGAGCATAGAGCAAAGCATTTCTTAAGGATTGATACTCATGAGAATCTTCCAAATCTGTCTCCCAGCATAAAAGGGGAAGAGAGTCTTTATAGGGATTTAGGGTATGAGGTAGGGAGCAGAGGGAATTTCAGGAGCTCTCCATTGTCTGTTTATTCAAGGTCCTAACCAAGCTGTCTCCAGCTGCCTGGTGCCATTAATCTCTCCAGGTGGTGGTTATCAGTGGTCATCAAAGATGTATGGTGGTTTCAGCTTGAACCATAAGTTCAATGGCTGAACCATAAGATGTATGGTGATTTCAGCTTGAACCGTAAGGTTCAATGATTCAAACTCATCAGCCACTCCTTGGAAACCCTATGCAGGGTTGCTATGAATCAGAACTGACACGATGGCACTTAATAATAAACAACAAAGACAAAGAAGTGATTACTTCTAGAAAAAACTATTGTATTATGATGACAGGATGGCCATTCGGGCCTTCTTCTGTCATTTTGCTGTGTTGTTTTTGTTAACTGCTGTCAGAGTGACCCCATATGGAGTCCTGGTGTGGCGCTGTAGGATAAGCACTCAACCACAAGGTCAGTTTGAACTGCAAGGTTCATGGTTCAAGCCCATCAGTCGCTCCTTGGAAACCCTCTACAGGGTCAATATGAGTTGGAACAGACTTATTGGCACTTAACAAGAACAACAATAGGGTTTCTGAAGAGTGGCTGGTGAGTTTGTACTGCCAACCTTGTGGTTTTACCCTTTTAATACCTTGGGGGTTCTCAATGCTCCATTCCAACATTTTCTCATTTGAACAAAGGCATGACATGAGCTGGCAGCAGTCCTGGTAGAAAAACTAGCCAAAAGTTGATTCCAAAAGAAGAGTAAATAAAAGGTGAATGTCATCAATAGTGTCCAATGCCACAAGTAAGACTGCATATTTCAGGCTGCATCTTTTGTTTAAAAAGTGTATTTGTATAGTTAGCGTTGCAAGCTCCCTGAAATGATCTTGTACGTTGTTGTGAAAACAATTATATCCATAGTTCTTGACACAGTATCAGGCAGTAGTACTGTTACTGTGATGTGCTATCAAGTTGGTTCCAACTCATAGTGACCCTATGTACAACAGAACAAAACACAGCCAAGTCATGAGTCACCCTCACAACTGTTGTTATGTTTGTTGTAGCCATGGTGTCCATCCATTTCATTGGGATCGTCCACATTTTTGCTGACCCTCTACTTTACCAATCATGGTGTAGTTTTCTAAGGACTGAATCCCCCCTGTTGACATGCCCAAATTACGTGAGGCTATGTCTTGTCATCCTCAATTCTAAATAGCATTCTAGCTTACTTCTTCCAAGACAGATTGGTTCCTTCTTTTGGCAGCCCATGGTATTTTTATATTCAGCAGTACGGGTTTGATAAGTATTGGTTTACTGAATGAATTCTTAAACCACACTCGCCACCAGGGATCAAGATTTCTGTAACTACTCCAAGATCCTCTACTCTATTATGATTTTCACCTAACAAAGTGTTATTAAATCAACCTTAGTGAGCTGTACATGCATAGCTTATTTACAAGCATCAAGAGTAATGTAGCACAATGGGATTTTGCCAAAGCCAACCCTGTGATGAAAAATATCCTAAAGGGAGTTCTGTGGACAGAGAACCAACAAGAACAGACAACAACCAGGAAGTAATGTATGTGGCAGCATCACCTGGAAGTCAATTGACAAATGGAAGAGTTGAGAACAGAATAAAATTATAAGAACAAATTCAGAGGATCTGGAAGGTCAGTCTATGATCAAAACAAGTACAATGTGAAAGAAGGTAAACAAAGAGGAACAGAGATCTAGGTGGTGGAAAGGTCAGGTAGATTATAGGATAAAATAGACTGTCTTAAATGGAGAGAAAAGTTAGTGGAATATAAGGTAACCACAAAGGTGGGGTTGGTGTGGGTGGTTTCAGGGGAGGTGGAGGGAAGCGGCGGTAGAGCACAGGGTAAAGGCAGACACATCATAGTTTGAGTGTTGGGGAGGGCAATACAAGAAGGGTGAGAAGGTAGAAGAACAAGATAGATAGGGGAACATTGAAACAGGTTTGCATGGCCTAAGTGGGACAGAGGTAAATAGTGAAGCATACTTAACTTTGGAACAACAGGGCTCTGTGATACACAGATCTAGGCATAGTTTGAAGAAGGGGAAATAATACTAAGATGTTTGACTGTCTTATGAATATTGGTTTTCCTTTCCTGCTATTGTAAAATAGACACTTGAGTGGGATAGAAAGGAATGTCAGGAAACATGATTACAGAAAACTTGTAAGCCCATCTCCAGCCTATAACTGATTGGAATACCTAAAAGGGGTTCTAGAAGTTGCCCAGTGACACAAGCTCCTTGCGGAGCCTTTGCAGAGTATAGGACATTAGTTGGAATCCTGAGTCTCATCCAGAACCTTCTGAGGTGGGACACTCCCACTAGAAAGGACAAGCAGACCGGCCTAGAATAGCAAGAGTGACAGAAGATGCATCTTCAAAGAAAGATCATCAGGAAAACCCAAAACAAAAATGGCAGTATGATTGGCTACTACAAGAATAAGCAAGGCAAACAATCAACTTCCTTCAGGACAAACCCCTCTCTAAGACTGAAACTCAAAGGGAACACATGAGTAGGCATGTAAGCTTGCTGACAACCACATTGGTCTACTGGTGAGTTAAAGAGGGGAAAGGCGGCAATGAAGAAATGGGCTGAGTTCAATTATGGTCCATCGACTTCCGTTGACCTGGAGATGAGAGAGAGAAAAGGAAGGGCTGCTGGTCCAATGGTGAGACGTGGGGACACCTGAGCCCATGGACAAGGACATAGCCATGGAGCCAGAGTTGAAAATGAAGTATCCAGCTGATATGAAGGGAGGGCAGAGGCAGAAGAACACCCAAATGTGCATATAGTATCCATTTGACCTAGGCTCAGTGGCTTGATAATCAGAACTCATCTAGAGGAAGATTACAAAAAAAATTTTTTTGATAAAGGAAACAAGGGTAAATTGCTACAATTTGATGAACCTGATCTATACTCATGGCAGTAGTAACTCTAAATACCAACAGGGAGGGAAGGAATCTTCACATCAAGTATCAATGCTATCCCCTCTGTAGACAGGGTATAGAGGGACGGGCAACTTAGACATTGGCTACCTAAAGTGAGGGGGCGATAAAGACACGAAGTGACTGGCTTACAAGGTTTCAAGAGGGAGTAAAATTTAAAAGTGTGTGGGGAAAAAAGAGTTCCCACTGAATAGTAGTCATCCTGTCTAGATGGGTCTGGTGAAAAGAGATGGGGATAAGATTCTTATGATTCAGTAGTGAGTAATTGTTATCATGACTAATTGAGACTGTCATAATTGTAAAGGTAGAAGTTTTGTAATGAAAATGGATAGACAGTGAATCTTACAGTCCAGAAACAAAGGATCTTAGGACCATCAAGGAAGAAAAGCACAAGCGGAATGTGGGACCTTGTCCAGAGAAGCAGCGACACCAGAAATGGAGGCAGAGATGGGGACATGGAGAGGGGGAGCGGCTGAGGGCTCTAGATTCATGGGAAGAGAGGTACTAAGAGATGGTGGCCATGAGGCAGACTTGCAGAATGTGCCCTTTGGTGGTGTAAATTATTATATATGCCTGAGTGTTTTTTGTTTTTCTTTTAAAAGTAATAGAGAGAAATATTGTT
>NW_006408731.1:3532987-3571620 GCF_000296735.1 Chrysochloris asiatica | reverse complement strand
CTTTGGTGGTGTAAATTATTATATATGCCTGAGTGTTTTTTGTTTTTCTTTTAAAAGTAATAGAGAGAAATATTGTTAACTGATGGTACATAGAGGGGACTGTAATCATTGTGATGAAACAAGTTGTATGGTATGTTGAATGTAAAACTGATGATCTGCCCTGTAAAGTTTCACTCAATCCATAATAAAAACTTAAAGGAACAACAACAACAAAAAAAAAAAGAACACACGCTGATGCGTCTTCGTCCTGTGATTTTTTATTCTTTATTTGATAATCGCGTCAACCAAGAACTTCAAGATCTCCAGACTTTGGTTAGGAGACCCAATATCTCTTCTTGCCTCAATAACCGTATTTAAATGAATACCCAATGCAGAGAGAAATTACTTTTATAAAATAGGATGCAGAGGCAAGGTTACATGGATGAATGTGAAGTCTCCCTAAGTACAGACACAGGTAACACTGGCCCTTTCAGAAGTATAATTGCAATAGATTGACCTGAATGTAAGACTGCTAGAGGCTAGGAACATACTACACGACAGTTGATGAGTTTTTTAGCCTTATAAATCTGATTCTTGAGTCCATGCCCCAAAGAGATCTGAAATAAAGGGAAGAAGTTGAATCAGCAAAATTGAAATATATATATAGCAATGTAGCACAAATTATCAAAGTTCTCTGGCCTGTCATTAACAACTAATTACAATCAGAACAGTTTAAGTCCACATTATTTTGTGAGAATTTGTTGTGCTCCAGATACAATGCTGCCTTCTAAGAATGCCAGTTTGTTTATGACTTAGCCTAAGCTTCTGTGGCAAGATGGCAGAGTGGGTAGACGTGCTGGGCAGATGTGCTGTAGCAAGGGTATGGGAGACCAAGTGAAACAGGTAAGGATGGTGACCCTAGAACTCTGAACTTCAGAGAATAAGACAGAGAGGTGGCTAGAGTGCCAGCTAGAAGAGGAAGCTGAACAGGAACAGTAAGAGAGAGAAAAAAATGGGCAGGCTGTTGTCTGGTCTGGAGCCGCACAGCCATCTTGAGCTTTTTCAGGGTGCTTGGAGGCACAGGATAAGACTGGAAGTTGGTGGCAAAGGGGTGCAGTTCTTCCTTGTTCCCCATTCACTTCTGATAGTAGGGGGCAGGGACAGCCCCTGCCCTCACAGCCCACAGGCCAGCAGCACACCCTCCTTCCTGCTCAGCCTCTGCTCTATCTGAGATCAAGTGCCAGGCATAGCATACCCACCTCTGGAAGTGTGTAAGCCTATCCTTAACTACAACATACAAACAGCACACAGAGATAGAGGCTTCCTGTCTCTATCACATCCACCAGGAGACACATGGTAAGTGCCTGAGAACATACCAACATACAATCATCAATTCAATATAAATGCAACAACACCACAATGTCTAAGAGAAAACAGACAAGTTCAGCTTAAATGAAGAAACAAAAGAGAGTGTCTCAGATAAGTGACCAAAATATAGTCAGAAATAGTATCAGAACTACATGATAAGAAATTGAAAAGAACAGTATTTAGGTACCTTCAACAGATTGAGAAAATTGTAGAAGAAATCAAGGAAAACATAGACAAAACTCTAGAAGAATTCAGGAAAGCACTACAAGAACAAATTGACAAAACAAATTAAAAACTTGGAAGCCATACAAAAACAGCAATTAGAAATTCGGAAGATTGATATTAAGACTTCAGAAACAGATAACAGATCATTAAATTTCAAAATAATTGAAAGGGCAAAGAAGTAGAATTGATCCAATAGAATTGATCCAATGGAAAACTGAATTAGTGAGCTTGTGGAAAAGTTTGTCAATTATCATCTGCCAGAAGAACAATCAGAAAACAAAACAAAAATCAGAAGAAAGTCTAAGATTCGTGTGGGACGCTATCAAGAGGAATAACTTACATGTGATTGGAATTCCAGAATAGGAAGAGGCAAAAAAAAAAAAAAGGTTGAAGAGCTGTTGGAAGAAAACTTCCTTAACATCATGAAAGACAAGATATGCATTCAAGAAGCTGAAGAACTCCAAAAAGGCTAGACCCCAAAAGAAAATTGCCCAGACATTATAATCAAACTTTAAAAACCAAAGACAAGGAAATAATCCAGACAGTAACTCAGAAAAACAAAAAGCTACCTACAAAGGAGCTAATAAGATTAAACTCTGATCTCCCAGAAACCCATGCAGTTAAGAAAACAATGAAATGACATATATAAAACTGTGAAAGAAAAGATTCCCAGCCAAAAATCATATAACCAGCAAAACTGTCCATCAAATATGATGGCGAAATGAGGTCATTTCCAGATAAACAGAAATTGGAAGAATTTGTAAAAACCAGACCAATATTACAAAAAACACTAAAGGTAGTTCTATGGACAGAGAACCAACAGCAGATCACAACCTGAGATGAACCTCTATGACAATATCACCCAGAATTCAACTCAGATGTACAAATGTCCAAAATAAAGCAAATCTGAAAGACTGAAAATAGGGAACAAGAGATACTGATTTGTAACAACAACAACAAAACGCAAAATGAAAAAAAAAAAAAAAGACTTGACCATGACTTCATGGAGTTCAGAGTCTGGTGAACACAAAGACAGCCAACTAAGATGAATGGCAATGAGCACAAAGGATACATGTGTGACCAGAGTAATAGGGAGAGAACAAATAAAGGGCTCTGCCAAATCAGGGGCTTATGGGAAAGCTTCCCAAAGGAGGTCAGTGTTCTTGGGTGGAATGAATGAGTCAGTAACATAAGGGAAGAACGTTCCAGGCAGAATGAAGTCACAGAGATTTGGTATGGGAAATTTGAATTGTTCAACACAGCTAGAGATTAAAGTGCAAGACATGATGAGAATTTGGTGAACTGACTGGAAGCATGATAAATATTTCTTAATCTAGCCAGGAATGAAAAAAGAAATTTTAATTCTCCTATTAACAAAGACTGTAAAATCTGGGGGAGTTATTTGAACAAGGTAAATATGACTCAAAGGAAGAAATTAATGAGGTTTTATTAATAGATATCAAGTGAGATTTGGCTAGGAATATAATAAATTTTAGTATCACAAAAACATTGATTATTTCCAAATTAATAAACACATTCAGTGAAAATTCAATTAAAAGGTGAAGAAAAATGGAAGGGCAAACCTAACTGCCTATCAATGTGATACTGAGTAAATATATTGTGATGCACTTTGATCACAGAAAATTAAGCTACAAAATGAGTAATAGCTATACCATGACTCGATGGCACACAACAACAACAAAATATAACTTTAAATTAAGAAAGACTGCAATCAGTAGTTCACAGTGGCTCTATACAGTAAGCACTGGGCTGCGAGACATAAGGTCCAAGATTCAAGCCAACTGGCCACCCCACAAGACAAAGATGAAGCTTTATGCTCCCTTGAAGATTTAACGCCTCAGAAACTCTAAACAGGATTGTTATGAGTAGGAACCAACTCAAGGGTTGCTATGAATAGGAACCAACACAGTAACACATAACAACAGTATATTATATGTATATATTTGTTCTGTATAATATTCTATGAGTTAGACCAAGACGTTAACTTTGGAAATCTGGTTTGGGGAAAAGTGGGTAAAAAATAGTGAATTAAAAAAATATATATATATGTATATATATGTTGTTGTTTGTTGGTATACAATGAAGTAAGTTCTGACTCATAATGACCCTGTATAGGGTTTCTGGAATGAAAAATCTTTACGGGAGCAGAAACCCTCATCTTTCTCTCATGGAACAGCTGGTAGTTTCAAACTGCTGATCTTGAGGTTAGCAGCCCAACTCATAACCACTACAGTACCAGAGCTCCATACACACACACACACACACACACACACATATGTACATATATACATATATACATATGTATACATATATATATATATACACACACACATATACATATGTAAAACTAGGAGTCCTGGTGTGGCACTGTGGGTTAATGTGCCAGACTGCAAAGCTGTTTGAATTTCAAGGTCGGCAGTTTAAGCTCACCAGCCACTCCTTGAAAACCTTATACAGGGCCACTATGGGTTGGAACCGACTCATTGGCACTTAACAACAACAACAGCATATAAAACTAAGCATATAGTATACAAAGCAGAAACGTGACCATGCAAAGAGCAACATGTACAGCCCCTTGTACGTAAAATTATGTGCACATGTTTATATGCATATTTTGTGAATTTATATAAGTAAATATATTTGTGTGTGTGTAAAGAGAGAGAGAGAGAACAAATATGATTGGATCCCCAGAATAGCTAAGGCATTTCCTGACTTTTTTCTGTATATTTTAGTTTCTGTATATTTTAGTTTGGTCAAAAATCATTCCTGGATGGTGCAAATGATTAATGTGCTCAGCTGCTAACTAAAAGGTTGAAAGTTCAAGTCCATCCAGTGGTACTTTGGAATAAAGGCTTGGCAACCTACTTCTGAAAAATCAACTATTGAAAACCTGATGGAGCATAGTTCTCCTCTGATACACTTAGGGTCTTCATAAATAAGAATCAAACTTGTGAGCTACTGGTAATCAGAAAAAGTAAAACCCTGTTTTAATTTTAGAGAAACTCAAATAATTCTAAGTTGGTGAGAGGTCAGGGGGAGGAATCAGTGGGGCCAAGTCACAAAGACCTTTCTTTCCTGCAATAGTCAGGACCCTGAGCTTTATCTGCAATTCCTATCCCTCCTCAACACAGATGGGTGTGACACAGGAGCAGAAATGCAGATCCAGTGTGCTGTGATCACCAGAAAAATACAAAACCTTTTTTTGAAGTGTCCATTTTACTTCATAATTATGAAATATGTTTCTGTTGTTACTAATTTCAAATTGTAGCAGACAGGAGAAGAAGAACAGATTGTAATATGCCATTGAACTGGGGGTGAGTTGGTTATCTAGTTTTCTTTGGTGGCACTGTGGGTTAATGCGCTGGACTGCAAGGTTGGTTTGAACTACAAGGTCAACAGTTCAAGCACATCAGCCGCTCCTTGGAAATCCTATACAGGATCGGCATGGATCGGAACCAACTCAACAGCACTCAACAATAACAACAACAGTCCCGAATCAAGGCAGAATCAAGACCCAGAAGTGGGAACCAGTGTGGAAGGAAAGATCCATAAGAAGTCTTCAAGCATCCTAAGACCAGAACTAAATGGTGCCTGGCTACCACTACCAACTGTTTTTATTAGAATCACAACAAAAGGGCCTAGACAAAGTGAGAAAAATGTAGAAAAAACATATTCAAAATCATAAGTTGAGACTGGCGGAACCCCTGACACTATGACCCTTTAGACTCCATTCATACTTGGAACTTGAACATTTCCCCGGGGATTACTCTTAAGCCAAACAATTGTTGTTGATGTTAATTGCCATCAAGTATACAGTTGCCAAGGAGTGGCTGGTGAGTTTGAACCACTGACCTTGTGGTTCAAACCAACCTTGTAGTCAGTGCTTATCCTATATCACCATACAAGGACAATAGATAGACCTATAAAGTGAGCAATAACCCTCATTAGTAATATAATCCTCAAAGCAATTAACAAACATACAAGATCAAAAAGGCAGCATTTGCCCCAAAACAAAAAGCTGAGAAGGCACCTAGGAGCAGGAAAGAAGGACACATGGAAAGGAGCATCACAGAAAGGAAGTGGGAAGAGGGCTCTTACAATGAAGGGATTGCAATTAATGTCACGAAACAAGACGTGTATAAATTTTTGAATGTGAAACTAATTTTCTCAGTAAACTTTCACCCAAACCACAATAAAATGTTTAAGAAATAAATAAATTAATTAAAATTTAAAAATTAAAAAAAAAGAAGTCCTTTAGTTCTGACTCAAGGACCAGGAAGTAGGGTGCTTTTAACACTTAGAAATAGTGGGGAGAAAGCCGTATCATATTCCTTTTCTCAGTTCTTTTCCACTTCAGCCATCAAACAATCTCATAGCCAAAGTAAAGGAACTTTCATCTCAAGTGAAGGAAATTATGGCCAAAAAATGATGGCCCTGGACAAGGGTTCAGTCACAAGAAGAATTCAGTAGAGTGGAGAGAACAAAGTCCCAGCTCTCTGGCCAAAGGCCCAAGAAACCGAAAAGTACCAAAAAGTTTGCGAAGAAAGGAGGCTCAGGAAGACAACCTGAACTCCCGTGCTCACTCCCAAGTTGAATTGTTGTTGTTAAGGGCTATTGTCAAGTCATTTCCAACTCATAGTTGACCCTGTATAGGGCTTCCAAGATGGAGCTCTGGTAGCTTAGTGGTTACGAAGCTGGCTGCGAACCTTAAAGTCAGCAGTTCGAAACTACCAGTTGTTCCATGGAGAAAAATAAGGCTTTCTGCTCCGGTATGGTTTTACAGCCTCAGAAACCCTGTACAGGGTCGCTATGAGTCAGAACCGACTCCATGGCACACCACGACTACCACCATTATATATATGTGTGTGTATGTATATATATGTATATATATATCAAAAACCTTCATAACTGGACAAATAACTTAACATCCTGATAAATGGAGTAAAGATTGAAGCTGTCAAAGATTTCATTTTAATAGTACCTACAATCAGTGGTCAAAAAATTAAATGACGTATTGCTTTAGGAAAATCTTTTGCAAAAGACCTCTTTAAAGTGTTCAAGAGCAAAGATATCACTTTGAGGACTAAGGTGCGCCTGATCCAAGGCATGATATTTTCTATCACCTCATATGCACGTGAAAGGTGAACAACAAATAAGGAAGACCAAAGAAGAATCGATGCATTTGAATTATGGTGTTGGAGAAGAATACTACAAGTACCATAGATTGCCAGAAGAACAAACTATGTTGGAAGAAGTATAACCAAAATGCTCCTTAGAAGACAGAATGGTGAGATTTCATCTCTCAAACTTTGGACATGTTGTTAGGAGGCATCAGTCCCTGGAGAAGGACATCATGCTTGGAAAAGTGCAGGGTCAGCGAAAAAGAGTAAGACACCCCCCCCCCAACACACACACACACACCCCACACACACCCTGCCACCAGCCATGAGCTGAATTGACACAGTGGCAGCAACAATGGACTCAAACAAAACAATTGTGAGGATGGCCAGAACCAGGCAGTGTTTCATTCTGCTGTACATTGTTGTTGTTGTTAAGTGCCATCAAGTCAATTCAGACTCATAGCAACCCTGTGTAGGGTTTCCAAGAAGCAGCTGGTGGCTTTGAACCATTGACCTTGTAGTTCTTATCCTGTAGCATCACACCAGGAGTCTTCTGTGTATGGTGGTGGTGGCTATGTGCCGTGGAGTCAGTTCCGACTCATAACGACCCTGTACAGGATTTCCGAGGTTGTAAATCTTTAGCAGAAGAGCCTCATCCTTCTCCCGCGGAACAACTGGCAGTTTAGAACTGCTGACCTTGCGGCTCACAGCCCAATTCGTAACCAGTGGTCTGTTGTGTATAGGGTAGTTATAAGTCAGAACTGAAGGCACCTAATAGCAACGTTGTTTCTTTACATACCATCAGATCATGCAGAAAACTAGACGTGGAGTGTGACTTAATCTATTCAAAGGAGTCTGTTTAATGCCTAAACTAAAACATCTAAGTGAGTAGGCTAGTCAAAATATGTACACAAGCAAAAATATTTGTGCATTGAGGTCAAAGGAGATAGACATTTCAAACCGAGGTCATTGAGGTGAAATCTTTCAGGCTTTTCAGCTCCAGCAAGTCTAGAGGACAAAGTACAAATTTAACTGTGGTGCTGTAGAATAAACACTGGACTGCTGACCACAAGGTCAGTGGTTCAAACCTACCAGCTGCTTTTGGGAAACACTGTACAGGGCTGCTATGACTTGGAACTGACTCAACGGCACACAACCACAATAATGAGATATACAACATTTTCTACAGTTAAAAGACCCGGTAATCTTCAACAGTCATTTTACCACTTTCCAAGGTCCACACAGGAGATTGTGGGGGCACTCCAGGGTCAGTGGTTCTTGTGGAAGAGGGACCCTCAGAACCTGTGTTTTCTCTATCAGTCTCAACATTTTTTCTTATCTTTCTTGTAGCATTTTAAATGTAATGTGTTTTTAAGCACATCTCAGCTTTCTGGAAACTCTTACAGGAAATAAATTATCTTCTTAGTTGATATATCCAGATAGAAGCTGCTCAAATAAATGTTCATTTTTGAATAAATGTTTAAATGCCTGTTTGCATATAATTAGCATTGTAATTTTGAATCACTTAAAATCATCCATATGAACAAGATTAAATACACATTTTTTTAGTACTAGCCAAAGAAGCGCTTCATTGTTGTTAGGTACCATCGAGTTGATACCGACTTATGCACAGCAGAACGAAACTCTGCCTGGTCCTGGGATAACCTCACAATTGTTGCCACGCTTGAGCCCATTGATGCTGCCACTTTGCCAATCCATCTCGCTGGGGGTCTTCCTCTCTTTCTCTAACCCTACCAAATAATGATATCCAGCAACTGTTCCCTCTTGACAATATGTCCGAAGTATGAGAGATGAAGTTTGGCCACCCTGGCCTCCAAGGAGCACTTTGCCTGAACTTCTTCCTACACAGATTTGTGGGTTCTTTTGGCAGCCATGGCATTTTCAACACTTTCTTAAAGGCAAGACCACATTGACAGAAGCCATTAGAGATGGAAAGCGCCACCTATTGGTGCAGGTGTAACCAGAAAAAGCACTAAAGATGCCATGTAAAATATATGCACACTTACTTTTAATAATGTGTCCCTTATGTAGATATGTAAAATGTGAGAGGAAGATGGTAACAATGGAAAATATTTTCTCCTAATAAGTTATGCAAAATGTAATGATGTTTTTAAAATACAAAAGAATAGCTTAACTAATAAAATTTTACTTAATGGTAAATTATTGAAACCCTCCCCCCATAATATCAATGAAATGGGCATTTCAATTATCACTATGTTCAATATTGTATTCATGTAAACAGGAAAAAAATTAAATGTTAATGTCAAATATTAATGGCCTAAATATTCCTACTAAAAGGCGAAGAGTGTTTGAATGGATAAAAAATATGCAAGAATTAAACATATACTAGCTAGAAGAGAAACACTTTAAATAGAAAGAATAAGAGAGGTTAAAAAACAAATGTCAAACAAAAAAAGATATACTATATAAACAGTAAGCGGCCCCGATAGCATAATGGATTCTGAGCTGGGTTTGCTAACCGCAAGATCAGTAGTTCGAATTTACGAGTCAGAGAAATTTGAGGCTTTCTGCTCCATTGAAGATTTACAGCTACAGACACCTATATAGGGTCACTATGAGTCAGAACCAACTTGCTGGCACAAAACTACCACCACCACCACATATCAACAGTAAACTAAGAGGCCGGAGTGGCCATATTAATTACAGGTAAAGACAATTCTACCATAACGGTAAACTACAGGTGGGTGCATGGATGCAAACGGAAGCTCCAAGGGTGTGGGAGGAAGAATGGGAGTATGTCTACATATTTACATAGGTTTGACAGAGGATAGTTGGATATTTATATATGGGTATTTACAATGGCGTCTTGGTGTTGGGCTGTACAATAAGCTCTGAATTGCTAGGAGTTCAAACTCGCCAGCCGCTCCTTAAAAGCCCTATACAGGAATGCTATGAATTGGAACAAACTTGATGGCACTCCCAACAACATTTTACCTTTGCTGCAAATATATTCATGAATGTGGTAGAGCATACAGGAAGCAAAGTTACAAAAACTTCCTTGACATGGTCAAACACCTTGAGGAAATGAGTCACTGGGTCTGGGTGCTCAGGTTCATAGTTTCAGAGGACACCAGGATCAATTGGCATAACACAGTGCCCAAAGACAAAGTTCTGCATCCTACTTTGTTGAGAAGAAGCTGGGTTCTTTCTTAAAAGCTTATGAGTGGTCATCTAAGATGTAACTTCTTGTCCTATTGGTTTCTTCCTCTCTGAAGGAAAGACGAGTGATGAAAACTGAAAATGTATGGAAACAATTAGTCCATTGGATTAACAGACCTTGGGAACATCAACCTTCATGATCCTGAGACTAGAAGTACTAGATGGTCCCCAGGTACAACTACCAACTGCTTTGAAAGGGATCATATTAGAAGATCTTGCATAGAGTGGGAGAAAATGTGGAACAAAATTCAAAATCATAAAAATGACCAAACTTAATGGTTGAATAGAGACTGGTGGAACCCTAAGACTATAACCCTTAGTTATCCTTTGGATCTGGAACTGATCTCACCCCCCATAGCTCAATTTTCAAGCAAACAATAGACAGATCTATAAGGGGAACCCTAACATTAAGAAGGTATACACACCTAAGAATAATCAACCATTTCAAATCAAAAGGGCAGCATAACTCAAGGTCAAAGTTCACAAGGGTTAACAAAGAAGGGGAAACAGAAACAAGAAACACAGGGAGGGAGTGTTTGAGGTGATTGCAACCAATGAGATGAAGCAAAATGTGTATGAATTGTTGAATGTAAAACTGATGATCTGCTCTGTAAACCTTCACCCAATTCATAATAAAAAGTAAAAAACAAAAAAAAAGCAGAAAGCCTCATCTTTCTCCTGAGGAATAGCTGGTAGTTTCAAACTGCTGACCTTGAGGTTAATAGCCCAATTCATAACCACTACACTACCAGAACTCCTTAGCCTAACAATGGTGGTGGTGGTGGTGTGCCATGGAGTCAGTTCCCACCCATAGCAACCCTGCATAGGGTTCCCGAAGCTGTAAATCATTTAACAATAGAGCTTCAAAACCTACCATCACCACCATTCTATTAATTACTGAAAGAAGTGTTGTTAAATCCCCTCCTGTAATTGTAAATTTTTTTATTTTTCTCTTTAACTCTTTCAATTTTGCTTTATGTATTTTGGAGCTCCATGCGGGAGAAAGATGAGGCTTTCTGCTCTCATAAAGATCTACAGCCTTGGAAACCCTATGCAGGCTTTCTATGAGTCAGAAGCAACACTCACGAAGCAGCAGTTAAGAAATCAAATGACCTATTGCATTAGGCAAATATGCTGCTCAAGACCTATTTCAAGCATTCAAGAGCATGGGTATCAGTTTGAGGATGAAGGTGTACCTAACCCAAACCATGGTATTTTCAATAACCTCATACGCATGTGAAAGTTGGACAGTGAATAAGGAAGACCTTAGAAGAATTGATGTCTTTGCATATTCAATAAAACACAGGAAAACATCTTTCTGGTATGTTCTACTGTGGGTCAAGATCCATTGGCAACAGCAATGATATCCCTTTTTCCATGTCCTCTTCTGAATCGGGCTTGAATTTCTGGCAGTTTCCTGATGATGTACTGCTGCAACTATTTTTTAAATTCTCTTCAGTAAAATTTTACTTGCATGTGATACCAATGATATTGTTTGATAATTTCCACATCCTGTTGGGTCACCTTTCTTTGGAATAGGCATAAATATGGATCTCTTCCAGTCATTGGCCAGATAGATGTCTTCCACATTTCTTGGCAGAAACCAGTAGATAAGGGATAATTGTGAGGTTGGCCCAGGATCGGGCAGTGTTTAGTTCATAGGGCCATCAATGCATAGGGTCTCTATGAGTCAGTACCGACCTGATAGCACCTAACAACAACAACAACAAGAGATAATAACACTGATGAGGTATGCACACCATACAACAGTTAACCATTCAAGATGGAAAGGGCAGCATTTATCAAAGGACAAAATTCAAAAGGGTTGGGAAAGAAGGCAGAATGGAAACAAGAATCACAAGGCAGAAGTAGGATAAGTGACGTGCATTTAGGGGATTACAACCACTGAAATAAAGCCAAGTATATGATTTGTTGAATGTTAAAACTGATGGTCTTTTCTTTAAACCTTCACTCAACTCAAAACAAAAAGTTAGATTTTTTTTCTTAGCATAGGCAAGTAAGTGCTTCCAGCATTGCTTTTCGTTTGTTGAAGACTTTCAGTTGGCACTGTCAATTCCTGAACCATCAGACCTCTGTCACATACAAGAATCAATATCTGACAATAGAATATTTCTGTTTCCCATTCTTATTTTTGTGCTGTTTTTGCCACATTTTTATTTTATTTTACATATTATAATTTATATGTCCCCAATACCAAAAGCAACAGGATGCAAGAAGGTAGGGGCTTGTGAGGAGACTATAGTGTATCAATGCATCCAACATTATCACAGATTGAAGTATGTTGTTGTCGTTGATAAGCGCTGTTGAGTCACTTGTGACTCATAGAGACCCTCTGTATAGGGTTTAGAAGAAGTGACTGGTGGGTTTGAGCCACCGACCTTGTGATTAGCAGTCCAGTGCTTATACTATAGCATCAAGATTCTAGAGTGAAGTTTAGAGGTAAGCAAAAATCCCTTAAAAGGTTTTATTAATTCTATGCTATGAAGATTCTATGAGGCCCTATGGGAGGGAACTAACAGAAAGCTAAGATGTGTCAAGAAATTTGGGTTCTGCAGGTGAATTTGGAGAAAGGAGAATTTCAGGACAAGGACAATAACAATGATATATTCAAGAAACCAAAAGAAATCCATTTTGGATTCATCAAAGATATTGGGAAAGTGGAAGGCAAAAGATAAGAGTGAACCGATAGCCAGGACTACATCTTCAGGTCATGATGAGGATGACTTTTAGTCCTTTAGTGACCCCTGACACATACAGTGACCACCTACATTTTCCACCTCTGGGGTTGGTGTTGTAGAATAAGTACAGGATTGATGACGGCAAACTTGGTGGTTCAAACTTACCAGTTTCTCTGAGGGAGAAAGGACAGGCTTTCTGCTCCTGTAAACATTTACCAGGTCACTATGAGTCTGCACCAATTCACTGGCAGTGGATTTGGTTTGGTTTGTTGTTTTTGTTTTAGGAGGAGGAGGTTAGTAAGAAGCTGCCATCCACTTTTAGTGTGTGCTGCCATCTGCTGGGTACCTAAGTAACTGCATGAATCTGAAGTAAGCCACCATTCCACCAATCCAGAGCCAGGGATTCCTTGCGCTATATGAGGGAACTCCAAAAAGTTCATGGGAAAAATGGAATTAAAATATAAAAATTAAATTAAATTAAAAAGATACAAACTTGTTTTTCCCTCAAGTTCATGACACTGGTAAAGTGATGGTACCAGCCATTTAGATCATCTCTAAAGAACTGAGGAATCTGGGTATTTAACCATGTAAATACAGTCTTCTTTACAATGTTAACTGAAGAAAACTTAGTATCCTTCAAGGATTTTTGAAGATTGGGAAATAAAAAGAAGTCAGAAAGAGCCCAATCAGGATTTTAGTTGAATACCCAATGATTTTCTACCGAAACTCTCGAAAAATTGCCCTTGTTGGATGAGAGGAATGAGCAGGGACATTGTCCTGGTGGAGAAGACAGATCTCTGTTGAAGCTTTCCCGGGCACTGTTCAGCTAAAGCTTTGGTTCATTTTGTCTAAACGCTCTCATAATATGCAGATGTTACAGTTCTTTGGCCCTCCAGAAAGTTAACACGAAGAATGCCATGAGTATCCCAAAAAACTGCTGCCGTGACCTTTACTTTTGGACTGGATCACTTTCATCACTTGGGAGTTTTTACTTTGTTTGAGCTTTGTCTTCAGGATTTTTGTACTGCAAAAGTCAAAGCATCGGATATTCAATTTACAAAAGTCGTGTTCCATCTCCTGTTGCAATTCTTCAAAGAAATGCTCAGGATGTTGAACCCACTTACTTTAAAATTACCTTTGAAAGCTTTGTTCTTGCTTGCAGCTGATCTGAGGGAAATAGTTTGGCACCCACTGAGCAAAAAGTATGCTCAACTTTAATTTTTCTCAGAGTCAGCTGAGATATCTATAATGTTGGCTATTTTTTTCTGCTGCTAATCAAAGGGTCTCTTCAATTAGGGTATGAAAAAATGAACTTTTTTCTTAGTAAATTGATGTGGGTGGCCTGCTGTTGCAGGCTTCATCTTCAACATTGTCTTATCCCTTCTTAAAATGAGTTACTCATTTGTTAACTGCTGATTTCTTTCGGTACTTGTCCCTATAAGCAGATCACTAGGTCTTTCTCCTGCCATACTGCTGGGTGAGACAGCAATCAGGAGATTCTAAGTGGCCTCGGGTACAAGAGCCATTCATTTCTTCTTTCCTAAATTTAGGGGCGTGAAAACCTGCAGTTATAGTAACTATTTAAATGTTGTTGTCTGATTGTTTTTCTCCTCATTATGGACCTTTTTCACCCCTTTACGTGCCTGGTCCTTTATTTTTTTCTATTAATTTTTCAATATTGAAATACAAGTCACATCTTGTGCCAAAAAAATTCACACTTTTAGTATGCTCAATCCAGTCAGCAGGTTTTAGTAGATTCATAAGGTTGATCAATCATCACTACTATCTGAATCCAGAACATTTTCATCTCCTCAAAAAGAAATACGATTATCTTTTAGAATTTCACTAATTCATTCTCATCTTTTCCCAGTCCCTCATAGCCCTTAATCTACTTTGAGTTTCTATGGGTTTGCCAATTCTGAGCATTACGTATAAAAGTAATCTTATAGTATATGGTCTTTTGTGTCTGGCTTCTTTTACCTAACAAAATGGTTTTAAGGTTAACCTATGTTCAAGCTTAGAGCAATGCTTCATTCTTGTTTTAAAGCTGAGTAATATTCCATTATATGACTATGTTATGTTATGTTTCCCTTTCATCTCTCAATGGACATTTGAGTTGTTTCCATTTTTTAATATTCAGGATAATACTGCTATAAACATTCTCATAAAAGCTTTTGTGTGAATATATGTTTTTAATTCTCTTGTGTGAGAGGAGTGGTGGAGCTAGGTCATATTCAAGCTCAATGTTTAAGTTTTTTGATACAATATCAAACTATTTTTCAAAGTGGATGCACGCTTTACATTTCTACAATTTCTCTACAGCCTCATCAATGTGTATTATTGTCCAATTTTTAAATTATTATTATTATTGTCATCCTAGTGGGTGTGGAGTACAAACTGTGATTCTGATTTGCATTTTCCAAATGCAAACATTGGATATCTTTTCATGTGTTTATTGACCATTCAAATATCTTTTTTGTTGTTGTTGTTGTTGTTAGGTGCCATCGAGTCGGTACCAACAAATAGCGACCTTATGCACAGCAGAACGAAACACTGCCCAATCCTGGGCCAACCTCACTACCATTACCATGCTTGAGTCCATCAATGCTGCCACTTGGCCAATCCAACTCATTGCGGGTCTTCCTCTTTTTCTCTGACCCTCCACCTTGCCAAACATGATGTCCTTCTCCAGAGACTGGTCCCTCCTGACAATATGTCCGAAGTACGAGAGACGAAGTTTAGCCATCTTTGCCTCCAAGGAACACTCTGGCTGCACTTCTTCCAAAATGGATCTATTGAGTCTTTTGGCAGCCCATGGCACTTTCAGTATTCTCCTCCAACACACTAACTCAAATTCTTCTATGATTTTCCTTATTTACTATCCAGCTTTCACATGCATATGAAATTATTGAAAATATCATGCCTTGGGTCAGGCGCACCTTAGTCCTCAAGCTGACATCTTTGCTCTTCAATACTTTAAAAAGGTCTTGTGCAGCAGATTTGCCTAATGCAATATGTCATTTTATTTCTTGACTGCTGCTTCCGTGAGTGTTAGTGTTGATAGTTGATCCAAGAAGAATGAAGTCCTTGACAACTTCAATCTTTTCTCCATTGATAAGAATGTTGTTTATTAGTCCAGTGGTGAGGATTTTTGTTTTCTTTAATTTGAGATGTAATCCATACCTAAGGCCATGCTCTTTGATCTTCATCAGTAAATATTTTAAGTCCTCTTCACTTTAAGCAAGCAAGTTTGTATCATCTGCATATCGCACGTTGCTAACGAGTCTTCCTCCAATTCTGAGGCTACATTTTTCTTCATATAACACAGCTTCTCAGATTATTTGCTCAGCATACAGGTTGACTAAGTATGGTGAAAGAATACAACCCTGTCGCACACCTTTCTTAATTTTAAACCATTCAGTGTTCCCATGTTCTGTTCAAACAATTGCCTCTTGGCCCAGGTTCCTCATGAGCACAATTAAGTGCTATGGAATACTCATACTTTGCAATGTTGTCCATACTTGTCATGATCCACACAATCGAAAGCCTTTACATAGTCAATAAAGCACAGGTAAACATCTTGCAGCCAAGATCCATCGGACATCAGCAATGATATCCCTCATTCCACAACCTCTTCTGAATCCAGCTTGAACCTCTGGGAGTTCTCTGTTAATGTATGCTTGCAGCTGATTCTGTATTACCCTTAGTAAAACTTTAGTTGCATGGAATATCATAGATATTGTCCGATGATTTTCATATTCTGTTGGGTCACCTCTCTTTGGAATGAGCACAAATATGGAACTCTTCCAATCAGTTGGCCAGATAGTTGTCTTCCAAATTTCTTGGCAGAGAGGAGCGAGTGCCTCCTGTGCCACCTCACTTTCTTGAAAGATTTCAGTTTTCATTCCGTCAATTCCTGGTGCCTTGTTTTTTGCCAATTCCTTCAATGCACCTTGGAATTTCTGCTTCAGGATCATTGACTCTTGATCATATGCTACCGCTTGAAACGGTTGAACATCAACCATTTCCTTTTGGTATAGTGACTCTGTGTATTCCTTCCATCTTCTCTTGATGCTTTCTGCATCATTCAATAATGTGCCCAGAGAATCTTTCAATAATGAAAGTCAAGGCTTGAATTTTTTCTTCAGTTCCCCCAGCTCGAGAAATGCTGAGCGTGTTCTTTCCTTTTTGGTTTTCTGTTGCAGACCGCAGGTACGGGGGTGTGGAGGACCGGTGTCATGGACAAAAATCCAGCACGTGGCCGCACTCAGACTTGCTGGCCAGAGACCCTGAGGGCTCAAGGAAGTAACCTCCGGACGTCCCAGGTTCATTGGCTTTTACAAACTCACTGTTGGGGTAGCTCTGTATAATTCTCTTTAGTCTTATTAATTTGTGCTATGCTTCAAACTCCTGTAACTGTAGCCTCTGACAAAATGGTTTCTTATGTGCCTCTCTCAATGCCTCCACTGTATCGGCAGTGCTTAAGGTGTTCTGGGAACAAATCTCTCTGAGGAACAAACTCTGGCCACTGGGCAAGCTCGTCCAACCTGTTCTTTATCAAATTATTCAGTTATGTTTGATATTAACTTAATACATGAGCCCTTGATACCCATGGACAAATATTAAAACAAAAAACTGTTCCTAAAGCCAAGGCTGTAAAAATTTCCAAAAGCAAGTTTCCCCCAAAGAATTAACTCAGTAGATTGGCGTATTCCGGGCCTTTGTCTAAAGAATAATAGGTGGCTGCCTTCCCAGTTCGACCCCAGGTGCAAACCATTCAGCTAGGCATCTTGCTTCCTCCTGCAGGCCTTGGCCAGACAGCTGACACAGCGGGACTCCTTTCAATCCTTTTCACCTTTTTCCCATTCGAGATTAGGTGCTATAGGTATGTTAATTAGCCTGGAGAAACCGAGTTGCTGCCCTGGGATTCGAACCTGAAAAGTACTACATAAATTTGCTTGAATTTCTGGAAAATTAAGGATGTTAGATTATCAAGACAATTTGCGATGTATGTTTTAGAATTTGATTCCTGTAAATCATTGTGTCCTGTTTTGAACGATTAATCACATTTCACTTCTGTACCCCGTCTTAATAAACCCCACCTTCCTTTGTGTAAAGCTCCTCCCCGAAATAAAACAGGGGCACAGACCGAAGCCCGCATGCATTACGGCTGGCATGCGAGGCATTACAGCTGGCAAGGCATGCATTAAGGTTTGCAGGGCGGTGCTTTACTGCCTGCAGGGGTCACGATGCTCGTAGTCCTGGGTCTGCCCGCCAGTGTCACATCCACTCTGGTTTCGGGGTGTTTTGTGTTCTCTCTCTTTGCATCTTTGTATGTATTTTTTCTCTATCTCTGTCGCCGCCAGATCTCCCTCCTTCGTGAAGCAAACTCTTGTGTCGAGGCCGGTTCTCGACAGTTTTCTGACTCCAGATCTTTGCACATTTTGTTGTAATATTTGCCTTTATCTTCTTGATCTGACCTTTGAAATTTTCTGTTCAGCTCTTGTACCTCCTCATTTCTTCCATTTGCTTCAGCATCTCTACACTGGAGAACAAGTTTCAGTGTCTCTTCTGATATCCATTTTGACCTTTTCTTTCTTGTCTTCTTAATGACTTTTGCTTTCTTCACGTATAATGTTCTTGATGTCATCCCACAACTCTTCTGGTCTTTGGTCTTTAGTATTTAATGTATCAAATCTGTTTTTCAGATGATCTCTAAATTCAGGTGGAATATATTCAAGGTCATATTTTGGCTCTTGTGGACTTATTTTCATTTTCT
Organism: Chrysochloris asiatica; assembly: GCF_000296735.1. Classification (NCBI taxonomy): domain Eukaryota; kingdom Metazoa; phylum Chordata; class Mammalia; order Afrosoricida; family Chrysochloridae; genus Chrysochloris; species Chrysochloris asiatica. Next base: position 3,553,228 of record NW_006408731.1, on the reverse strand, counting down.
TCAGCTTCAATTTGAATTTGCATATGAGTAATTGATGACTGTTCCAAGATTCATAAGACAGTCAAGCATCTTAGTATTATTTCCCCTCTTCAGACTATGCCTCAATCCCTGTATCACAGAGCCCTGTTATTCCAAGGTTGAGCATGCATCACTATTTTCACAAAAGTACAAATATTGCATAAGACCATTATTGTAAAATCTTAAGAAAAGACACCCATACTAAAAGGGGAAAAAAAAAGAAAAAGTTCTTTGTTGGTTACCTGTGGAGGTGAGGTGAGAGGGTTTGGAGAAGGTGCAGGGAGGCAATGATAGAGCACAGGGTAGGGGGCAGATAAACCATAGTTCATGGTGTTGGGAGGGCAATATACAAGAAGGGGTACGGGATGGAAAAACAAGGTAGATAGGGGAACACTGAGACAGGTTTGCATGGGCTAAATGGGACAGAGGTAAGTAGTGCTGCATGCTCATGTCACACATACATTTTTATTCCTTAACATGCAGAGGAAGTCTTTCTACTGGGGGCACTGGGTCCTCCTTTGAGATTTATGTGAGAAGCATTTTGAGAAAGTAAGTTTAAAAAGCAGAAATTTTTGTTTTCCTTTGCATTTCAACTTCTCTATTTCCTCCTGTGATCTTTCAGAGCCCCGCCTGCCACAGTAGTTTCACTTTTGAGTTTAACCCCGCCTACATTAACTTCACCCATGCTCCGAAAGTATCAAGTGTAGAAGGGACTAACAGTGAACATGTAACTCTCTGCTCTGTGGTGGAAAATTGGGAAAAGGTTCAAGCCAAGGGTTTCTTGGTGGAAGGAGCAGAGTACTTAAGCTTCCTGGTAAGAGAGCTCTCTAACTCTGAAAATTGTCTGAACTTTGCTTTAATTTCATTCGTGTTGCTTTCTCTTTCACCAGACTCCATGCCACAGCTCAGAAGATCCAGGATGTCAGGTGACTAAAGGCCAGAACAATAGCCTGGGGATTCAGGAAGAGGGGAGCTAACCTGCCAAGGAATAGAAGTCTCCAGATGACATTCAGTGTGGCTCCAACAAACAGGTCCTGATTATCAGTGGGAAACACTTATCCGGTAAATCTTAGTCCTGACTTTCATTCTAGACACTGTCAGTTCAAATTTTCTCCCTCCTTCCAGCTCCCAGGAAGTTGCTCCTTTACTGTCTCTGCTTGCTGGGCCTTTACTGGTGGACTATTAGGGTGTCCAGTACCAGGGATCCCAGACACCAGATCGCCCCTAGCTGACTTTCCTCCCACCTCTCCACACCCTGCCTATCAGGCCTGCCCAGGAGTTCTGCAAACTCCCTGTGTCTCAGTCACCCTGGATTTCTGGATGGCAGTCCTGGCCTGGAGAAGAGACAGTCAAGGCTCAAATTCTCCTGGAGCTCTGCTCCCCAGGACCTTCCTCTTTTTAGCTGTCTTTTTAGTCTTCTATCCCAAAGGAGTGCTGGTAGTGTAGTGGTTACAAGTCGGGCTGCTAACCTCAAAGTTAGCAGTTTGAAACTACCAGCGGTTCTGCAGGAGAAAGATGAGGCTTTCTGCTCCAGTAAATATTTATAGCCTCGGAAACCCTGTACAGGGTCACTATGAGCCGGAACCGACTCCATGGCACATAACCACCGCCACCATCCCAAAGTACCAGGAAAGAAGGTGGCACAGTGTTTAAGTGCTCAGCTGCTAACTGAAAACTTGGTAGTTTGAACTTAGCAGCTGCTCTGGGGAGAAAGATGTGGCTGTCTCCTCCTATAAAGATTTCTAGTCTCGGAAACCCTGCGGAGCATTTCTTTTCTGCCCTATAAGGGTCAGAATTAACTTGAAGAACAATGAGTTTGGGTTTTTGTTTTATTTTTGGAAAAGTAGCAGGAAGGAAGTAGAACAAAAAGCACACATTTGGTTCTTCTGGTTGCCTTGATTATTTTCATATTCCACTGGTTCGATCACCACTGAGAATTTATTAATCTAGTGGAATCTTTTCCTTCTTGAAGTAGGGGGCAAGGTAGAGCGATCTGAGATTGGAGGAGTCATACTTGATTGCCTCAAGGGAAACTTCTCAGACCAACCAGTTAAAGAAAGAAAATTCCAGTAATAATTACTCTTGATCATTAGAATATGAACGTTTCACACTTTCTCGCTGAATTCTCTTTCTTGTGGCAACTTCTATGAGGGAGCCTACCATACTCCTCTCTCTCCCTCACCTCTTGATCTCAGAGAAGTTTCTGCAATGACGGAACACTCTAGATCTGAACTGTCATGTAGCCACCAGCCCCGTATGTCTATTGAGCAATTAAAATGTGGCAACTGTGGCTGTGACACTGAATTTTAATTTTATTCAATTTTTGTGAATTTGAATAGTCACATGTGATAAGACAACCAGGTATTTATGCATTGTCTAGGTTCCCATCCATTTCTTCTCTCTAGAAAGAAGACTTTAGGACCCTTGGAGCCCAGTGGCAGCCGATTCATCACACTGGGTCTCAGGTGAGGAGCACTTTCATCACTGTGGAAAATTCTGGCTGTTTCATCTCTGCTTCTAGATCCACGGTTGAAGCTTTTAAATAAAGGCCATGGCCTCAACTGCACCTGCCAGAAAGATGAAGGAAGAAGCCACCTGTGCCATCTGCTTAAACCTGATGGCTGACCCAGTAAGCATCAGCTGTGGACACAGCTATTGCCATGCATGCATAATGGACTTCCTTCAGAACAAAAGCTACATGCTACCAAATCAAGAGCAGTACTGTCCCCAGTGTCGGGCCCCATTTCAATATGGGAGCCTCCGACCCAACAAACAGCTAGGAAGCCTCATTCAAGCCATTAAGGAGATGACCTGTGATGTCATGTGCGAAGAACATGGAGAGAAACTCCACCTGTTCTGTGAAGACGAAGGCCAGCTCATCTGCTGGCGTTGTGAGCGGGCACCACAGCACAAAGGACACAACACGGCTCTTGTCGAAGATGTGTGCCAGGGGTACAAGGTGAGTCATAGGGTGGGAAGGTGGTGGCGGGCAATGAGACTCATCAAGGTCCTGGTCTCAGGCTGCTTCTCCATTACCTGAGATGGTTTAGTCTGAAACCCAAGGTAATGATCCTGAAAATGTCACTGTGTCATTCTTCTGAACAATAGTTTTGATGGATCTTGACTGAATCAAGCCCAGAGTGTTCATCCTGACTTTCAATAGGATGGTCAGGCACTTGCCTCTATCCAGAATGGATATGCTGAACTGCTTCCTGTCCTAGAATACATTGTGTTCAAACCCTATCTGCATGCTTCATTGTTTCATACTTGGTATATAATTTTAAAAAAACAAAATGAGATTCATGTGGTAGGGTCTCAAAATACATTCTAGGAGAGAAGATTTTATATATATATGTAAATAGATTGTCATGATTTCAACTCATGGCGACCCCAAGTCTTACAGAGTGGAACTTCTTTGTAGGGTTTTCTTAGCTGTAACCATTATGGAAGCAGATTGCATGTTTTTCTTCCTCAGTGCTGCTGGGGAGGTTTGAACCACCAACCATTAGTAAGGGAAGAAAAGCCAGCAAAAAAAGACTGCCTATAACCTTCAGCTTTGATTGACAGAGGAGGGACTAGAGGGTAGGGAGTGGTATCAGGACAGTCTTCCTGGAAGAAGTGACTCTTAAAACACCCAAAAGTTAGCCACATATTGTTGTTGTTGTTAAGTGCCATCAAATCGGTTCTGACTCATCACAACTCTGTACAGGGTTTCAGAGGAGTGGCTGGTGAACTTGAACTGTCATCTTTGCAGTTCAAATTGACCTTGTAGTCCAGCACATTAACCCACAGTGCAATACCAGGGCTCCAACCACATATAGAGAGATGGAGTAAAGAGGAGGCATTTCAGGCAGAGGAGACTCACATGTGCAAATGGGCAGCCAGGAGAACTTTCCTGACTTTTGGTGACTAGGACAGGGGCTGTGTGCAGGGGAAAGATAAATGGGGCCCGGAAACTTGTTATCAGCTTGGCATCTCTTTTCTAGCCCAGTGTGGTACAGGCTACCAGATGTACATTTGGGAAATGATAGGTCATATTGACTGAAAAAAAGTCACTCTGAGGTGTCCCTGGTTGGCGCAAACAGTTAGGCACTCAATTACCAGTGGAAGAGTTAGCAGCTGAAACCCAACCGTAAATGTCTCTTGAAAACCCAATGGAGCACACTCCGCACACAAGGGATCTCCATGAGTCAGAACTGACTCTGTGACAACTAGATTGTGACCTTGAGAGTGATGAAAGACCAAAACGAAAAAGATCACTCTGGCATGGATAAAACATAAAGACTAGCGAGGAGTAAAATTTAAATTATTCCAATTAGAAAAGGAATAGGGGCAGGTTTCAAGAGAGATTTAGGAAGAAAGTCACATGACTTGGAAATGACTGGTTGTGGATAATGAAGGGGAGAGAGAGAGATTGGGTAACTCCTGGATTTCTCATGGAAGGCTGCCTTTGGCTGTGGCAAAATGAAGGAGCAGTGAGAATCGTCCCATTGCCTCGTTCTTTCTCTGCTTCGTCTAGATATTGTTCTCAGGGTAGGGGTTCTTGTTCCCTGCTCTGTAGGTTAGGAGGTGGTCTTATATTAAAGCTCCTGACCTTTCAAAAGCACATGCCAGTACTGACGTTGACCCACGCTTGGCACATAGTGTCTTTTCTTAAGCTTCATGGAGCAGCTTGTATCTGTAATGTGAATATGCACAGTTTACTTCCCCCACCACATCTTGGTGTGGTGCTATAAGATAAGCAGTGGTTCAAACTCACTAGTTGCTTCTCAAATACCCTGTGAGTTGGAACTGACTCAACAGCACTTAACAACAACAACAGCAGCACATACTAAGAAAATGTGTAGAGTAGTGATAATAAGCACAGACTCAGGAGCCTCAGGAGCCAGATTGGTCAGGTTGAAATTCCACATCTGCCACTTACTAGATAGGTAACTTTGGGTAAGTTATTTAATACTTTCTTTTCAGTACAATTGTTGTTGTTGTGAAGTGCCATCGAGTCGGTTCCGACCCATAGCGACCCTGTACAGGGTTTCCAAGGGTGTAAATCTTTACAGGAGTAGAAAGCCTCATCTTTCTCCCACGGAGCGGCTGGTAGTTTCGAACTGCTGACCTTAAGGTTCGCAGCCCGATTCGTAACCACTACGCTACCAGAGCTCCTTAATAGTAATATGTAATATCTCCATGCCTTGATTTCCTCACCTGTCAAACGAGGGCTGTTCTGAGCTTTAAGGACGTTGTTGTTGTTAAGGGCCATCAAGTCGTTTCCGACTCATAGCAACACTGATAGGGTTTCTGAGGAGCAGCTGGGGAGCCTGAACCCATCGACCTTGTGGTTAAGAAACCAACCTTGCAGTCCAGCACATTAACTTGTAGTGCCACACATTGGTATATGAAAAACTTAGAATCACATTTGTCATATAACAGGGGCAATACAGCCTTTTGCTAGTTACATAGGACCCTTCTTTGAGAATGCTGGAAATTTTTTAAAGTATATTTGTTGGGCTTACAGAAGGACAGGAGACAAATATTTTAGTGTTGGTCAAAATGCCTCTTATAAACCTTTTCTATATGTCCCCTTAAGTCTGTCCTACTCACAAACCAATATTCTCCATTTCCTCAACTCAGAGAATGCCCCCGACCATTGTGCTTTGGCTTTATAAATTTTTTAACCTTTTTATTGTGACTTGAGTGAAGGTTTACAGACAAGATCTTCAGTTTTACATTTAACAAGTCATACACTTATTCTCACTTATCTTGAAGGGCTGGGATTCCCATTGGAATGCAGCATATGCAAATTAAACTGACTTTACACATCCATTTGTTTTCTTCAGGAAAAGCTCCAGGAAGCTCTGACAAATTTGAGTCTACTCAATGATGAATATATAGAGTTAAAGGCATCGACAACAAAGCAAATAAGCCAATGGAGGGTAAGAATCTGAGTTTACTGATACGAAGCTATTTTCTATCTTAGAGCTCATGGTCAGGGAGGGGATGATGAGGCAAAGACAATGTGATGGTTTATTCTTACTAAACCAAACTGTTATTTATTTTTATATAATTTTTATGTCCATATCCACGAGAATTTACCTCCCGTCCTTTTAATTCTTTAGTAGACTAGAATTATTGATACCTGTCAGCAGTAGTAGAATTTGTGTCTATTTATCTAGAACTATCTTTGATTGGGATGTGGTGGCTTCATGGAATAAACACTAGACTGCTAATGACAGACAGGTTGGTGGTTCAAGCCCACCAGTCATTCCACAGGAGAAAGATGAGGCTTTCTGCTCCCCAAAAGGTTTTTAAAGCCTCAGAAACCCTATACAGGATCTCTGTGTTTAGAACCAACTTGACAACAACTTAACAACAGCAAGTATTCATTAGACTTACGTTTTAAATATCTCAAAGTATCTTATTGGTTTGAAGGTCTCAAACTTATTAGCTTGGCCCAGTTACCACAGTGCAGAATCTCTAAGTTTTATTGCTTTAAACAACCATATGGAAAGTAAAAACCTGAGTTTGTGAGTATTCTAAAAACAGATTCACTCTATGGTGAGATTCGTATTTGTCAAGGAGGCTGATGTAGGAAACACATTTGATATATAAATGAAAACCATAACTGCTGCAACAGCCTACTTACTTGTAACCGCAAGACCATGGGGTCTCTGAGGATATTCCCATGATCAACCAGATTCTCCATTCTCACAAACACATTCCTTTATGTGATCCATCAATTTTCAGTCAAATACCAGAGTCTTGTTTTGTTTCTTTCAAGAGCCTTTCAATCGTAGCCTTGATCCTGTGTATGACAAAGTTAAAGTTTAGTTTTCAATGGAAACCCTTACTTCCCTCATTTCCATGATTTTGGGGAATGGAAGTGGGGAAGGGAGAAGGAGGAAAGAGAGGAAGACTTGACTGTAACCAAAATATATGGAAACCTCATCAATGCAAGAGTTAAGGCTGTACCTGTCTTGTACAAAAATCTCAACTTCATTCTAAACCAATGACTCTTCTACCACATCACAAGTCATTGAAATGCTACATGAATTGAAGAAACACTGATGGGAAATATAATTCTGTGTCCCACCTCAAATGAAAGTTGAGCTCTATAAGACATACCATTTGGTTTCTGCCAGTCTTACACATTATTGTTGTTGTTAAGGGTCGCAGAGTTGGTACCAACTCATAGCAACCCTCTATAGGGTTTCTAAGTGTGTTTGAAGCTCCGGCCTTGTGGCTAGCAGCCCAGTGCTTATTCTACAGAGCCACACCAAGACTTCAGTCTGACTCATGGGGATGATTAAATTGTCCATTTGCCCCTGGATTGATGGCTAAAGATTTCTCAATAAACACATAATAAAAACATGCCAATCCTGGCCCTCCTTCTGCTGAGAATTAGAGATTCTTTTACCAGTCTGGTTGTCTTAAAATCTAGTCTTGTTGACTAAACTTTTGAGTCAAGAATGTCCCTCATACTCAGAGGTACTTTCTTATATTCCAAATAAAAATTGGTTTTTATCCACAGAACTGATAAAGTATCTGAGCTTGGTCCTATTTCAGGCTCCCGCCCTTCCCCTGGAGTTCTCATATGGCACTGTGGGTTAATGAGATGGACTGCAAAGTCAGTTTGAACTACAAGGTTGGTGGCTCAAGATCACCAGCTGCTCCTCGGAAACTCTACAAGGGCTTGCTATGGGTCAGAACTGACTTGATGGCATTTACCAACAACAACAACACCCTTCCCTTACATCTTGACTAAAGAAGAAGAAAATAAATAATATGACTATGGAGAATCAGGGACAACCTCTGAGTGCTTGTCTCCCAGACAGGACTTTGTAGCAGAGAACCTGGAACGTTCTTCTAGCTCAAGTGACTCATGAAAAACATAATGTTTTTCTTGTCTCTAGGAGAAGATAGATATTCAGAGGAAAAAAATACAGTCTGACTTTAAGAATCTCCAAAGCTTCTTGCATGAGGAGGAAAAGTGTTGTCTGTGGAGGCTGGAGAGAGAAGAAGAAGAGACTCTAAGAAGACTAAAGTACAATGAGGAAAATCTAGAGCAGAAGAGCCATGAAATGATGAACTATGTCTTGAGTCTAGAGGTGAAATGTCAGGGTTCACCTCAGGAATTGCTTCAGGTGAGACTGTGGGCTTGGGAGAGGAAAAGAAAGTGTCTGTATTGAGCTATTAAGAAGAGAATGGTATGGAAGCATGGGTAGATTGGCCAGGCCTACCTCTCTTTATTCAAAAGTAACACTTTAGCAGGGGAAACCAAAGGGAAGGTTTCTTTTAAACGTACATCAGTATCTTTAGGATGGACTTCTGGTGTGGTGCTGTAGGATCAGCACTGGACTGCGAACCACAAGGTTGTCAGTTCAAACCCACCAGTTGCTCATCGGAAACCCTATACAGGGTTGTTATGAGTCAAACTGACTTGACAACACTTAACACCATCAACAATCTTCAGGATGGCCTTCACTGGTCCATAGAGGAGCTTCATGATAATTAGAAAAATACCATCCATCTGGATGGATATAGCTTGGTGAGCCAAATGGAATCATGGAACAACTTCCACCACCAGTTTGCCTTTGCACACAGAATCCTGACACTCAAACTGAGTGTGGTAGGAAAGTGGGACCTCATTAAAGCAACATGAAGGATCTAAGCCATTGAGATTAATCCCTTGGGTTGTGATATCTGGTTACTACTAGAGTTGAGAGTGTAGCATGACTTTATCACAACCATGCGACATCTGCTGCCATTGCCTTAGCAATCCAGTCAAGGGCTATGCATGTATTCACCACTAAGAACCTTTGTCATAAAAGTTCTCCAATATGGGCTCACTCAGCAGGAAATTAGATCACTAAAAGCAAATCTTGTTAAAGGGAGCAGCATGGTCCTGTCCCCTTCTCCAAGCAGTCCACAGATTGATGTGATTAAAAATATTATTGGCATTGGAAAGGAAAATAAGAGAATCACACATTGATAAACATCCTGCCATGTTGAATCTTCAAGGGGGCTGAGGTGAGAATAGTATTTCTAGGCATTGATTCATCAATATATAAGGTTGGGGTGGTTCTTTTTCACTCTTTGGAAGGAGGATTTATAGGGAACAGCCCCACATGCCAAACCCCATTAAATAGTTCTCACACTCACCTTCTGTCTTTATTCCTCTGTAGGATGTGAAGGACACTTTGAACAGGTAAGCCCTGCATGAATGCAGGAGAGGAAGTTTGGGGTATAAAGAGCTGAATGGGATGTACTACTAAAGAAGTCTTTTGGACCTCTGCTTTTTTTAGGAGTTCAGCTGTGAAACTAGAAACCCCAGAAGTTGTCTCTTTGGAGCTTAACACTGTGTTCAATGTTCCGGAGATTTACTTTGATTTCAAGAAAATGCTAAGACGCTATCAAGGTATGTGAACTCAAAAATTACTAAATGCTGTGTGGATGGGAGAGACCTTAAAGAGTAGCTAAGTTCATCACCTGTCCTTGAGAGGTTGTGTTGTTGTTTTCAGTGGAGTGGCCACAATCTGCCTTGTTTGCGTGCTTTAATGAACTCTCCCATAGGCAGCATACCAGTTATCTGGGCAGGCCCTTTAAATCCCTGCTCTTGTATTAGCAATGTGACCTCAGGCAAATTACTGCCTCGGTTTCCCACTCTGAAAAATTAAAAGATGAAATATCTGTACTTTATTGTATTGTCATGAAGATTAAATGCATCAACATGTGGAAATGCTAAGCACTATGCCTGATACATGATCAGGGTCACATCACTGTTGTTGTTATGTGCCATCAAGTTGGTTCTGACTCATAGTGACCCCATGTACAACAAAATGAAATACAACCTGGTCCTGTACCATCCTCACAATTGTTGTTACACTTCAGTCCACTGCTGCTGTCACTGTGCCAATCCATCTCATTGGAGGTCTTTTAACTTTTCACTGACCTCCCACTTTACCAAACATGAGGTCATCCTTCAGGGACTGGTCCCTCCTGATAACATGTCTGACATAAGAGAGCCGAAATCTCATCATCTTGGCTTCTAAGGAGCATTCTGGCTGTACTTCTTCCATAACAGATTTATTTGTTCTTCTGATAGTCCATAGTACTTTCAATATTCTTCTTCAACACCACAACTTAAATGTATCAATTCTTTTATGGTCTTCCTTATTCACTGTCCAACTTTCACATGCATATCATGACTTGGGTCAGGCACACCTCTAACTAAGTTTGTCTATCACTTTATTTCAGTTGCCTCTCAGCAATTCAAGAAAGGTGACTATTATGTACAGGCTGTGGTCCAAATGGTTTTAAGAACTAGGCCTAAACAACAGATACGGTAAAAGTTAGAATCATAACCAAAACCACATTTTAATAACTACAAAAAATGCCATGTCTGGCATCCGCAGTTCTCTGCGTCTGGTGCAGAGAGATTAAACCCAAGTAGGGGTGATGGGAGATTAGAAAGAAAAGGAAGACACAAGACACAAATGAATTAAGTAAAGTTGGGACCAGGTGGGACGTAGCACTCTGATGGAGAAATTGTGACCCAGACCAAATGCAGCAAGTTATTTTATACACATATCAAAAGGTGCTTGGGGCAGGGAAAAGAGTGTAAGAACATCTGGCGTTGTTTGTGCATGCAGTAAGTGGGACTTTATCAGAAGAATATAACTTGTGGTTGCTAGGGAAACAGAGATTAGAGCAGCTAGATGTTTGTGCAGACTGAGCTGAAGGTCATGGCTGTGTACAAGGAAAGACCTTGCAAGTTCCCTGTCCCCTGAGGTAGCCCTTCAAGTTCCTCAGGGGGCAGCTTGACCTGGGTGCAGCCGACTTTCTGGACCACAGCTGATTAGTTGCAATCCTTCGGTTACATTCCCCCAAGTTGGAGGACTTCGGCTCAGTTGCTCCCAACAAAAAACATTAGGCAAACCTGCTACACAAGACCTTTTAAAGTATTCCAGAGCAAAGATGTCAGTTTGAGGACTAAAGTGTGCCTGACCCAAGCTATAGTATTTTCAATAGATTCATATGCATGTGAAAATTGGAGGGTAAATAAGGAAGGCCATAAAAGAATTGATGCATTTGAGTTATGGTGCCATGAACTACCAGAATAACAAATATGTGTTGGAAGAAGCCAGGATGGCCACACTTCGTCTCTCATACTTCAGACATCTTTCAGGAGGAACCAATCCCTAGAGAAGGACTTCATGCTTGGTAAAGTGGAGGGACAGTGAAAAAGAAGGAGACCCCAAAGAGATGGATTGGCGCAATGACAGCAACAATGGATTCAAGTGTAGGAGCAATTATGAGGATGGTGCAGAACCAGGCTGTGCTTTGTTCTATTTTACATAGGGTCGCTATGGGTTGGAATGGACTCAACAACGACATAAGTTCCACGAATTCTTATTGACAATTACAAAATTTAAAAACCTCTAAAAACTAAAAATGTTTTCATAACTCATTTGGCTGCAAAATCTTACCTAACCTGAAAATAATGTAGTGGAAACCCTGCAGAAAACATGGTATGATCCTTTTGTTTGTAAGGTCACCATAAGCCAGGTCCAACTAGATGGCTGCTAACAGAAACTAAATTCCTAGACACATTATCTGCTTATTAAATTTTAGGCTTTATATTTTAGACTATTAGATTTGGCTTGCTTTCTGTTAAATCTTTTGTGTTTTCTCTTTGTTTTTCTGCCTGTTGTATCAATTGTATAAGGAAGACTATGAAAATACTCCATGATGATAGTGATGAATGTAAAATTGTCCATCATATTTTTATGCAAATAACGTGCATGTTATGTGTTTTTTAAAAACCACACAATCCCCTCCCTGCATTAGTGTCTTATACATGCTATGAGTGTTATATGAGGGGGCTTGAAAAATTTTCAAAAGTATAATATTTTTCTTTGTAATTCTGTAATTTTTAATTTGTATATGCAGAGGCTATATTTTTAGAGCGTGTATGTTTAGAATTGTGGTATCTTCCTAGTGAATTGCTCATTTTATCTTTATGAAGTGACCTTCTTCATTCTAATGAAATCTTTTGATATGCTGTTGTTGGTGGTGGTCAGTACTGACTCAAAGCAATCCCATGCACAACAGAATGAAACAGAACGAAACACTGCCCGATCCTGGGCTAACCTCGCAATTGTTGCCACTCTTGAGCCCATCGATGCTGACACTTTGCCAATCCATCTTGCTGGGGGGCTCTTCCTCTTTTTCTCTGACCCTCCACCTTACCAAACATGATATCCCTTTCCAGTGATTGTTCCTTGCTGACAATATGTCCAAAGTATGAGTGATGAAGTCTGGCCATCCTGGCCTCCAAAGGGCACTCTGGCTGTACTTTTTCCAACACAGATCAAAGTCAAATATTACAATGAAATGTGCAAAGATCTGGAGTTAGAAAACTAAAAGGGAAGAACACGTTCAGCATTTCTCAAGCTGGAGAAATTAAAGAAAAAATTCAAGCCTTGACTTTCATTATTGAAGGATTCTCTGGGCAAATTATTGAATGATGCACACACACACACACACACACACACACACACACATATATACACACATAAATCCTTTAATTTCCAACCTTTTTATATCTTTTTATTATGTGTCACTTATAAACAATGTTGGTGGCTATGTGTCATCAAGTTGATTCCTACTCATAGTAAACCCTGTATATGGTTTCTGAGGAACATCTAGTGAGTTTGATCTGCCAACCTTGCAGTTCAAATTGAGCCTTGCAGTCCAGTGCTTATGCTACAAATCCACACCAGGACTCCTCAGTGTTGGTAGTGAGAGAGAAAATAGTACTTCAGTATTCCATGATAACTGAAGATCCACAAGAGAGAGACAGGGCTTTGGAGAGGACAGTAGCTATATCAGCCCTAGTGAGTTCTCATCCCGAGCCTCTTTATGTGACTGAGGTAGTGATGATAATGAAATGATGACAATACTATTACTACCATTTGTTGGCCACTCCCACCACACAGCTGTCAGTTTCCTTACTGTGGTGGCTTGTGAGTTGCTGTGATTCTGGAAGCTATGCCATGGTATTTTAAATACGAACAGGGTCATCCACAGTAGACAGGTTTCAGTTGAGCTACCAGACAAAGACAGACTAGGAAGACGGAGAAATGGAGTACTTCCGAATATTTACTCACTGAAAACCTAATGAATAGCAGTGGAATTGACCACTCACCATGTGCCAAAGAGCTGCAGTGATTAAAACACTCAGCTGCTAACCAGAAGGTCAATGGTATGAATCCACCAGCCGCTCTGAGAGAGAAAGATATGACAAACTGCTTCTGTAAAGGTTTACACTCTTAGACACTCTATGGAGCAGTTCTGCTCTGTCCTATAGGGAGGGCTGTTATGATCAGAATAGACTTGATGGTTGTAGGGTTGGCTTGGTTTAGGGTACCATGTGCCAAGAGTTTTATAATGAGTCCTGGTGTGGCGCTGTGTGTTAATGTGCCAGACTGCAAAGCAGTTTGAACTGCAAGGTCGGCGGTTCAAGCTCACCAGCTGCTCCTTGGAAACCCTATACAGGATCCCTATGGGTTGGAATCAACTTGACGGCACTTAACAGCATCAAGTCTTGGTGTGGCACTATGGATTAATGAGCTGGACTGCAAGGTTGGTTTGAACCTCAAGGTCAGCAGTTCAAGCTCAACAGCTGATCCTCAGAAACCCTATATAGCTCCATTATAGGTTGGAACTGACTCAACAGCACTTAATACCAACAACACAATCAAAACTGAAATTCAGAGAGTTGAATGACTTGACTAAGCCCACATAGCTAGTAAGAAACTATGCTTGGCATTTGAACAAAGGCTGGTTTTATTAACAATGAACTTGTGCTCTCAACACCAAAAATATGTTGTCCTTCTTTGCAGTCAGTGTGACTCTGGATCCAGATACAGCCCATCCTGGACTAACTATCTCTGAGGATCAGAGACAAGTGGCTCTCAGAAACACCAAGGGGAATTTTGATGCTTCTCCTGGGAGATTTAGCGCCTCCCATTGTGTCCTGGGTTGTGAGGGCTTCACCTCAGGGAGACACTACTTTGAAGTTTATGTGGGAGAAGGAACTGCGTGGGATTTAGGAGTTTGTAGAGAAAATGTGCAGAGAGACAACAGAGTGAAGCAGAAGCCCAAATATGGTTTCTGGACCATAAGACTGTGTCAAAAGGAAGGCTATATGGCACTTTGCTCTCTTCCAACTTACCTTCAATTGAAGGAGAAGCCTTTGGTTGTAGGGATTTTTCTGGATTATGAGGCAGGGGTTGTATCCTTTTATAACATGACCACTGGTTCCCACATCTTCACCTTCCCGAAGGCCTCCTTCTCTGGTACTCTCCGGCCCTATTTCCATGTTTATAAATTCTCTCCTTTGTTCCTACTTTCCCAAGATGAAGAATGAAAACAGTAAAGTCTCCTCGTTTTAACCAGCACAAAGAATATAGTGTAAATCCCATGAGAACAGAGATTTGGTCTGTTTTCTGCATTGCTTTTCCCCCAGTGTACTTAATAAATAAGCTGCATTAAATGAATGCATGTAAAAATTGTAAATGATACCACAGATGTTCAGCCTGAACTGAGAGGATGCAAGATAACAGCAGTGGCAAAACATTGTCCTCTCCATGTCCCTTCAATGAGTTCAGAGGTTTGATTTTCAAGAGTCTTTGGGTAGGGAAAAGTCAATGACTTGTCCCAAGATCAAGAACCCTGGGTTCTCCCATTTCATCCTATGTATGATGCCATTTGAACTGGTATATAGGGGAGGAGGAAAAGCTGCAAGTCTTTGCCTGTTGCAAAAAGAGCAAGAAAATAAAAATAGTAGTTAATCTTCTAGCATACTGATTAATAATATGAGTTGTAGTCCTAGATGATGCTGTAAACTCAGAAGGCTTTGCCAAAGCAATAAACAAGTTTGCAAGAAAAGTTAAAACTAGCTGATAATGAGATGCTTCAAATGAAAAGGCGATTAAGAGTGGGAACAAATTCTAGGGGAAACTCACATCTTGAAAGAATTCTGATTGCTAAACTATGCTAAAGTCAGCTGTCTTGAAATATTTTTAAAGCTTAATAAATACTCATTGCTGACATGATTGTTGACAGTCTTTATTATTATTCAGATATGATTAAATATGACTTAACTCTCCAGAGGTTTGTTGTGAAAACTACATTCCATATGATACCAGAGTGGGCCAATGGCAAGACAAAAGTGAAGCCAGTCAGCATATAAACATTACTGATGACAAGAAAAAAGCTACTAAATTGCTAATTTATTATGATGGTGATGGTTATATGGTGTTGACTTATAGCAACTCTGTACGTCAGCAGTTCAAAACTACCAGCCATTCCATGGGAGAAAGATTAGTCAGCCTTCGGCTCCCATAAAGATTTACAGCCTCAGAAACTGGATACAGGGTCATTATGAGTTGTAACCAACTTCATGGCACACAACAACCACCACCACCATAGGGTTTAAATAAGCTGTAAATCTTTTCAGTGGGCTAGTGGGCTTGAATTCCTGACCTTGAGGTTCACAGTCCAGTGCTTACCCTACAGAGCAACTGAGCTATGTGTGTATGTATGTATCCTTGCAGTTCAAATTGATGTTGCAGCCCAGCATTTACCCTACAGGGCCACACTAGGACTCCATGTATATATGTATGCATCCCATTCAACATTTGCAGAATCCTCTGAAAAATTCTTTTGTCAGAGAGCAATAATTTAAGGGATGCTATTATTTGGTGTGGCTCTGTGGGTTAATGTGCCAGACTGCAAAGCTGTTTGAACTGCAAGGTTGGCAGTTCAAGCTCACCAGCTGCTCCTTGGAAACCCTATACAGGGTCACTATGGGTCAGAATCGACTCGACGGCACTTGACAACAACAACATTATTAAGGAGGTCAATGTCATTTTATGTCACGTCTGACAAACTGGCTATACTCTGCAACCTGCATGGAGAATTTAAATCCAAGTAATGGTGATGGGAGATTTAAAAAAAAGGAAGACACAAGACACAAAATGAAAATAGTAAAGTTGGGACCAGATGGGACACAGCACTCTGATGGAGATACTGTGACACCAACCAAAATTCAGCCCGTTTATTATATACACATATCAAAGGAGAGTGCTGGGGGTAGGGAAAAAAGTACAATAACATCTCATGCTTTTGATGCAAGAAGTAAGAGAAACTTTATGAGAAGAATGCAGTTGCTAGAGATAGGGCAGCTAGACGTTTTTTGCAGACTAAACTGAAGGTCATGACTGCAAACAAGGAAAGATTTTTCAAATTCCTTGTTCCCTGAGGCAGGCATTGCAAGTTCCTCAGGGGGCAGCCTGACCTGGGAACAGCCCAATTTTCTGGACCACAAGTGTTTAGTTGCAATCCTTTTGTCCTCACTTAAACTTCCCCCAAGTCTGAGACCTTCGGTTTAGCTGCTCCCAACAATTAAAAAATTTATGTGTATCCCCATATAATGGAAATGATAAACATGTGAAAATTTAAAAAACAATAATTGCATATTCCTTGCAATAAATCTCCTCAGGCAAGGGTAAATAAAGCAAAAGAACTGGACTTGGAAGTCAGAGGCATGATTGGGCATCCATTTCTGCCAAAGGAAGAAAGAGAAGAGGTCAGAAAGTTACCAATATTATTCCCCAGCCTACATCGTTCTCTGCCCCAACATACCCAGAACACTAACACAAGTGAAAGGGACCCAATGGATAACTTAGAAACACTATCTCTTTTTGTACAGTAAGCAAAGACAAATGTGAATATCACTAATCTCCGTGGGAATTCTATATCCCTGACTCTTTTACTTGACTGTGTGCCCTCAAGTAGGTTCTGACTCATAGTGTGACCCTTCTAAGGGTTTCTGAGGCTGTAAATAAGGAAGCAGAAAGTCTCTTCTTTCTTCCTTGGAGCGTCTGGTAGATTCGAACTAGTAACCAAGCAGCCCAACGCATAACCACTATGCTACCTGTTGTTGTTGTTAAGTGCTGTCAAGTCGGTCCTGACTCATAGCGATCCTGTATAAGGCTTCCAAGGAGCGGCAGGTGAGCTTGAACTGCCGACCTTGCGGTTTAAACCGACCTTGCAGTCCAGTACATTAACTCACAGTACCACACCAGGACTATGCTACCAGGGCTCCTTAAATTGGTGAACAAGAAAGAGTGATAAAATAAGTATAAAAGTTTGCCTGGTTATTTTTAATACTGCAACAAAGTAAACCTTTGGAAACCAAAAGATGCGATCAAGATAAAATGAGAAATTGACAGGGATGCGCCTAGCAATAGAAATGAAATGTAATGACCACAAAGGTGAGGCATAGTGACAACCCGGTGTAACTCTTCCAGAGCAGGTCAGGAAACAGAACCTGGATAAAAAGACAAAAAAAAAAAGTATACACCGTTATTTACTAACATGCTCTGCTGTCCACGACAAACCCGTGTTTACTTTGCTTACTAGGTTCTCAATCCCTGTCAAGAATTGTCAATTTGAAGAGCCTTTGATTCTGTAGGAAGGTCGAGAGAAGCAGAATCTTTGATATTGTGAAACACAATACAGATTAGTAAATAAACGCAAGTACACCATAATACATTGTTATTGTTCAATATAGATTAGCCAATAAGCATAAATAAACGAGTGTTTACATTGCTTATAGAGTAATCCCACAGTGCAGTTATGAGTTTTTTTCTTACAATGAATTGTTTTTGTTTCTCCATTAAGAACTCATCTCAAAAGAGATTTTCACATTTGTAATTCAGTTATTTATGAAACACACACACACAGAAGATCAAGGGTGCAGAAAGCAGCGACTCCGCATAGGGACGATCTTGCTAGGTTGCTGCCATGTCTAGGCAACCTGCTTGATGTGGCAGAGTCGGAGGGAACAGATACTCGATTCCGGCGTCAGTTTAGCAGAACATACTTTTTTTTTTTTTTTTAAAGGATTCATAGATTTTAAACAATTTTTATTGTTAAGCTGCAACATACAGGGTTTAATACAACCCCCCCCCCAAAAAAAACAAACAAACAAACAAACATTTACTCAAATGAAAAGTAATCAACTGAACATTAAGCACTCAAAACAAAATCTTTTCCACTGGAAACATGTTAAGATGAATACGGAGTTTTACCATTTTACTGCAATTTTCTTAATGTGTTACTAGCCTACATACCCCATGTTTTCTGTAATCATACAGGTGTGAATGAGAGTTCGAATGACCATTTCACAAGGCAGCCAAACTGGGTCTAGAGAACAAAATTACTCAAGAAATTCTCCATATATTTAGGTTCATTTTAGAATCCATTAACCTTAAGTTGCTCCTCCTTGACAATGCCAACCTTCAAGAGAAACTGGCAAATACTTTTTTTTTGGTCACCTTGAAGCTGAATAACCTCGCGTATTCAGTATGTTCAATCACGATACCATTTTAGGCAAATTTCCATTTGAAAGCTTTCACAAGTTTCTTTTTGTCATAATCATCCGCAATGCCCTGAACCATACTCAGTGTCTTTCTGCCGTTCCGTTGCTGGATTCTTAATATGAAAGTAATCCTCCGTTCTTGCCAGGAGTAAGTCTTCACCCTTAGTTGCATCAGCAAAGGGGTCGAGGTTAAGGATAGCGGACGTGCGATACTAGTGCGAGGCCGGTGGCGGGGATAAAATTCCTGCGGGGCCTGCCCGGATCACAGTGTCAGGAGGCTGTAGTGGCAAGAAAAAAGCAGAAATAGGGAAAAGCTTGGCCCCGAGGTTGGGATTCCACTGGAGCGTCTGAGGCAGCGGAAGCCGGGAGGAGGCAGGTAGAGGTTATGGAGGAGGTTGCGGCGACGGCTGAGAGGACTCGAGAGAAGACGCGGCGCTGCGGTGTCTAGCAGAACAAACTCTCGAAGGTTTGGTCTCGAGCCCGGGATTGCCTGGAGCCGCTTCTCAGGCCGCAGGAGCCCCGCCCACCGCCTGGCCCCACCCCCCGGCCGCTACGAACACCAGCGCCCTCTAAAGCTCCCAGTGATGCTGCGCGCGCCCCATATGTGACTAACTTTTCTGGCGCTTCTGATTGGCCAGCTTCTCTTCTACAGACCCGGTCTTCCAGAGGGGGTCTTTTCACGTGACAGGTCACGTCTTCCCTTCACCTAGACTTAAAAAAAACTTGAAAACCCTCCTATGCGCTTCAGGTTCTGAGACCTGAGAAACCTCAGATAACCTCTGCAGACGCTGCTCTCATTTCCCAGCTCTGGGAACCGGACCGGTACTGTCAGAATGTCCAGGAGATGGAAACCGAGTTCGCCACTTAGCAACGGAGAGAGTGAGGTGAGTTAAGAAACCAAAGCAGGAGAAGGAGCCTCGAGGCCGGGAGGTGTTGTATTAACTTTGTCATAGTTTCCTTAATTGAACAGAAAACTCTTCTTCTTAATATGATCAAAGTCGCTAATTTTTGCCTATGGCTTTTTCTTATGGACTTCATTTAGGCCACGTTTTCCCAAAACTTTCAGTTTGCAGGGTGGTCTTTTCTTTTACAAATTGTAGTTTTACCCTGTCCTTTCAGATTGATCTCTTACCCATGTGGAGTCCACCTTTGTACATTATGCTAAGTTAGGATTCAGTTTAATTTTGTTAGTGAGCCAGTTTTCCAGGCACCGTCTCCACTCATTTTTCCATTGATATCCTCTGCCTCTGTGTCCCATATTGAGTTCTTTTACCCGCCCCCGAATCTGACTATGAGCCCTCTATTATTCCCCAGTGTTCTCTTTGTTCTTTTGCTAATAGGCGGTTTATTTTATTACTACGGTATTTTTCTTCTACGTGGGCTCATCCCTTTTTTATCCTATATTTTGAATACTATAATTCTTTAGTATTCTACCTACCATTGTAGGATGAGCTCTGAACTGCAAACCTCAAGGTTGGCTGTTCAAACCTAGCAGCTGCTCCTTGGAAACCCTATACAGGGTCTCGATGAGCCGTAACCAACTAGATGACACTTAACAAGAACAGCTTAATTAACTCATAATTTTATATGGCAATTAAAGAGGGGGACACAATAACATGATCAATGAAAATAGAAACCTTATAAGCTTGATATAAAGAGCACTGGTAGTGGAGAAGGTTACTCGTTGGGCTGCTAACTGCAAGGTTAGCACTTCATATCACCATGAGAAAAAGATGGGGCTTTCTGCTCCTGTAAAGATTTACAGCCAAGCAAAT
>NW_006408731.1:3531003-3532312 GCF_000296735.1 Chrysochloris asiatica | reverse complement strand
ACATTCCCCTCCATGTACCATCAGTTAACATGATTCTTCTCTATTTACTTTAGCTCTTTTAAAACAAAACAAAACACTCAGGCATATATAATAATTTATACCACCAAAGGACACATTCTGCAAGTCTGCCTCCTGGCTACCATCTCTTAGTCCTTCTCTTCCCATGAATCTAGAGTCCTCAGCTGCTCCCTCTCTCCATGCCCCCATCTCTGCCTCTATCTCTAGTGTCACTGCTTCTCTGGATAAGGTCCCACGTTCCGCTTGGGCTCTTCTACCTTGATGGCCCTAGGATCCTTTGTTTCTGGACTGTAAGATTAACTGCTCCCCGATTTTTGTTACAAAACTTCTACCTTTACAATTGTGACAGACACAATTAGTCATGATAACAATTTCTCATTGCATGATAACAGATTCTATTGCATCATAAGAATCTTATCCCCATTTCTTTTAACCAGAGCTATCTAGACAAGACAACAACTATTCAGTGGGGAATCTTTCCTCCCCCACAAACTCTTAAATTAAACTCCCCCTTGAAACCTTATAAACCAGTCACTTTGTGCCTTTATCGCCCCCTCATTTTAAGTAGCCAGTGTCTAAGATGCTCATCCCTCTATACCCTGTGCACAAAGGGGATAGCATTGATACTTGATATGAAGACTCCTTCCCTCTCTGTTGGTATTTTGAGCTATATCTCCATGGATAGAGGTCAAATTCATCAAATTGTAGCAATTTACCCTCATTTCTTTGATCAAAAATTGTTTTCTTTTTTATCTTCCTCTAGCTGAGTTCTGATTATGAAACCATTAAGGCTAGGTCAAATGGGTACTATCTGCAAATTTGGGTGTACTTGTGCCTCTCCCCTCACTTCATATCAGATGGATGCTTCGCTCTCAGCTCTAGAGCTCCGTGGCTATGTCCTTGTCCATGGGCTCAGGAGTCCCCAGGTCTTACCACACATTGGGCCAACAGTCCTTCCTCTTCTCTCTCATCTCCAGGTCAATGGGAGTCAATGGACCATGGTTGAACTCAGCCCATTTCTTCATTGCTTCCTTTCCCCCTCTTCCACTCACCAGTAGACCAACGTGCTTGCCAGCAAGCTTACATGCCTCCTCATGTTCCCTTTGAATTTCAGGGGGGTGGTTGTCCTGAAGGAACCTGATTTTTAGCCTTGATGGCTTCCCAGTGAACAGTTTGCATATTCTTGCATAGCCAATCATAGTGCCATTTTTGTTTTGGGGGTTTTCCTGCTGATCTTTCTTTGAAGATGCATCTTCTGTCACTCTAGCTGTCCCATGCTGGTCTGCTTGTC
>NW_006408731.1:3526545-3529068 GCF_000296735.1 Chrysochloris asiatica | reverse complement strand
ATGGGCTTCCCTTTTTACTTTTCTTCCTGAAAAATTTCAAGATGCCACCATTGGTCTTTATGACGTAACTCAGGATTTAATTTTCAGCCTGTTTCCTTTTTAGTCTGCCTGTCCTGCCCCACAACCCCCATTCAGGCCTTTTTCCTAGTGATGAACAATTCAGGGCCAGCTGTGGCTGTTTTGGGCTGCCGTATAGTTTTAAGTGGAAACTGTTCCTTTAAATTTTGAGGAGATCTGTGCACATGTATAATAGAACCCTCCAGGGGTAGGGGTCAGGTGCCCACTTGCTCAGGCAGCCCCTCTAGTCACCAGAATGGAGGTTAGCAGACAGCGAGAGGCCAATAAACAGATACAAAAAAAATTATGTCCACACCTTTATCTCTACTGTTCTGTCAGGTGTCTGTGGCTGCTCTGATCCTTCCCTGGATCGGTCTTGCCCAAGATGGCCACTCAGGGAGCAGCTGAGTACCTTGGATTAGAAAGCACTGGATTTCTTGTTTCTGCTACAAATTCCACTGGCTGTAAGCCTTCCAACTTTCTAAATATTCCTCTATAAGTGGTCCAGAGTTCTGGGACCATCCCTGAGCCTGCTTGGTCTGGTATTCGGTGGTGTTGCTGATGGAGCTCCTCACTGCACTTCCACCCTATCCACCATCTTATTTGTGCTCCTACATCCACTTTTAAGTCTCATTTATAATCCACTTATTTTATTCTCCAAGCTCCCAGTGTGTTCAGGGGAAAGTCTAGATTCTCCATTATATGTTGGTGATGGTGGTAGTTGTGTGCCACTCAGCTCTGACTCATAGCAATCCTGGATAGGGCTTCTGAGGTTGTAAATCTTTCAGAAGCAGACAGCCACAGAATGGCTTATGGGCTCGAACAGCTGACCTTGTGTTAGCAACCCAGCGTATAACCACTGTGCTACCAGGACTCCATCATGTGTTGGTCATGGGTAAGTAAAGAAAGGGTCTTTCTTCCACATGTATACATGTGAGACACATTGGATCAGGATGAGCAGCAGCCTGAGAGCATGCTCCAGAGGGTAAGGAATGCATGTAGCAGAGGAGCCGTGTGCTGAGAGACAGGGCAGTGCTCTCAGGCTGGCTAAGCACCAGGGAAAGTTGTTTAAAGAAATGGAAAGTGGTGATGTAGGATCAGCACCAGACTACTAACCACAAGGTTGGTAGTTCAAACCCACCAGCTACTCCTTGGAAACCCGATACAGGATTGCTTTGAGTTGGAACCAACTCAGCGACATTTAACAACACCAACCACGTTCACAAAGGCTGGGACTCAGAATGATCGGGAGTCAGGGATTAACTTCTCATTTTATTGATGAAGAAGCACAGTTCTTAATTTACAGTAGATGCACAATACATATTTGTAGAATGAATAATGATTCACTAGGCTAAGAGGACTTCTGGTGTGGCATTGCCGGTTAATGTGGTAAACTACAACATCGGTTTGGGTTGTTAAAGCCAGCAGTTTCAGCTCACCAGCTACTCCTTGGAAACCCTGTACAGGGTCACTATGAGTCGGATCCCGACTCGATGGCACTTAACGATAAGCAGCAAGGCTAAGAGGTGTACCGTATCTTGCTTAAGTTCTCTCCTAGGAATAGTGAACTTGTCTATTTGGTGGTGCATTCGAGTATGGTACTAGCAGTATACTCAGGACCAGCAGGTTGTGCTAAGATACAGTGTTTTCAAAAGTTTGCTGTGGCACTCTTTGCTGTGCCCTAGACCTCTTCACTCCTTATTGTCTTGTTCACACATTTATGCCATCAGTCTGTTACCAGCAGGCTTTAGTTGTGTGAGACAACTTGGTACACTTTCCTCTTTATAAGAGTCATCTTTTAAGCAGAATGTATTCCCATCTCCCACCCCATTTTTGCTATCACTCTCCCTACCTCTGCCTCTCATTATCTATCTACATATGCCCTCTGTTGTCTGTCAAGGTTGTTGATGCTCAGAGTATAACCCTCAGGCAGCTATATCTCTTGTATGATGAAATAGGAAATCTAAGCAAAAAGGATCCAAGTTGTTCTCAGATAATCCTTCTACAGGTTTGCATTACTAAGAATATATAAATATTATTCTATATGGTTATATTAAGAGCTCTGGTAGTGTAGATGAGCTCTGGTAACCTAGTGGTTAGGAGCAAGGCTGCAAACCTCAAGGTCAGCAGTTCAAAACTGCCAGCTCCTCTGTGGGAAAAAGATGAGGCTTTCTGCTCCTGTAAAGATTTACAGGCTCGGAAACCCTGTACAGGGTTGCTATGAGTTGGAACTGACTCCACGGCACATAACCACCTTAAGGTTATTAGAGGAGTCTTGGTGTGATGCTGTAGGATAAGCACTGGACTGCTAATCACAAGGTCAGTGGTTCAAACCTACCAGCTGCTCCTCAGAAACCCTATACAGGGTTGCTAGGAGTCAGAACCAACTTGACAGCATTTAACATGTTTTTTCTCCTAATTTTATCTAATTCCGAGCTTCAAACCTATTCGAACATGTTCAGTCAT
>NW_006408731.1:3505817-3526025 GCF_000296735.1 Chrysochloris asiatica | reverse complement strand
TAGGAGTCAGAACCAACTTGACAGCATTTAACATGTTTTTTCTCCTAATTTTATCTAATTCCGAGCTTCAAACCTATTCGAACATGTTCAGTCATAGGCAACAAAGCAAAACTGGAATTGACATGAAGCTTTGACATTTGGGTTTTCCGGAACACTCATCAGAAAGGGAACATTTACTGATGGAAGCCCTGCGTTGAGAGACTTGGAAGAGGTTCAGTGAGCCCTTTCAGGAAGTTGGTGTGTAACATTGAATTATTGCCAACACTGTGGAGATTGGCACATTCAAAGCAGTGCTATTGGCCACCATCTCTAAGCTGGGCAACATCATTTTCAAATCAGCTGACCAAGAGATTTGGTTGCTATGCTATATGCATGCTGTTCCTGTTTTCTAAGAGGAAGATTACATTTCTAGTAGGGCTTCAACCAGTGTTTTTTCCCTCATTCTGGTTAGCATCCTGGTTCATCCACATTTTAGAAATTGAGGTCTACTCTAGTGTCAATTCATCTGCTGTGACCAGGCTGGGCGGAAACTGGCTCAGAGTCCTGATTTGATGTGACCTTTATAAACATATCACGTATTTTTGTTTTTGTTTTTCTCTTTTTATTCACTGTTATTAACTAGCTGAATATTTTGCATGAGTCATTTTGTTGTAATGTCTTCTCATCTGATGAGCGAGAGGTTAGAGGGCATCATCTTTAAGGAGGGTTACAGACATGTACGTGTTATAGATTGCATTGTGTCCCCCAAAATCTGTAAGTCCTAGTCTTTGTGCCTATGTTATAACCCCATTTGGAAAGGAATTTTCATTGTTATATTAATGAGGTAGGATTATGTAAAGTGTATCTTGAGTTGTTATCTTTTGCGATATCAACGAGATTTAATAAGCAAACTAGGAAGCAAAGATGGGGGCAAACAGATGCCATGAAGGTCACCTAGGATCAGGAGCTCAGAAAGATATGGATATTCCCCCAGAACTGACAGAGCTTGCACCCTGAATTTGAACTAATCTAAACAACCAACGCAATAGTTTATGAATGCTACACATACAGATAAAACCTAAGCCAAGGAAAGAGGGGAAGAATGATGTGCAGGTCGGAAGTTGCCTGAATGCTAATTGGGCCTAAATTCTCCCAGAAACATCAGTAAAAGAAGCCTAAGACCCTACATCTGCCATTAGACCAATAGGACTTGTTTTTCTGGAAATCCTGAAGCCAGATAATCAAATAAGCTTTATCTCCTATTCCTTTCTGGTCAGTGTTCAAAGTGTCAGTCTCTCATGTTTCTCTCCAGTCTGCTTAGTGTCACTCCCTCTATGTCCTCGAGTTCTGGGGATCAACACTTCCACCATACACTTGTCTACAGTGTCTGGGAGATGTTGTGTGATGTGATAAAAGAAAGTTCCTTTTGCTTTA
Source organism: Chrysochloris asiatica (assembly GCF_000296735.1). NCBI lineage: Eukaryota > Metazoa > Chordata > Mammalia > Afrosoricida > Chrysochloridae > Chrysochloris > Chrysochloris asiatica. The sequence continues at coordinate 3,524,612 of NW_006408731.1, read as the reverse complement.
GTCTCTTGCTACATGCTCCAGAACTTGACAAAATCTTAGTTTTCCCCTGAGTGTTGTTTTCTAAAGACCTGTCTTCCCAGAAGGGCATTTCCATTATCCCACAGCCTTGGGGGTGAGAGGTAGGGATGGACCTTTGTTGTCTCCCAGTTTTATTTCCACACTGAAACTCTCCCACCTCAGAGAAAATCCCTTTGCCCAGGCTTTTTAGCCTTGTTACCTGTGACTCTCACAACTTGCTCTCTTGCCCAATTTAGTATAGACATCATCACCTACCCTAGTCTTACCTTTATTTTTCAGGATGTCTGGTAGAAAATGAGTACCAGCATTCAGTCTAGGCCTCATTGCTGGTTGTTCTGCCTGGGTCTGATCCTCAGTCTGGGTGAACTTAGTGAAAAAAGACACCCAACATTCTGGAATATTGTTTTTCTGTTCCTTTCTTTGCTTTGGGGCTTTAAATCTAGATAACACAGAAATCTGATTAAATACTAGTTCTAGTAAAGTTGTTGTTGTTAAGTGCTATTGAGTCAGTTCTGACCCATAGCGACCCTGTATAGGGTTTCCAAGGAGCGGCTGATGAGATTGAACTGCCGATCTTGTGGTTCAAACCGACTTTGCAGTCCAGTGCATTATTAACCCACAGTGCCACACCAATACAAACTTGCATTTTGGAGTGGGAGGAGTTGTCCTGATATTTTGCTGTACACTTCCATATAATAAAAATATGTAACAAGCTTGAATTATTGTTAATGCTGTTGAGTCGGTTCTGACTCAGTGACCCTGTATATAGTTTCTGAGAAGTTTGAATTTGAACTACCAACCTTCTGGTCCAGTGCTGATCCTACAGTGCCATGCCAGGACTCACTAACAAACTTGAAAGGAGCGTTTATTCATTCAGTTAGCCTTTAAAGTCACACAAGCGTATGGATTAATGTAAGCCATTTACAGTTTATAGTTTGTAATTTAAGAAGATCTGATCAATGCAATACAAATAATATGAAAAATCCATAAATGTTCATTACCTTGGGACATATTTTAAGAACTCACTTCTAAATTAGAGGAGGAAATGCCTGATTTCAGGAATACTTTACCTATAAAATTAACATAGCAGTCAAAATATTCTGGAATTTCTCCTACCAAAACAAATGAATGATTTTAATTCTACCAAGTTTGAAGAATTCTATAGCATTTTAATGATTTTTACGAACACACAGAAAGAAAAAAAATGTTGGCTTAAATTTTTAAAAAGCCAAATACAAGACTGAATATATATGACAAACTGGAAAATATACTCACAGATTTATAAAGATTAGAGGTTTAATGTAGAATAGTAAGTCTGTAGACTTCAAAAAGTTTGTGGGGACATTCCATTATCTTTAATTCTATTTTTTTCACAGATTTCTTCAAGTCCCATCATATCATTGTTCACTGTTTTGTTCTAAATATTTATCTTAATATTTGAATGGATAGCCTTTCCTCGAACACTTGGAAGTAGGTATGATGTTAAACCAGCTTTTTCTAATTTGTGGTCAGTGTGTCGGCCAGAGGCTCCCTCTGCTGGGCAAATCTGGGAATACACTAAAACATACTTCCAGGGAAACAGTTCCCACACTCCACTCTCTTGGGAGACCTGCTCTCTAAAATTAGAGTGTCAATCTGTTATGTTTACGTATATTCAAGAAGTATCCGTCTATTTTCTCTAGTTAGGGCTCCCTTTAGCTACGAATCTCATCCTGAACTTTACCCTTTAGAAACATTGTCATTGTCCTTCCTAGAATATTTGTCACATGCCCTGGATTGTTGGTTGGTGGAGATACAGGAGACAACTGTGCGAGAAAGGGGATGCCTAGATGGAAGAACACTGGAGAAGAGGTAATTAAAGGAATCAACATGTATTGAATCTGTGCAAAAGGGTTTTAGTCTGCCCTGTACCATGTTGGGGCTGTTGGTGTGTCAGTTTTGACTCATAGTGACCCTGTATAGTTGAGTCAGTTCCTACTCATAGTGACCCTATATAGGGTTTTTGAGGTTATAAATCTTTTTGAGAGCAGAAAGCCTCATCTTTCTCCCTGGGAGCGGCTGGTAGATTTCAACTGCTGATCTTGCAGTTAGCAGCCAAACTTGTAACCCACTACGCTGCCACCAGGACTCTTGGGCCATATAGAGATAGCTCTAATGAGGCTGTGGGGTTTCCAGTTTCAGTGTTTTTCATCCCATGATTTCTTCCTCCAGTGTGAAAATTCAAAATAATTTGTTGTTGATGATCCTGCTAAAGCTCAAATTTGAACCACATGTGCTGGCATTCTGGAGTCCTGGTGTGACACTGTAGGATAAGCACTGGACCACTAATCTTGGGGTTGGTGGTTCAAATCCACCAGCCACTCCTTACAAATCCTATGCAGGGCCAGAGTAGTAACCGGCTTGACGGCACTTAACAGCAGCAACAAAGTGGCATTCAGTACGGAGTCATGATTTTTCGGCATTTGCTGCTCAAAGTGGTAGTGGTAATTTCTTAACTCTTGGTGGCTTGTATAATTATAATATGTAATAAAAGTTTGTTGTGGGTGTGGAACAAATAACCATAAAATGAGGAGCACAATGTTAGTGAACAGTAAAAAATGGAATTTGTTTATCCTGTGTTGCGCTAATCCGCTAGACTGCAAAGTCAGTTTGAACTGCAAGGTTGGTGGTTCAAGCTCACCAGTCACTCCTTGGAAACCCTCTACAGGGTTGCTATGGGTTGAAACCTACTCGACGGCACTTACCAACAGCAACAACAATGGGAAGATACCAAGAAGACATAAATTGTTAAGTGCCATTGAGTTGGTTCCTAAGAACTTATAGCCCTCCTCTAGGATTTCTGAGGTGCAGCTGGTGGGTTTGAACCACCAACCTGGTGGTTAGCAGCCCAATTAAAAGAACATGTCTACATCCCCTCCCCTATCCACTTTTTCCCTCCCTGGCAGCAAGTTTCCATTGGCTCTTCTGTTTCAGTATTTCTGAGTCCTTTGCCTCCTGATATTTCTATTACCCAGACATTGTTGCGCCTGTAAAAGTTAGTATTTTCTACCCCTGTACTCAGCCGGGTACACCTGTACTCCAGCATGGCTGAATGTCCCCATGCAATCTTGAATTTGGGGGTCATATTGGGCTGTGAGCTGCAAGGTCAGCAGTTCGAAGCTACCAGCTGTTCAGCGGGAGAAAGATGAGGATTTCTGCTCCCGTAAAGATTTACAGCCTCGGAAACCCTATTCAGGGTCGCTATGAGTCGGAACCGACTCCACGGCACATAACAACAACAACACATCCATGGCCACTAGAATGGAGTCTCAGATTTGCTCTATTTCTGCTTAACTCATTCAGCAAATATTTATTGTGCACTACTTTGTGTACCACATAAGTGTATTGAGGATTCAGGGGTGAGTAAGAGTCTCTGCCCTCAAGGAACTGATGTTCTATATGGAAGCTGTTCCAGGTATTCTGTGTCAATGCAGTGAGCCCCTCCTAGCTCTCTCCCAGCACTCATTTTTGACTGTCTCACTCCCACCTTCATGGGGACAATACAAGCCATCACAGTAGAAAGCCAACTGGCCTGACCTGCACATGTGGACAAACCAAAAGACTTAACCAAAGAGAATATAAGAAGGGCTTCTTTACAAAGATGTGTACAGGGTTCAAGGGAATAACAAGGGGTGATGAGGCAACCAAGATCAACAGCAGAGGTGAGCTGATGTATCCTGTGCTGTTTTAAGATCTAGTCTTTAAGGAGGAGTCCTGTTGTGGCGCTGCAGGATAAGCTCTAGACTGCAGGTTGATTTGAACTACAAGGAGGCAGTTCACACTCACCAGCGGCTCCTCAGAAGCCTGTATACAGGTTGCTATGAGTTGAAACTGACTGGTCGGCCCTTAACAACAATCTTTAAGCAGCCCTGGTGGTATACTATAGGGTAAGGACTGGACTGCTAACCTTTATCACTGGGAGAAAGCTGAAGCTATCTGCTCCCATAAAGATTTACAATATTGAAAACCGTGTATAGTGTCACTAAGAGACAACTCGATGACAGTAGGTTTTGTTTGTTGGTGTTTTTTTTTTTGTGTGTGTGTAGTTGAGCGCCCACATAGCAACCATGTGCAGGGTTTCCAAGAGTGATTGGTGGGTTTGAATTGCCAGTCCAGTGCTTATCCTACAGCATCACACCAGTACTCTTTATTTTTATTAGTCTCAAAGTTGTTATGAACCGCAAGGTCGGCAGTTCAAGCTCACTAGCCACTCCCCGGAAACCTCATGCTATGAGTCAGAATCGACTTGATGGCACCTATCACGGCATTTACCAATAACAATTTATAGACAGGGGGATGGTGCTTTGCCAACTGCCTTCCCACTAGGCTTGGACGATAGAAAGTACAGGAGGAACACTGAAGGGCTGGAAGAGCAAGAAAGGTCTTTTTGCTTTCATGTGTGTTGGCACCACAGTAAGGGTTCTTCATCCTGGCCTTGACAGCTGAATCCAGTAACAGCAGTTGGTTCCAGTTTGCATATTTTCCCTGCTTCTAAAATCAGCCTCATCTGCCCCTACAGATCTCAGACTGGCAAGTCTGAGAGGTCAAGACTCCAAATTCTTGGATTTTCTCAATGAATCTTCCCTTTGGTGGTACCACCGCTGCTTCCTAATATTACTATGTTTGTAATGCTTTGATGATCTTTTTGCCTTTTCAATTCTATGTTTAACTAACAATTTAACCAATAATCCATTGTTTGCATATAATTCTTATCCATGCTAATTGACAATGATTTACAAACAATTCTTGTATGTGCTGCAGTTAGTGTTTTGGGCAGTGTATCTTTAGAATTGATTCTATATATGGGAAAATGGATTTCATTTTATTGTTGTTAGATAGCGTCAAGTAAGTTCTGACTCATAGTGACCCCTATAGAAGATTTTCAAGGCTGTAAATCTTTTCAGAAATGGAAGGCCTCATCTTTCTCCCCTGATCAAACCCTGATGGGTTTGAACTACCCACCTTGTGAGTAGCAGCAGTCCAGTTCTTATCCTTTAGCACCACCAGTGCTGTGTCATTTTATTGTTCTTAAAATGCCTTTGAGTTCATTGCAACTCACATCAACCCTGTATACGGTTTCCGAGGAGCAGTTGGTGGGTTTGAACTGCTAACCTTGTGGTTCGCAGTCCAGTGCTGATCCTACAGCACCACTCCAATGCATACTCTACAGTTTCTAAATAGCCCTCCATAAGGATGGTACCTATACAGCATTGCTGTGAGTTGGAACTGACTCGACGGCACCACCAAGGATGGAACCAGCAGTGTGTGAGAGTGCCTATTTGCCTACAATCTCACTCACAGGGTAAATTGCCAAGCTTTGGAGTTTTGCCTAATTAAGGATTGAGTATTAATAATCTCAGTATAGTTTTAACCTACACTCCTTTTATTATGCACAAGATTGAGGTTATTAGTTTATTTTCTTTTTCTCTGGATTGTCTTTATATACACTTGGATTTCTGAAATTTTGTGCTGGTTTATCTGTCTGTCTGTGTATATGCATTTAACAGAGTCCTGGTGTGGCCCTGTGCGTTAATGCACCAGACTGCAAAGCAACATCGGCGGTTCAAGCTCACCAGCTGGCTCCTCGGAAACCCTGTACAGGGTCGCTATGGGTCAGAACCGACTCAACGGCACTTAACAACAACAACATATATGCATTTACCACTATCACTCTGCTTTACAGAGGTTTTACAATACACTTCAATAGCCCTTTATGATAAAAATTGCAAATATTTTTTTCTTGGATTGTGAATTATCTTTATTAATTATGGTGCTTTTTGAAAGGTAAAAGTTGTCAAGATTACTAATATTTTCGTTTTCTGCTTCTAGATATTGAATTAGTTAATAAAGATTGCCCCACTCAGTTATGCAATTGTTCACCCTTATTTTCTTCTAGTAACTACATTTTAAGCTTTCAGTCATTTTAGAATTTATCCTAATAGTTTTGAGGAATCGTTTCATTTTCAGTTGTCTTTTTTAAAGACCACTATCTAATTGATCTTGCATCATTTATTAAAAGTTTTCAGATTTATTTAGTTTGCTGAGTTTACCCTATACTAAATTTCATATACACTTGAATTTTTGTGCTGGGTTATCTGTCTGCCTATATATTCATTCACCATTGCCATTCTGTTTTAGTTATAGAGGCTTTACAATACACTTTAATACGTAGTAGTCTTCCTCCCAGCCTTCATTTTTTAATTTTATGCTTATCCTTCCTTCTTTATTTTCTAAGCGAACTTTGAAATCAAATCAAATGTCAAAATCATTGGGGGATGACAATTTTCTTTCTTTTTAAAAATTGGGATTACATATAAATGATAAATTATAAAATGGAGTCTTCCTGAGTATCACAAACAATGCAGCAGTTGACTAGTAACCTAAAGATTAGCAGTTTGAAGCCACCCACAGGTGTCTGGGAAGAAATGCCTGGCAATCTGCTTCCAAAATGTAGCAGGCATTGCACACAGGGCTTCTGTTGTTGGAAACTCATGACAACAGGTTAAGAACATAAAATATGGCTCCTTTATTCCTACCTATTTTTATGTCTTTCATTGGTATTTTAATAGATTTTCTCACATAACTTTTAGACATTCTTGTTATGCCTAAATTTTTGTTGTTGCTTTTTGTAAACGAAATCTGTTATTTCTTCTACTTCACAATTCTTTCTATGTGAGAAGATTATTGGTTTTTTTGCTTTTAATCTAATATGTTATTTCTTGTGTTTGTAGTAATTTTCCTATCAATTACTTGAGTTTTCAAAATATTTGATCGTTATACAGAAAACTATAAAACATTATTGAGAGAAATCCAACAAATAAAATAAAATTAAAAGGGATTCTATTATACTCATGGTTGAAATACTCAGTTTATGAAAGGTGTCAGTTGTCCCCAAAGTGAACCATACATTTGATGTAATATTTGTCAGAATCTTAATAAGTTTTATTTTAGAAATAAAGTGTTCAAAGTTAATATACAAATGGAAGAAAAACTCAAAGACTTAACTGTAACATAAAAAAGCAAAAGAAAAAATAAAACAACTCACTGAAGTAGTAAAAAAAAAATACAGATCAATTTCTTTATTGGTGTGAGAAAGACCTTTCTAACTAGTATTCAAAACCAAAAGCCATGAAAGACAAGACTGACAAAGTCAATCACATAACAATACGAAGGCTGCAGAGCAGAATTCATCAGAAGCACAGTTAAAAGGCAAGTGACAATCTGGAAAAGCATTATCTTGCAACTCACATTACAAAAGGCTCATCTCTCTAATACATGCAGAGCTTCTGGAACCGGAAATAAAAAGGAGCCCAAAACTTCCTTGATAAAAAGTTGGGTAAAGGACATTTGCAGTATGCAGTATAAATTAATGCTGTCATTTGTTTTTGGTTACAATAACAAAATGTCTAAGGCAACCCGAGGATCCAGTGTAGAGGACAGAGTAACTCAGACCTGGATTCTTCACAAGATGGATGTCATGAACCTGTGGAAAGCGCTGAAGAAGACCTGTGTCCTGTCAGGAACTCAGCTCCAGGACAAATTGCTAAGTGAACAATTTATGGTACAGAACACATGTGCTTTATGCTATAAAAGAGTGGGAAAGAACAATATGTATAAGTATTTTGCTTGTATTTGCATAAAGAGAACTGGAAGGAAAACTTGTGTGGGCAGGGACATGGGTCTAGAAGTTGACTTCTTAGTGCCCATCGTTTTATGTAATTTTACTTTTTGAATCATTTAACATAATTTAGTCAAAAGAGAATAAAAATGTAAAGATACAGAATCAAAACAATGATGTTAACTGCCATGTTCTGACATTCAAAAATATTGTTACTAGAAGAAAATATGGGTGAATTATTGCTTAAATGACTGAGGCAATCTTTAACTGACTCAATATATGTTGTTGTTGTTGTTGTTGTTATGTGCTGTGGAGTTGGTTCCGACTCATAGCAACCCTGTATAGGGTGTCCGAGGCTGTAAATCTTTACGGGAGCAGAAAGCCTTATCTTTCTCCCATGGAGCAGCTGGTAGTTTTGAACTGCTGACCTTGCGGTTTGTAGCCTGATTCGGAACCACTACGCTACTAGAGCTCCTTATATAGAAGCAGAAAAATTAAATGTTAGTAAGCTTGCCAGCTTTTACCTTTCAAAAAGCACCATAATGAAGACAATTCACAATCCAAGAAAAAATATTTGCAATTTATATCACAAATAAAGGGCTAATATTACATAATAAGGTTTCTGTGTCTTTAAATCTTCATGGGAGCAGAAAGTCTCATGTTTCTCCTTTGAAGCAGCTGGCTGACTGAAACTGAGGGCCTTGTGGTTCACAGTCTACTGCTTAGCATATGGACCCATTGTGGTGTTCTCCGAATAACTGATAGTTGACATCTAGTAACCTGGTCTATATCTTTGGATTTGCTTTTAACATTGTATTATTGTAATTTACCAAAACCTGTGATTTGCTAGTGGTTCTGTAGGATAAGCACTAGACGGGGAACCACAAAGTTGGCTGTTTTGTGATGAGGCTTTCTTCTCCCAAAGAGATTTACAGCCTGGGGGACCCTATGCAGAATCCCTATAAGTCAGTTGGAACAGACTCAAAGACACTTAACATCTTTTACCTTTTGACATGGAAATCCCACTTTTAGGAATCTATTCTGAGATACACTTGAAAATGACTAAATTTTTTAATCCAAAAATCAGTAACTGATTAAATGTAACTGTTGTTGTTGTTAAGTACTGTGGAGTCTGCCCCAACTCATAGCGACCCTGCACAGGGTTTCCGAGGCTGTATATTTTTACTGGAGCAGAACGCATCATCTTTCTCCAGTGGAACCACTGGTAGTTTCAACCTGCTGACCTTGAGATTGGCATCCCAACTCATAACCACTACGCCAGAGCACCTTATTGTACATACAATGAAATTTTACATAACAATTTTTAGTAGTTTATGTTTTATTCCAGTTATTATATGCAGAATAATTGTTTTTTGATATGCACTTCTATGCGCTGACTTTCAAACATTTGAAAAACACATTATTGTGTAAAAAATTGCTGGTAATTCGCCCTCCAATATTTCCCTTTATTTCTTTGGATACTTCACAATAAAATCTGTAGCATCAAAGATGAGAAATTTTTGCCCTTCATCTTTTCCCCATGTATGATTATTGTTATGACTTGCTTGCCAAGACCCATTATTTGTAGCCTCCACCTTCTTAGTTCTTGAATAATGCAAAAGGTTAAAGTACTTGGCTGCTAACTGAAGGATTGGAGGTTCAATTATACCCAGAGGAGCCTCAAAATAAAAGCATGGTAATCTACTTTGGGGAAATCAGATAACCTAAAAACAAAACATCTGACACAATGCTATTTCCATGAGTTAGGGAAGGGGGAGCAAGAGTGTGAAATGCCCATATCTGAGCAGATGGAGTCAGACAAAACAATGGAAAAATAGAAAAACACCAACAGAAAAATAAAACCACTGGTTGTTACTGATTTGTATATGGAATTGGCATAGCGGCAGTGGGCTAAAGCCTAACAATTCTCAGGATAGTGCAAGACCAGGCAGTTGGTTTATTCTGTTCTGCATGGGATTGCACCGGCTCCACAGAACCGGCTCCACAGCACCTAACAATTGAGCTGCACTGAATAAACTCGATTCATTATACTGTTTATTCGGATACAAATAATTATTAAAATCTGAATACCAGGATTTAAAGTTCGAAAGGTTAAGTGGTGCTGGAGTCCTGGTGTGGCACTATAGGGTAATACACTAGACTGCAAGGTTGGTGGTTCAAATTCACCAGCCGCTCTCGTAAACCCTAAGTAGGGTCGCTTTGAATTAGAGCCAACTTCAAGGCACTTAATAACAAGAGGCGCTTAATTCAGCAGCACGGTTCCGGGTGTTACTGTGGGGTGACACCACCAGGGTTGAAAGCACAGTGAGATTTAAAATATCTAATCAGGGCAGTTGTCCTAAAAACACGCAGGAAAAGCTGGTGAGAGCTTTTGAGTTTCAGGTCAAACTCGTTGGCCCCCACCAAGGAAGTTTCACTCTAACCTGTCATAGCACTACAAGTGTGTAAGGCCTACTTGGGAGACTCTTTGAGGTACCATCTGTGCCCCATCCAAGCCAAGCAGGTCACCACCAAGCTCAGACTAAAAGCGCCCACCACACTAATAGGTTGTAAAACTATAGGTTTCTCGGCCACCTGATTTTTGGTAAGGGTCGCTTAAGGATACCCTGAGCTCACGGGCCACAGATTTGTTATACAAGACCTCATATAAGCAGAAAAGGATTCCTGGTGTGGCACTGTATGATCAGCACCGTACTGCTAACTACAAGGTCGGCAATTCATTAGCCGGTTCCTTAGAAACGCTAACTCCTATGTCTTAGTCGGAATCGATTGGAGGGTCGCAAATTGAACCTCGCTTCCAGCTTGGGGCAGAGCGGAACCCAGCCTAATGGAGTTACTCACCCAGGTGATTCTAGTCTTCTCTAAAATATTAATGGGTTGGAAGTATAAACTTACTGAGGCGAGTCGAACTCACCAATTAATTCTACCCAGGTGTATGTAGCCCCAACCGGCTGAAAATCTGTAAAGCTCTTTTACTGAAATTTGTAGGTGGCTCTTAAAAGAGCCGTTTGGTTACTGAAGAAGCTTCCAACCAGCACTTTACTTTTTCTTGGGAGCTGCCTTCTTCGGCTTGGCAGCAGCAGTCTTCGGCTTAGTCACCTTTGCCTTCGCTGCCTTGGGCTTCACCGCTTTAGCTTTAGGGCTCTTAGGTACCTTTTTTGCCTTGACAACTTTCGGCTTCTTAGGACTCTTGGAAGGTTTCTTTACCGCTGCAGGCTTCTTGACTTTCTTTGGAGTCTTAGCACTCTTCTTGGCAGTAGCCCCAACCGCCTTTTTGGGCTTCTTAGCGCCTGCTGCCTTAACTTTTGCCGCCAGCTTTGTGCTGCTAGGCTTGGCTTCCGCAGAGGTCCCCTTTTTATTCAGCTTGAAAGAGCCCGAAGCACCGGTGCCCTTGGTCTGCACAAGGGTGCCTTTGCCCACCAGGCTTTTAAGGCCCAATTTGATGCGGCTGTTGTTCTTCTCCACATCGTAGCCGGAGGCCGCCAGCGCCTTCTTGAGGGCGGCCAGAGATACGCCGCTACGCTCCTTTGAGGAGGACACTGCCTGTACTATGAGCTCCGACACTGAAGGCCCCGCGGGCTTCTTGGCAGCAGCTGCAGCCTTCGAGGGCTTCTTTGTCTTCTTGGCAGCTGGAGATTTCTCAGGAGGCGTGGGAACCGCAGGAGCAGCCGGCGCGGTTTCGGACATGATGACCAACAGAGGCGACCAGAGAAAACTGCTAGCACCTGAAGGAACAGAAGAACGCTTAACACCCGAGTGCCGAGTATTTATAGGGCGGGGCCGCGCCGTGATTGGTGCGCTCCAGTGCCCACCCCTCCCGCAACCAGAGCGCCCCCTGCACCCGGGTCCAGCTGGCTACATTTCAGGCAGCCAGTTTACTCAGGCATCTTCGGCGTCTCGCCTGGCGCGCAAGCGCACCCAGATACGCCAGCAGTCTAGGCTTTATTCCCACTTACTGTGAGTTGCTGGGTCGAACTCTGTCTCCCAGTTACGTCAGATCCTGCACCAAAGTACATGCTATTTGTTTGGTAAACAGAGGCAATTAAAATTCCAATGGCATGATAGGTTCACTCAAACTCCATTGATACTGTAAGTGTAAAGTTTCATGTCAGAATGCTGTTTCTGTAACTGCAAATTTCCGCAGTCTAGCCAATAATTCTCATGCATGAATTTTCAATGCCTTTGTAAAGTCATCCCTAAAACATACAGGCCCAGACGTTTACAACCTGTACGCGTATGTACGAGGTTGGCACATGCTTTGATACGTTAACTTGAAATATTCTAAGTGCTTAGGTCAAAATTGGCCAGACAAGAGCTGAGTTAAATAAATGGAGTGGACTTGACAGTTTCCTGACAGATTATATGTTAAGTGGCTTCAATCGACAGATTGACTATATGATGGGGTTTTACCTCACTTTATTAGGAAAGTGAAGGGGAGGCATAGATTCGAGGTTAATTGCTCTCTAATTTACATTTATAAGGAGTATTTGGAAGCTAAGAAACACTGTTAACCAGAAACTACCAGGAAAAATAAAATGCCGTTACACAGGCGTTTCAGTATACGTTCCTGCTCAGGGTACATTGCTCCCAGCACTCCCACTAGCAAGCAGATGACGTCTTTCGCGCGCGCGCACGGATACCGCTCTCAAACACGTCCGCTGTTATACCAGCTAAATTATGATTGTCTCCTCCCTCAAACAACCTAATTGTTGTTGCTAAGTGCTGTCCAGTCGGTTCCGATTTATAGCGACTCTGTATAGGGTTTCCGAGTGACTGGTGAGCTTTGGAATAGGTGGTGTAAGAGACATACGTGCGTTTTCCGATCACCTTTTTAATAATTTATTATTTGAAAATTAAATAACCTTTTAAAATACATGATAAAACAGCAAATAAAAAAACTACACGTCGCTATTTTAATTCCAAGGCAGTGCGGCGGCTCCATACTATAAACACTGGGCTGCCACCCACAACATCGGCGGTTCCAGATCAGCAACCGCTCAGCGGAAGAAAGATGAGGCTTTCAGCTCCCGTGATAATGTAAAGCCTCGGAAACCCTATACAAGGGTCTCTTATGAATCAGAACCGACTCCACGGCAGCTATTTTACTTCTCTGTTGTTGTTTACATCTAGTTAGTAGCAAAAGACCAATATACAAGCTTCTTAGAAGGCAGTGCACTTTGAAAGACTTTTACTAGTGTGACAAATGAGGCGCCTAGTGCCTCCAACAATAACTACTAAAAGATCCTAAAATTAAAAAAAAAAAAAAGCCTCCAAATTAGCGAATTCAAGGAAGGGTTCTACACTAGTTTGTTACAAATTCAGTATTGTCTCTTGTTTTTTCCCTTACATTGACTGCAAATAAAATGAAAGTAACCAATGCAAATGAGGTACGCGAGATCTGGTTTTTAATTGGCTACAGACTAAAGTTCTCAGCCAATAAAAAGTAACATTCTGTGCAAACGCTTGACGCTCTCCTCCCTCCTTTTGAAACGTAACCTGTTTATAAAGTTTTCCTGGGAAAATATAACAAAATACTGGTTACAGAAAGTTTCGGTGTGTGTAAAGTGCCGTCGAGTCGGTTCTGACCCATAGGGATTCCGAGGAGTGACTGGTGAACTTGAACCGACTCGGAATCCATATCGATTTCAGTAAAAGGTTAGCGTTCTCCGGTCACTTTGAACATTGCAAAGGATTCCCTCATTTTTTAATAAAAGATTTCAAGAATTTCCGAACTGATGTCCTAGACAGGGTCGCTGTGAGTTGTAATTGATTAGACAGCATATCACCATCAACCGGTAGTAGAGGCGCACGAAATAAAGAATACAATCCACAGAAGCCGCGAATAGGCAGTATTCCCTTATTTTCCTAAGAACTAAGGGGTTTTACTAAGGTGCTACAACAGTATTAAAATCAACACCTTTATGGGAAAACTACCTTATTAAGCATTGAATTCAGATCAGTAAAAGATACCGCTAAAAGGTAAAAAGTGAAGGGAGAGTGGTTGGTGGTGGCGGTGAGTGTGGAAATAGCCAATGAAACGGCTTTAAAACTGGCCAATCAGAACATGGCGCGCGACATTTAAGCGTTTATTCTTATCCAATCACTACACATCAGGTACTATAAATATTAGCGCGGCCCCTTGGTAGTGCATTTCCAAAAGTTCTTCGCTATTTGCAACACTTTGTCACCATGGCTCGTACAAAGCAGACCGCTCGTAAGTCTACTGGAGGGAAAGCGCCGCGCAAGCAACTGGCTACCAAGGCGGCCCGCAAAAGCGCTCCCGCTACCGGCGGCGTGAAGAAGCCGCATCGCTACCGCCCTGGAACGGTGGCCCTGCGTGAGATCCGCCGCTACCAGAAATCTACTGAGTTGTTGATCCGGAAGCTACCGTTCCAGCGGCTGGTGCGCGAAATTGCGCAGGACTTCAAGACCGACCTGCGTTTCCAGAGCTCGGCCGTGATGGCGCTGCAAGAGGCGTGCGAGGCCTACCTGGTAGGCCTTTTTGAGGATACCAACCTGTGCGCTATTCACGCCAAACGTGTCACTATCATGCCCAAGGACATCCAGCTGGCCCGTCGCATCCGCGGGGAGCGGGCCTAATTGCAGTATCTTTCATAGAAAAATCACCAGTCAAAGGCTCTTTTAAGAGCCACCCACATTATCAAGTAAAATAGCTGCAGTAAATGCTACCTACCACTCGGGAACTACATACAGGGTCGCTATGGGCCCAAGTGTGGCAACAATAGGCCCAGGATAGGGCAGTGTTTCGTCTGTTCTGCTGTGCATTACGTTACCATGGATCAGTACCGACTCGGTAGCACCTGTACATGAGTCGGGACCAACTTGGGTATTTAAGACGGTTAACCTTACATCCCATCTCTCAGTATTTACGATTTTCACTTTTCAGTTTCCTTTTAAAAGAGTTTCTTCCCTGAGTTCCTTTATTAGGCAACTGACCTTGGTGTTCCCGAGAGGTATAAGGACCCACATTCGGTGACTTAAGTGTTTGCTTAGTTTTGAGAAGCAAAACTGCTCCTCTACGCTGCATCCCATACATTAATGCATATATTTGAGGCACAGGTATAATATCCTGTTGAGTGCCATCGAGTCTGCTTCGACCCATATCGACCTTGTACAGGGTTTCCGAGGCTGTAAATCTTTACGGGAGCAGAAAGCCTCATCTCTTCCCCCCGGAGCGGCTGGTAGTTTCTTATTGCTGACCTGAAGTTTCGCAGCCCGATTCGTAATCACTACGCTACCAGAGCTCCTTAGAATCTGTAAAACATTCGTGGGTATAGACCCACTGAAAATTTTATTTTAATATCATGTATACATATATATAAGAGCTCTGGTAACTCCCAAGCAGAACAATTAATTCCGTTTAGGAAGCAAAATCCAGTTGCAAAACCCAGCTCCATCCTATTTCAGCATTTGGAGGGTTTAAGGGCGGGGAATGTGGCGTCATAGTCAAACCTATATATATATATATACTCGTGGGTATACTCCTACTGAAAATTTCGCTTAATGTCTATACATATATATATAAGAGCTCTGGTAACTCCAAGTAAAACAACGCAGTTTAGGAAGCAAAATCCATTTGGAGGTTAAACCCAGCTCCACCCTATTCCAGCATTTGGAGGGAGGAGGCTTAAGGGCGGGGAATGTGGCGTCACAGTTCCCGCCTGAGCGTTTTACGTTCTCTACGCGGAAAGGTGGGGAGTAGGGGGTGGGAGGAGAGAGAATGGTTATATAAGACAAAGCATCTCTTTCTCTCTCTCGTTGATTTTCTTGGTAGTCATGTCAGGTCGTGGCAAAGGCGGGAAGGGTCTTGGAAAAGGCGGCGCCAAGCGCCACCGTAAGGTACTCCGCGACAACATCCAGGGCATTACCAAACCTGCCATACGGCGCCTAGCTCGGCGCGGCGGCGTGAAGCGTATCTCTGGTCTGATCTATGAGGAGACTCGTGGAGTTCTGAAGGTCTTCCTGGAGAACGTAATCCGCGACGCCGTTACCTACACCGAGCACGCCAAGCGCAAGACGGTCACCGCCATGGACGTGGTCTATGCGCTCAAGCGCCAGGGACGCACCCTCTATGGCTTCGGGGGTTAAAGTTCTCATCTTGTCCTTTTGAGTCTATTTTCCAAAGGTCCTTTTCAGGACCACCCAACAGATCAAAAGAAGAGCTGTCACAATCCAGTGCATATATTCTTAGCCATGGTGCCTCTAATCCAGTTAGTATTTTTTCGTTTGTTTTCATTTTACTACTAAAAGATAAAATTTAGTCTAGTACTTGTAGACACACACGTAACAGAATCAGTCGATGGCGCACGCTTTACCCACCTAGCTGACCTCGCCCCACTCACTAGATAAAGCAGTAAATTACTAGTTAAAAGCAGGAACCAAGTATTCTCAGGCGCTTGCATTGGTTTCCAGCGAACAAAGAGAAACACTGTCCAATCAGCAAACTACCAGTGGCTATTATCCAATCAGGACCGATGAGCTAATGCTGGCTGCCTCGAGGGAGTCAGGGGGATGGGAAATCCGAAACCCGGCGAAAAAAATCTAAAACTAATTAAACATTCATAATGAAGACATTATTTCTTTATCCCAAATCCTACCTGATTCTTGGTTCTCCAAACATCTACATGGTTGCCTTCCTGAACTTGTCCTCATTCTTTTAAAAATTGTAATGCAAAGATGACTATTTCTAAGTGCTTCTAACCCATGAAAATTATTGATATGCTTACCCTAGACACCTCCTTGCATTAGTTTTTTCCTTTGTATCTTGATTACAAAAAAACCAAAAAACCAATTGGACTGAAGGCAGCCCCATTTGTCCGAGTAGATGAGCTCCAAAGGTTCTTAATTGTGTTGTAACATGAAATCTCAAGGATTTTTGCTTGGGACTCCAGACAGCGTAATTTCTTCTTGTGCTTAGGTTTAAGTGTTCATATGCCAAGTTTTCTTGAATAACTCATACATCTCTCAAATATGAACTGCCAATGTTTGAAACAAGAGTATATTTGTAAGTGGGTTTGGGACCATTTCCCTCATAGCAACATTCCTAGACCTATTCCTTTATGGTTGCTTAGTTGTGATGTCATACCCCCAAACCTCAGAGACTAAATTTTTTTATCTGTAATAGTCCCCTCCCTACTTTCCACAGGCCTGGCATAGATATGTGACACATGGCTGCTGCCTTCAGTCATAGTTGTGGGAGGAGATTCCTTTGTTCTCTGTGCCTAATAAAAGGTCACCAAACAGCAACAGCAGCACGTGGAGACAGAACTTGGAAACTCATCATGATGTCCATGATTTCTTTCATCCATGTTCCTTGTAAAGGGTCTGTGTAGCGTGTCTTTCTAGTCTGCCACCTTGTCGGAAGTCAACTGTTAGCTTTTTGAGTTTATATTCTCTACTGGACCTAGCTCATGGAATTGACAGTTCAGAAGTTTGGGTTTCTTTCTGGTTACCTAAATCTGGCCCAGCATATACATAGGTGCTTTTGAAACTTTTGTTCCGTTTATGAATTAAGTTTTTACATTACCCTTAAAAATTTCATCCCTAATGATCACTCAGCAGAATTTGAATTTACGTATACCTGAATCTTAAATCTGCATGAGTCTTTACTTCAGACCTGGTGGTGGTGGTGGTTATGTGCCGTGGAGTCTGTTCCGACTCATAGCTACCCTGTGCACCCTGTGCAGGGTTTCCGAGGCTGTAAATCTTTACGAGAGCAGAAAGCCTCATCTTTCTCCCGCGGAACAACTGGTAGTTTCGAACAGCTGGCCTTGCGGTTCGCAGCCCGATTCCTATACCAGAGCTCTCTGGTAGCGTAGTGGTTACGAATTGGGCTGTTAACCTCAAAGTTGGCCGTTCAAACCTACCAGCCATTCCGCGGGAGAAAGATGAGGCTTTCTGCTCTCATCAAAACTTAACAGCCTCGGAAACCCTGTACAGGGTGCACAGGGTCGCTATGAGTCGGAACAGACTCCGAAGTACTTAACAACAGAGTCCTAAGCAGCTCTGGTAGCTTAGAGGTTATGAGTCAGGCTGCTAACCTCAAGGTCAGTGGTTTAAAACTACCATAGGTGAAAAATAAGGCTTTCTGCTCCTATTAAGATTTACAGCCTCAGAAACCCTGTATGGAGTCACTGAGTCTGAATCAACTCCACAGCACACCACCAACGGAGTCCTAGTGGCTCAACAGCTCTGAATCCTAAAATATTACAGCAGCTCCAGACCCGTAGCCGAAGAAACCAAGGCCAATCAGAGAGGGTGAAGCTGGCTGGTTTAAAGAAGCTAGCTTTTCCAGATTAGGATCCCTAGTGTAGGTGTTGTTAAGTGCCGTCGAGTCGGTTGCGACCCATAGCGACCCTATATACTATATAGGGCTTCTGAGGCTGTAAATCTTTAGGGAGCAGAAAGCCTCATGTTTCTCCCGCGCTCGCGCTCCGAGCGACTGGTAGTTTCGAACTGCTGACCTGTGTTCACAGCCCAATTGGTAACCACTACGCTACCAGAGCTCCTTAGTGTAGGTGTAGTACAAGACTATGGGGATAGAACAGGAGGGAACTCAGAAGACTGGTTCCGCTAGGTAACCTAATTAACATTCCAACTTGTCTCCTAGGAGAGGAGGATTTGTCCCCTTCAGTAACCTAATTTAACATTCCAGTTTGTCTCCCGGGAGGAGAAAGCAGTGAATGCTTTTACCTTTTCCTATTCAGTGTGACACTACGGGTTAATTCTCTTTACTGCAAGGTCAGCTTGAACCGCAAGGCTAGCGGTTCAAGCTCACTGGCCACTCCTCGGAAACCCTATACAGGGTCACTGTGAATCGCAACCGTCTTGACTGCACTTAACAACAATAATGGAGCCCTGGAGCCTTGATGTGGCGCTGCAGGATAATGTCTGGACTGCAAGATCAGTTTGAACCACAAGGTCGGCGGTTCAAACTCACCATTCGTTCCTTGGAAACTCTATACGCTCTGGTAGCGTTGTTGTTTGTTGTTGTCAGGTGCCATCGAGTCGGAACCGACTCATAGCGACCCCATGCACAGCAGAACGAAACAATGCTCGATCCTGGGCCAACCTCACCA
>NW_006408731.1:3489905-3504602 GCF_000296735.1 Chrysochloris asiatica | reverse complement strand
ACCCTCGGAAAACCTATACAGGGTCGCTATGGGTCGGAACCGACTCGATGGCACATAACAACAACAACATGAGTGGGAATCAACTCCAAGGCACTTACCAACAACAGCAGTGGTTGTGCAAGGACTCCTGGTATGGCGCTGTAAGATCAAACCACAAGGTAAACAGTTCAAACCCATCAATTGCTCCTTGGGAATCTTACATAGTTACTATGAGTGGAACTGACTCCTCGGCACGTAACAAAAACAACAAATGGTTGTACAAAGGTTCCCTGGTAGCATAGTGAGATTGCAAATTGGACTGTTAACCTCAGGATCAGAAGTTCACATCTACCAGCTGCTCCACTGTAGAAAGATGAGGGTTTCTGTTCTTTTAAAGATTTACGGTTTTGAAAACCTTATACGGGGTGGCTATGATCTGAACCAACTCCACAGCACACCACCACCAATGGTTGTCATACTTGTCAAAAACACTAACATTCATTGAATGAATTATATACAGTTAAAATAGGTATGTAAATTATATCTTTAAAAGACAGAGATTTCCAGGTAGGGTGGCAGGAAATAAGGCTGAACAGGGTGTGTGCTCTGTGAAGGTCCTCATGTTAGATTCAGATGTGTGGGCTTTGTCTGTTAGTGTCTCTTCTACATATTTGGATTTTGTTCTCCATTTGAGAATTGTCCTCCTGTAGTTGGGGAGATTATTCTGAATTATTCAGATGGCACAGTGTAATCACAGGGTCTTTAAAAATCAAAGAGTAAAGCAGAAGAGAAGGTCAAAGTAGATGAGATGTAAAAAGGACTTGATGCAGGAAGCAGGCCATAAACCAAACAATATTGGAAAGGGTAAGGAAATAGATTCAAAAAGAACACAACTCTGCCAACAACTTGATTTTAGCCTACAGAACTGTAAAATTAATACAGTTGTGTTGCTTACCACTACATTTGTGGTCCTTTATTACAGTAGCAAATGGAAAACTAATATACTAGTAATAGAATTTCTCATATTTTCTGATTTTATCCAGTCCAGAGCAAAAACTAACTTCTTTGATCTCTCACCAAAATCACCTGACACAAGTCCAAGTATTATAAATCCCTTCTAACAAGCTGAGACATCCCACAATTCCTCATGATGTGCTCTCACTGGTTGTAACCACTTAGTAAACCTTGCTGGTCAACATTGTCCCTCATAGTCTGGTTGGAGGGCATTGACAGATCCCAGTAGAAATATAAAATCTGCCTGCGTGTGGGGAGAATAGGGAGGTATCCAATAGTGGAAGGACAGGGATGAAGAAAAGATAGACATTTCACTAGTGCCTGCTGTGTACAAGGCACTGTGTAAAGCACTCATATACATAGGATCTTATTTCATATAATGCTTACTCCTATACAGGTTCATGGGAGCACAGTGACTCTAGCATAAGCACGGGACTGAGAATCACAAGGTTGCCTGTTCAAGCCCACCAGCTGCTCCTGGGGGGATAAAAATTAGGCTTTCTAACCCCAATAATATGGAGATCTGGTAGCGTAGTGGTTATGAATCAGGCTTCGAACCTCAAGGTCAGCAGTTCAAAACTACCAGCTGTTCCGCAGGAGAAAGAGGAGGCTTTCTGCTCCCGTAAAGATTTACAGCCTCAGAAACGCTGTTCAGTGTCGCCACTGGTTGGAACCGACTCGACTGCATTTAACAACAACAACAACAACCCCTATAAAGGGTCACTACATGTTGGAATTAATTTGGTGGCAGTTAGTAACAACAATATATGTTCATGACCCCCATAAATCTAGTAGTTTCTAATCCCAAACTTCTAAACACAAGACTCTCTAGTAAACATCTCACCTTTGGATGTATACAAGACATCACAAGACTAACATGTCAGAAATGGAATTCTTGCTTCCCAAACCCTACCCTGCCTCCCAGCTCTATGAATCTATTCCTTACCTATCCTCTACCCTGCTTCTCAGGAAACAAACCTAGGATTACCTTTTATAACTGTTTTCCCATAACCCTACAGTTAACTATCGATAAAGTCTTATTGACTATAACTCCAAATTATAATATGAAGGGTCTTCAAAAAATTCATGGAAAATGTCTATTATGATAAAATGACCCATGGATTTCTTTCTTCTTCTTTTTTTTTTTTTTTTTGCACCAAAATTAACTCATATTAATGCATGGCTCTGTGGGCTAATGCACTGGACTGCAAAGCCAGTTTGAACCGCATGGTCGGTGGTTCAAGCTCACCAGCTGCACCTATACAGGGTCACTATGGTTCGGAACCGACTCGACAGCATTTAACAAAACAAAAAACAAGCTTGTTATAGGAGTACTGGTATGCTACTGTAGGATAAATATTGGACTGGTAACCACAAGGCTAGCAGTTCAAACCCAAGAGCCAGTCCTTGGAAACCCTATGAAGAGTTGCTGAATCAGAACCAACTCTACATTACTTAATAACAACAACTTGTTATAACATGCCTGAATGTGATCTTTTTTGAGGCACACTAAGAATTCAACATCAATTTGAAAAGCTCCCCTATCAGAGCAACACGAATTCTGCTAAAATGGAAGCAAGACCATCAATTTATAGTGACGCTTGAATGGAGAATGGTGAAACCATTGATGTTTTACAAAAGTGTATGGGGACAATGGCCCAAAGAAATCAGTGATTTACAAATGAATAGCTTGTTTTAAGAAGGAGAAGATAATCTTGAAGATGAAGCCACCAGTGGTAGACCATCAGATCAATTTTCGGGGAAACAATAACCTTGTTCATGCCCTAAGTGAAAAGGACCCACAATTGACAGCAGAAACAATATCATAGACATCACAACTAGTTTAGTGTACACAATTCTGACTGAGAAATTAAAGTTGAGCAAACTTTCTGCTCAATGGCAACCAAAACTGTTGTGCCAAGATCCTCTACAGACAAAGGCAGAGCTTTTGCTGAAAATTTTAAACAAGTAGGATTAAGATTCTGAAGCATTTCTTTGAAGAATTGTGACAAGAGGTAAAGTATGACAAACTAAAATCAAAGCGATGGTTATCAAGAGGTGGAAGTGACCTAGTCAAAACAAAACCAGGCCAATTAAGAGCAGAGGTCATGACAACAATTTGGGGGGATGCGTAAAGCATTTTGCTTCTTAATTTTCTGGAGCGACAAACAACGATAGCATCTACATAGGATGAGAATGTTTATAGAAAGTTAGCCAAAGCTTTAGTATGAAAACACACAGGAAAACTACACCAAAGAGTCCTCCTCCACTGTGACAAAGCTTTTACTCATTCCTTTCATCAAGTGAGGACAATTTGCAAGTGTTTCCATGGGAAATCACTAGGCATCTACTTACAATCCTGATTTGGCTTCATCTGACTTCTTCCTGTTTCCAGATCTTAAAAAATCTTTCAAGGGCACCCGTTTTTCTTCAGCTAATAATATTAAAAAGACTGCATTGACATGTTTAAATTCCCAGAACCCTAAATTCTTTAGGAATGGTACTGTCACTTACAAAATGTCTTGAGCTTGATAGAGATTATGTTAAGAAATAAAGTTTATATTTTTTTTAGTTTAAATCTTTTAATTCCTTTTTTTTTTCCCAAAAAAACTCTTGGAAATCTCATATTAAAGTTATATGATATAATATAATATGTGTTTATAATCAACCCTGGCTGCGTAGTGGATTACAAACTGGCTTGCTAACCCCAAGGTCAGCAGTTGAAATCTACCAGTCCCACTTCCGGAGAAAGATGAAACTTTCTTCTCCCATAAAGATTAAAGTCTCAGAAACTCTATAGAAAGTTCTCTTCTATCCTACAGGGTCACTATGAGTCTGAATGGGCTGTACCAGCAGTGGATATTACACTAAAGGTTGGAGTTTGCACTTACCCAGTGGCACCTCTGAAGAAAGGCCTAGAGGTCTTCTTCTGTTGGGGACCGCAATCACTGAGATGTTGAGGCCCTGTGTCATGGACGAAAATCCAACACAATGGCTCCACTCAGAATTGCTAGCCAGGGACCCTGAGGGCCAAAGGAAGTGACCTCCTGACGTCCCAGGTTCATAGGTTTTTACGAACTCACTGTTGGGCTAGCTCTGTATAATTTTCTTTGGTCTTATTATTCATTCTATGCTTCTAACTCCAGTAATTGTAGCTTCTGAGAAAATGGTTCTTATGTGCCTCCTTTAGTGTCTCCACTGTGTTGGCAGTGCATAGGGTCCTGGGAGCAGACCTTTTTGAGAAACAGGCTATAGCCACCCGGAATGAATGTCAGAATTACACTTTATACAACTATTCAGTTATGTTGGATATTAACTTAAAACATGAGCTCTTGTCCATGTACAAAAATAAGACCGACCTTCCTCCTAGAACTGAGGCAGTAAAACTTCCTCATGCGACTCAGGACGAACAAGGGCAGGTTTGCTGGGGTTACGCAGGGAGGTTCTGGAGAGGAACTGCCCGGGGTATTCACTTGAGGTGGAGTAGTAAATTCTGGGAATATTGGATTAAGGGACAATGGTGGCAGCCCCTTCAAACTGCCCCCGGGTATAATCAGCTTGACCTATATGTTCTCCTTCCTCCTGAAAGCTTAAGCCAGGTATCTGAAACAGCTTGACTTTCTTCAGACCTTTTAAATCCTTTTCATCTTTACCTATTAGAGATTAAGTGCTATAGGTATGTTAATTAGCCTTGAGAAACCTCATGTCCTTGCTTTAGGAATTAAACCTAAAAAGTAATTTATAATAGTTTGCTTGAATTTTTGGAAAATTAAGAATGTCAGATTATTAAAACAACCTGAAGAACCTTATCTATCAAACTGCCTACTCAACATTTTCAAAGTCAGTAACCAGAAAACAAAAGTTCTATTTTTATTCAAGTAAACATCAGTACTACTCACAAGTATTATGCCAAAAACGTTTAATAATCAGTGGATTGATCTCCCCATTTAGAGGACACTTTAAAGCTTGTCATAACCACACTGTAGTTTAAAATGTTATTGTTGTTCAGTGCCGTTGAGTAGATTCTGGCCCATAGCGACCCTGTATAGGGTTTTCTAAGGAGCAGCTGGTGAGCTTTAACCACCGACCTTGAGGTTCAAACGACTTTGCAATATGACGCATTATCCCACAGCGTCACCCCAGGACTCCCGAATCGTGGTACTAATCTCATGGTCAGCAGTTCAAAATATACCAGTCGTTCCACGGGAGGAAAATGAGGCTTTCCGTTCCCGCAAATCTTTACAGCCTCGGAAACCCTATGCAGGGTGGCTATGAGTCCATAGAGAATGTGTCACACACTGCGAATGAATCCAAACGACAAATTCTTAGCAGTAAAATGCATCCAGAGTACAGTTCTTTCTGTAAACCAGTGGGCGGCCCTTAAAAGGACCTTTGGTGGGATAAGAAAAGCGCTTTAACCTCCAAAACCATACAGAGTACGTCCCTGGCGTTTGAGCGCGTATACCACATCCATGGCCGTGACAGTCTTGCGCTTGGCGTGCTCGGTGTAGGTGACGGCGTCGCGGATCACATTCTCCAGAAAGACCTTGAGCACCCCGCGAGTCTCTTCATAGATGAGACCAGAAATACGCTTAACACCCCCTCTACGAGCTAGACGTCGGATGGCAGGCTTGGTAATACCTTGGATGTTGTCTCGCAGAACCTTACGGTGACGCTTAGCACCACCTTTACCAAGTCCTTTCCCACCCTTACCACGGCCAGACATAGCTAACGCAGTCTTCAGAAGCTAACAGAAAACTGAGGAGGAAGGCTGCAACAAGAGTAATTATAAGCAAGTGTCGGACCTCATTGAAGACTGAAAGCGCCGGCGGGGAAACCCAACTGCTGCCACCGCCCCTTTAAATTCCCCGCCCTTTCCAGTCAGTGACTGACCAAAAAGGTTAGGGGAGGGGACATAGTCAATGTAATTTTTAATTTCTAGGAATTTTGCTCCTGTTCTCTGAACTGCTATTTAAATCTGAGCTATATTTTTGGGTGAGAATTCTAATGTTATTAAATAGTTACTTTTGTTTTAATGACAAGGCACTATCTTTTAATTTACAAGGGAATAAGTGTCCTAGCTGTGCGATCTTCCATAATAAAGCCTTAAAATGTCTTCATTTAGTTTATGTAAGTAAAGCATTAAAACAGAGATTGGTACAAAGAATACCTACAAAAGTGCAACTTCCTTTTAAACTGCTATTATTAATTACAGAATGTCTGGGGTTAGAGTGACATTGCCTTGGGAATCTAGTTTTCAAGCTTTTACTTCCAGCACAATGACACCTAACAATGTCACCAACAAATGAGCATAGATTAGCGAGAATTGTGTTTTTAAGTACAGCACTGAATAAATTACAAGATATCCATAGATTCTGTTTTGGTTTTCATAAAAATGACCTAAAATTTTGTTTTGTGCCCAAGGTGCTTTCAAAATCAAGGCCCTTATACTTGGCAAGGCCGGTTTGAACCGCAAGGTCAGTGGTTCAAGCTTATCAGCTGCTCCTCAGAAACCCTATACAGGGTGGTTATGAGTTGGAACCAACTCGATGGCACTTAACAACACCTTCCCTAGGAGTCCTGGTAGGATAAAGCCCTAGACCACAAGGTCAGTTTAAACCACAAGGTCAGCAGTTTGAACCCACAAGCCACTCCTAAATTTTACACAGGGTCACTATGGTTCGCAACAGATTCAGTTGTACTTGTATACTCCAAAATCAACTCAGATTATGCCAATAACAGCCCTATAAAGTAGTAGTGTTACCCTCATTTTTCTGATGGAGAGACTAACGTCTAAATCAGACAGCAGTAAAACTGGAATTGAACACCAAACCTAGAATCCAAATGCTAGTCTATTCTGCAAGCTTCCAGAGTCCTTCCCTACACTAAAAAAATATCGCCAGAATCTATTCAGATTCATAGCAAACCTGTCTGTTGTTGTTAATTGCCCTTGAGTCTGTTCCGACCTATATTGACCCGGTATAGGGTTTCCAAGGAGTTTCTTATGTAGGACAGTGTATATTGTTAAGTGCCATCGAGTCAATTCTGACCCATAGCGACCCTGTATAGGGTTTCCAAGGAGTGGCTGGTGAGCTTGAACCACCGTCCTTGTAGTTCAAGCGACTTCACTGTGACGCATTAGCCCACAGTGCCACACCAGGACTCCAGGACAGTGTATAAGTTCTCCCAATGGACAATCAAGGTTGCCATCTTTAAGGTAACAGATTGTCACATCTTTTTCCCTTAGAGCAGCTGATGTGTACAAACCTCTGCCCTTTTTGCGTTAGCAGCTGAGCACTTCATTACACCACCAACTTTCCCTCTAGTCCATCCCTGTTGTTTAAGTCCACTGAGTTAGTTCCTATCCATAGCAACTGGAATAGGGTTTCCAAGGAGTGGCTGGTGGGTTTAAACAGCCAAGCTTCAGGTTGGCAGTCCAGTGTTTATTCTACACTCACACCAGAGACTAAAAGGGTCATACATTCTAAGGCACTAACCTTTTTTTACTCGATACTGGGCAGTTGTTCTGTTTAAGCATGTAAGTCAATGAAAACTAAAGCCAGAATTCATATTCTACAGCTCCAGGGACTGCATTAGACCCAAGACACTGCCCCTTCTGCAGCTGATCCTCATAGTATTGGGCACTTTTACTGGTAGCTGTTAAGCTAACCTGTCAGTACTAGTACCTAATACTCTGTTTTTTATCTCAGATATAAAATCTGTGGAGGAAATATGGAGGGAAAAAATCAAGTTGTGTACGTGTGAACACTGTTAAGTGCTGTCAAGTTGGATCCAGCTCTTAGTGACTCTGTTAACAGGGTTTCCAAGGAGCAGCTGACCTTGTGGTTCACAATCCAGTGCTAATCAATCCTACAGTGCAATACCAGGAGTCCTTGAGAACACTACCAATTAGAAAAACAAATTGCTTGGCCTTCGAATACTGAAATCAGGAACAAATTTAGTTGACAAAAGCACGGATGCCTTGAGTCCCTTATATGAATAATATGAAAATTACAGGGAATTTATAGACATATGGAAACATAGTATCAAGGTGAAGGTCATATATAACAGAAGTTGACACGTTTGAAACTTAAAATATACAAAAAGCGGTTTTATCCTAAACGCTTTACATAGAAAACAGTAAACTGACCAGGTTATTCCCTTCATTAGAGCATGGAATTGCTAGGCATAAAACATCATTAGCTTAATATTTTCTATTAGCTATCTGGTAACCATCCCTAATAGTTTTAGGGTTAGCACTACGAACCCAGTGTCCCATTTTTTGTTCAATATAATGTCCACCCCCGACTTACTGATGCCCTATTGAGTTCTGGTGGGGCGCTGTAGTTTAAACAGAACTGGTCACTGCTAGGAAACCCTTAGAAACGACTTAGCTGCAAATAAGTTAGGATATAAGCTTTTACTTGCTGTCTAGGATACACACTTAACTGTGAAGCACAGGGCCAAGTTTTTATAAAATACTAAAAACATCTTGACTAGGCCTTATTAGAACTTGTATTAGATGAATGTAACTTTCGAATCATCTAGAAGACTCATTAATGTCTTTCAAGAGGTATGACAAACTAATTTGGAAGTACAACCCAATGCTATTTTTGCAAACGTTTATCCCACTTGAAACCCCTTTAAACACAGGGCAGTTACTGCTGCTTTCACCTGAAATGTTAGGTGGCTCTGAAAAGAGCCTTTGGGTCACTTAAATAAAGTCAGAATTTACGCCCTCTCGCCACGGATACGGCGGGCAAGCTGGATGTCCTTGGGCATGATGGTGACACGCTTAGCGTGAATGGCGCACAGGTTGGTGTCCTCGAAAAGCCCAACCAGGTAGGCCTCGCACGCCTCCTGCAGCGCCATCACCGCAGAGCTCTGAAAGCGCAGGTCGGTCTTGAAGTCCTGAGCGATCTCGCGCACTAGCCGCTGAAACGGCAGCTTGCGGATCAGCAGCTCTGTGGACTTCTGGTAGCGCCGAATCTCGCGCAGTGCTACAGTGCCGGGCCGATATCGATGTGGCTTCTTCACGCCGCCAGTGGCCGGCGCACTCTTGCGAGCTGCCTTGGTGGCCAGCTGCTTGCGTGGCGCCTTGCCGCCGGTGGACTTCCGAGCTGTCTGCTTAGTACGAGCCATGACTTATCTAGGTAATAACAAGAATGCGGAGAGGAGCCTGAAGCAATTGAGTGAAAGAAAGAGCTAACCTTCTTTTATAGAATCAGACAACCAACTAGAGAGCCTGAAAACATTCAAAAGTCCCCGCGTCTTCTCTGGATTGGTCTACTACAGACAATGCCCGGATAAAGAGCTGCTTTTGGATTGGCCAATAAATACTACCCCGCCCTTCAATTTGGCTTCTATGCCGTCATTTTATTGACTTATTCGCTTCCATCTGAACTACACAAAAATCTTGTACTGAACGCTTAAGCCTTAAAATGGGAACAAAGCAACCATACAAATACGAAAACCTATAACGGATACTAGTTTTTTAAAAATGCATCCTCTCAAAGATACTGTGTAGGCAATTAGAGCAATTATGGGAATTTGCATTTAGGATATATATAACTGTTGTGTTGTGTTAAGTGCCGGCGAGTCGGGTCCGACCCATAGCGGCCCTGTATAGATAGGGTTTCCAAGGAGCAGCTGGTGAGCTTTAACAGCCAAACCTCGCTGTTCAAACAGACTTTGCAGTCTAGCGCACTAGCATTTGTATTGTGGGTAATGACGTAAAGTTCTTGATTCGGGGATACATGGTTAAGAATTTATACATGTCAAGGTGTCTCAATTACCTTTGTATATCAAATGTTATGAACTGTTATGAACGTGAAAGTGAGGCGTAAAGGTTTTTATAATCTTGACCACAGCACTAAACTTTAAAAAAAACAAAAACAAAAAACGTTCATACTTCTACTTGATACCTTCCTTTAATCTTTATCTCTTTCGGCTGGCCATCAAGTTACCCCAGGTGAAGATTCAGACGTTTAAATGTATGTCGTGTTTTTCCTTCGCATCCCTGTGCGCAAAGGTTTCCACAGGAGACAAAAGTACCTGGGTGGCGACCGACTGTCGCAAACACAATTATACCTTACATGTGGCAAAAAACGCTTTGTGGATGGGAGCAATACTTCGGACCGTGTCTGCTCTTTTAACAGAAAGTGTAGGTGGCTCTGAAAAGAGCCTTTTGTGTTTCTTTCTTCCAAGTAAATGTGGAAATACTCTATACAAGTCCTTTACTTGCCCTTGGCTTTGTGGTGGCTCTCGGTCTTCTTAGGCAGTAGCACAGCCTGGATGTTGGGCAGGACGCCGCCCTGCGCAATGGTAACGCGGCCCAGCAGTTTGTTGAGCTCCTCGTCATTGCGAATGGCCAGCTGTAAGTGGCGCGGGATGATGCGAGTCTTCTTGTTGTCTCGGGCAGCGTTGCCCGCCAGCTCCAGAATCTCGGCCGTCAGGTATTCCAGCACTGCTGCCAGGTACACGGGAGCGCCAGCCCCAACCCGCTCCGAGTAGTTACCTTTGCGGAGCAGACGGTGCACACGGCCCACGGGAAACTGCAGCCCGGCGCGAGATGATCTGGTCTTGGCCTTAGCGCGAGCCTTGCCACCCTGCTTTCCACGACCTGACATGATAGCTTGGATATGAAGAACCCCAGAAGCAATCTGCACTTTCAAAAAGCCTACAACAATCTGACTGCAGTAAACACAATAGAAGTATTTATAGTGATTCGAAGTATGCCGTGTGACGTTTTCTCATTGGCTACTTATAACTACCCAATAGAAACTCGGAACCTGCATCCTTCGTTTACATATTGTCCTTCGTTTTAGCGTGAGGTTTGTTTGATCCAATCATTAATCCACATTGATAAACCTTTACTTGAATACTAATAACTGATACAGTTATCATCCATTAAAATACCATGTGTAACATGATCAGAATTAGAGGGCTTGCCACATTGTTCTGATCCTTGGTCCTTGGTCACATTGTTCTGATCCTTATCTGATCATTGGTCCTTCATCATTGTCAGAAACATAAACTTAAGACTGATAACAAGAAATATATATATATTATGGTTTTTAGACAGTAGTATATAGGGGACCTGGAGAAAGTGGAGAATCATTTCAGAAATTTTTAGATTTTTATACCTAAAGATCTCCCTTTTCCCAAACATGGTTGCAAAAGGAACAAGATGTGAGAAAACCTGCTCCTAAATCCTCTGTCAGGGAACTGTGGTCTGATCCAGAGAATTTGGCAAAAAAGTAAAGCTGCTCAGTTTTATTCTTTCTTTTTCTTACAAATCTTATGACTCCTATGCCTTTTTATCTTAACAATATTCTATCTCCTTTTTTAAAAGATCATTATCTTCACCAGCAGCAGCAACAATAAATATCAATAACCACTAGCTTGGTGTCTGTAATGTTGCAAAATCCACGAAGAATATCTTAGATCCTACCCTATAGAGTGTACACTCTTTGGCAAAGGATTAGATTGCCAGTAGTGCATATTATAGATCCAAAATGCAGATTTTAAGCAATAAGTAAGAGCCTATGGAAATAAACAAAAGTCCTGGTATGGCAAGTACTGTGGGTTATGTGCTGAGTGGCAAAATCTGCTTGGACCGCCAGGTCAGCGCTTCAAACTGACCAGATGATCCTCCTAAACCCTATATAGGGTTACTATGGGTCGGAACCAACTCAATGGCACTTAGCAACAATTATGAATTAGAAGGGTCAAGAAAGAGTTCATGAGGGAGGTGTGTATCCAGTATTCACCATAAAATAACCAGGGCTCTGAACCAGTTCAATCTCACTTGACCCCTACTGAGAATTTACATTTCCATCCCAGATATACTGAATCAGAGTCTACATTTTAACAAGATCCCCAAGTATACCTAAGATTCACCTGGGGATATATAAACCCACCATTGAACAAAGTGGACAATGCTTTCTCTAGCCAGAGGCACATAATAAGGCAAATGCATAATAAACCTGTAAAATATGTA
The DNA here is from genome assembly GCF_000296735.1 of Chrysochloris asiatica. Taxonomy (NCBI): domain Eukaryota; kingdom Metazoa; phylum Chordata; class Mammalia; order Afrosoricida; family Chrysochloridae; genus Chrysochloris; species Chrysochloris asiatica. The sequence continues at coordinate 3,492,607 of NW_006408731.1, read as the reverse complement.
TTTTCATATTTTCAAGATAATGAATGCTATGAAGAAAAATAAAGCAGCAGCTTCATGGGACTCCCTGGGATTGGTTGGTTCAAACATATGGCGGGGAAGAATGTATGGGCAAACAAGCGAGCAGTTACATTATGATGGCAGAATGGCCACTTGGAACTTTTCTAAATTTTGCTTGTCAAGTGACATCGAGTTGATTCCGACTCATAGTGACCCCGTATAGGATTTCCAAGAAGCAGCTGGTGAGCTTGAACCACTGACCTTGCAGTTCAAACTGCTTTGCAGTCTGGCGCATTAACCAACAGCGCCACACCAGGACTCCATATTTTGCTTGGTCGTGGTGGTGATGTGCCGTGGAGCCAGTTCTGACTCATAGCAACCCTGTACAGGGTTTCCGAGGCTATAAATCTTTACGGGAGCAGAAAGCCTCATCTTTCTCCCGCAGAACAAAGTCGATAAAGAAACCAGGGGTACAAAGAAAGGAAGAGTCTGCTTTTGTGTAAATATGAAATTCCAAGCATATGCTTTCAGATCTCTAACTAGATGTTGTTAAGCACCATCGACTCAGTTCTGACTCATAGACCTGTATAGGGTCTCCAAGGAGCAGCTGGTGGGTTTGAACCACCAAACTTTTGATGTGGCATTGGCACCACATCAGGATTCCTGAAAGAGATGAGAGCTCTCTAAAATAGTTGGTCACTAGCCACATGTGGCTACTAAGAACTTGGAATGTAGTAAGTCTAATATAAGCTGTACTGGTGTGGCACTGTAGGATAAGCACTGTACTGCGAACCTCAAGGTTGATGGTTCAAACCCACCAGTTGCTCCTTGGAAACCCTATACAGAGTGCTGGGAGTTGGAATGACCCATCAGCACTAACAACAATATAATGTAAAACAGATTTAATACGATAGATAATGTAAAATCTCTCATTAACTGATTACATATTGTAATGATATTTTGACTATATGGGTTAAATAAATATACTCGAGAAAAATTTAAATGACTTATGTGGCTTGCAATAGATTTCCATTGGACAGATGTCTTAGAATATTTTATCTTTGTTGTTGTTGTTGTTAAGTTCTGTCGAGTCGATTCTGACCCATAGCGACCCTATATAGGGTTTCCAAGGAGCAGCTGGTGAGCTTGAACCACCGACCTTGTAGTTCAAACAACTTTGCAGTCTGACGCATTAGCCCACAGCAACACACCAGGACGCCTATTTTATCTTTACCTGCCCTCAATATTTAAACAATTCTAAACACAACTCTCTCTCTCATCAGTGCCTATATTCGGTTTTCTTAACCAATCTATAAGTGATATATGAAGCACTTGTGGCTTTTGAGGGAAGACTCATGTTATGATACTAATTCATTAGGCACCTATAAAGACAGACTTGGCTCCAAGTACTAGAGTTTGCCTTCCTTGGGAAGAGGAGTTTTGTGCATTTTGTTCATTAGTAGATTCCCAGCTAGCACTTAGAAAGGTGCCTAATACAGAGGTTCTACAAACACATTTGTTGAGTAGATGAATAGCTTCGTAGAAGAATACTGAAGAATATCTCGGTCCAAGCATGGCTGCCTTGGTGCCAGGAGTCAACAAACAGCATCCAGCTGAAGAAAAACAATATTGCTTCCCTCGTTTCTAGTCATTTTAGAGAAAGACAAACAAGTACAGACAAATTTAAAAGAGATTAGATTAGGTGCTGCAGAGCTGATTTTGTCTCCTAGTGACCTGTATAGGGTTTCGGAGGCTATTTAAACCTTTACAGGAGCAGAAAGCTTCCTCTTTCCACCATGGAGCAGCTGCTGGATTAGAATTGCTGACCTTATAGTTAGCAGCTCAATGATAATACCAGGGCTCTTTGTGATCTATCAGGAAAATAGGTTATTTCAGAAGTAAAATTAATTGAAAAGGAGAGATTGGATTTAGAGAGAAATTCAGGTTGGACTGAGAAATGCATGAACTAAGAAGGTGGCAATGGAAGACAGGAAGGAGAGGAAGGAAGAGGAGTTATTTTAAAGTAAGAACCTGCAAGGTTTGATGACAAACTCCAGGGAATAAAGGATAAGTACTGGTCGACAGTCTTCACAAATATTTAAGAAGATATTAATGTCAACAGAAGTGGCAATGAAAAAAGGGGAAATATGAAGAACAATGCAATGATCTGCTGTTCTATGTGCTGTTTGTTGTGACAGCAACTGTGCTTACTAGATGTCTCTGGTTCTCAATCAGAGATGTGGATTCCAATTTGGGAAAGAACTGAAAACCTGAGATGCAAGTGTAGGTATAATTCCAGTAGCAGAAGTAAATCTCACTGAGGCCTCTGAGAAAGGGCAGCTTAAGAAATGAAAGAAAAAAAAACTACAAGGCTGAGTTTTAGAGGGATCGTGCAAGCACAAGGAAAACAAAGGAAATAAATATTTAGAACCAGGAACCATTAGAAAGAGAGACGATCCAGAATGGAAAGAGGTGTAAACATTGCCAAACACAGAAACATTTCACTACACTAAAACAGCAAGGACACCTTATTTTTATCTATACAGTTAATATAGTCTCAGAATCCCCAAAGTATTCTCTAGTAGGATGGGTGTGAGGTCCACTGGGCAGTGATATGTAGTAATACAAGAAAGTATGACAAAGTCATTTATTAATTACTACCAAGTTAAGGAGCTCTGGTAGCGTAGTGGTTACAAATCGGCCTG
>NW_006408731.1:3487509-3489715 GCF_000296735.1 Chrysochloris asiatica | reverse complement strand
TGCGGTTCGCGGCCTGATTTGTAACCACTACGCGGTTACGAATCGGGCTGTGAACCGCAAGCTCAGCAGTTCGAAACTACCAGCTGTTCCGAGGGAGAACGATGAGGCTTTCGGCTCCAGTAAAGATTCACAGCCTCGGAAACCCTGTACAGGGTCGCTATGAGTCGGAACCGACTCCACGGCACATAACAACAACAACAACAACGCTACCAGAGCTAGGAACCTGGAAGTCCTAAGGAATACACCTGGAAATCAGTGGGATAAACATTGGGATCCAAGATGACAGGTTGCACTCCTTGGAAGAAAGATAAGGATGTCTGCAGGTTTATGCAAGGTTGGTTTAAACCGTAAGATCAGTGGTTCAAGCTCTCCATTAATTCCTCGGAAACCCTATACAGGGTTGCTATGAGTCGGCACTGACTCTATGGCATTTAACAACAGCATTAGTCAGAATCCACTCAGTGCAGAGGGTGCCCTGAGGGAAGGTCATTGTCTCAAGTCTGCAACTCCTACTTCCTCTGTTCCTTGGCGGTCCTCACATGTGCTTCCATTTTCCCCAGTTTGTGCTGACTTTCTGTATCTATGCTCTCCCTTATAACTCAGAAGTGATTAGGTTTAGGACACACTGTACACTGATGTGACTTCATTAAAATAATACAAATCCTATTTTCAAATAGGGTTTAAACAGGCCACTGAGGACTTCCAATGTGTTAAAAGTGTTTTTTAGCATGATCAAATCTAAATAATAGAAGGAAAGCCTAGTGGCCAACCCACCATCCTAAAACAATAGTTTTCTTTAAAAGTAATCACTTCTTCAATTAAATATATTAGAAATTATTAATTAAAAGTATTTCAAAAGCTTAAGATTTAATTTTTTGACTTTTGATTCTTGACCAATATGGAATACATGCATTGCCTCCTATTGCTTTACCCTTTCCAGTTACTCTGGAGGGAATTCTGACTTTAGGTAACTCTCTTAGCTATCTAGTACTGTTATAACAGAAAGACCTCCAGGGTGACTTTAGCAAACAAATGTGTTCTCGCACAGTTTAGGAGTCTACAAATCCTAATTCAGAATACTGACATAAGAAAAGGGTCCTTGTCTTCTTTCAGCATCTGTAGATCCAGCAGTCTTTGACGATCTCCATGTGTCTTAGCATCAATCTTTCCTTGGACCTAGGAGCTTCACAGTGCAGGGTTCTCAGGTCCAAAGGTCCCAGTCCACTCACAGCTCTTCTTTCTTGGTGGTAGTTGCCCCCCTTCATTGCTCACGTCTCTCTCCCTTTATTTCTCATAAAGTAAAAGGTGCTACATCCACACTCCTGGGGGTCACTCTTACATCTGCTCAGGGCCCTGATGGGACTAAGGGTGTCATTGCTATTGTTGTTAGGTGCCATCAAGTCTGTTCAAGCTCATAATGACCTGATACATAACAGAACAAAACGCTGTCTAACCCTGTGCCATCTTCAAAGTTATTATATTTGTGAGTGCATTGATGCTACTACTGTGTCAATCCGTTTTGTTGGGTATCTTCCTCTTTTTCATTGGCCATCCACTTTACCAAGGATGATGTCCTTTTCCAGGGACTGGTTCCTCTTAATAGCATGTCTGAAGTATGAGAGTCAAAGTCTCTCCATCTTCCCTTCTTAGGGGCATTCTATCTATACTTCTTTGTTTATTCTTCTGGCTGTTCATGGCACTTTTCATTTTCTTCTCCAACACCATAATTCAAATTCATCGATTACTCTAGGGACTTCCTTACTCATTGTCTAACTTTCATATGCATGTGCGGTGATTGAAAATACTATGGCTTGGGTTAGGCACACCTTAGTCCTCAAATTGGTATCTTTGCTCTTTAACACTTTAAAGAGATCTTATGCACAAGATTTGCCTAATGCAATATGTTGTTTGATTTCTTGACTGCTGCTTCCATTGAGTGTTGATTATGGAGCCAAGCAAAATGAATCAATAAAAATTTCAATCTTTTCTCTGTTTATCATGATGATATTTACTGGTCCCGTTGTAAGAATTTTTGTGTTCTTTACATCGAGGTGCTATCCTTACAGAAGGTTGTAGTCTTTGATCTTAATCAATATTTCAAGTCTTTCTCTATGTTTAAGAGCAAGTTTCAGAGTCTCCTCTAAACATCTATTTTGGTCTATTCTTTCTTTCTTGTGATGGTCTCTAAATTCAGGTGGAATATATT
>NW_006408731.1:3474092-3486244 GCF_000296735.1 Chrysochloris asiatica | reverse complement strand
GATTAATCACATTTCATTTCTGTACCCTGTCTTAATAATCCCCTTCTTCCTTTGTGTAAAGTCCCTCCCTGAAATCAAAAGGGGGTGCAGACTGAACCCTGTATGCATTATGGTTTGCAGGGCAGTGCGTTACTGACTGCAGGGCTGTGCATTACTGCCTGCAGGGGCCACGATGCCTGTAGTCCAGGGTCTGCCCGCCAGTTTTGCATCCACTCTAGTTTCCGGGTGTGTCTTTCTCTCTCTCTCTCTCGTCACGTCTTTGTGTATACTCTTTATCTGTCTCTTTTGCCGCCAGATCTCCCTACTTCGTGAACCGAACTCCCCTATCCAGGCAGGACCCTGAAAAGGACATATTTTCAACTACTGATCTTAGTTCTTTTTTTTTCTAACTTTCTCATACTTGTTGTTGTGAAGTGTCGGGGACTGTCCAAGGTCTGCAACAGTGAAGTGCTGTTGAGTCGATTCCGACCCATAGAAACCCTGTATAGGGTTTCCGAGGAGCAGCTGGTGAGCTTGAACTGCCGACCTTGCAGTTCAAACGGCTTTGCAGTCTGGCGCATTAACCCACAGCGCCACACCAGGACTCCTTTCAGTATCTTGTCTTGATTGCATGTTTGATCAATTTCAGACTGAATAGGATGGCTGTTGTGGTTGCTGTTAAATGCCATTTTGTCGGTTCTGACTCATAGCAACTCTGTATAGGATTTCTGAGGAGTAGCTTGTGGGTTTGAACTGCTGACCTTGACGTTTACAGTCAGTGCTAATCCTACAGCATCACAGAATTCTTCAATTTCATCATCACTGCCTTTAGTTGGTAAGCGCATAAATTTGAATGATAGTTATTATTGACTAATCATCTTTATTATTGTTCTTAAGTGCTTTTAAGTTGGTTTAGACTCATAGCGACCCTGTATTCTGTTTCCTCAGAACAGCTGGTGGGTTTGAACCACTGACCTTGTGGTTTGCAGTAAAGTGCTTATCCTACAGCACCACACCAAGAGTCCTTTGTAGGTGTATAGATATTATCCTATCACAGGCAGCATTGAACTTCAAAATAGATCTTGAAAGTTCTCGACAATGAATTTGTCTTTCCCTGCATAGTAAACCATATGACTGTCTGATTCAAAATGGCCATTACCAGTTCATTTCAACTTACTAAAGCCAAGAGTCCTGGTGTGCTGCTGTGGCTTAATGTGTTGGACTGCAAAATCAGTTTGAACTGCAAGCTTGGCAGTTCAAGCTCACCAGCTGCTTGAAACCCTTGGAAACCCTTTACAGGGTCACTATGGGTTGGAATCAGCTTGATGGCACTTAACAACAGCAAGGCTAGGATATCAACCTTTATGCACTCCATTTCATTTTTTGACAAGTTCCAATTTTCCTAGCTTCATACTTCTTACAGTCCATGTTCCATTTATTGAAGGTGTTATGCTCAGAATTCGGGGTCCCCAAAGACCACCAAGGAGCCATCACTGATGCAAATACATAAGGGTTGTTTATTCAAGCTCCAGCTCGGACCCCACCTGCATCCGACGCAGTGGATGAGGGATGGAGCCTCGAACTCCCAGTTATTCAAGCCCGAGCTCTGACTCCACCTGCATGCTCTGACTCTACCTGCATCTGATGCAGCGGATGAGGGATGGAGCCTTGAACCCTCAGTTAACATTATTCATGCTCTGACTCCACCTGCATCCAACGCAGCGGATGAGGGATGGAGCACCCACTGAACCCTTTATCTGTGGGGTTTTTATAGAATTTTCAAACAAGCTTAGGTTTTTCAGCTTTACAATATTTGGATTGGTTGACATTTGGCAAAGTATGAGATGTTACAGTTTAATTGGTCAGTACTGGTGGTCTTTTGTTCTTAGGCTAGGATAAGGAAAACATCTGGCATCTGGCCTTGGGTTGTCCGGTCTACTGCTTATCTAGTTCTTGCTGTTGCTAGGGGTGAAAGGATATTCTAAGGCAGCATAAGCTGATTTAGCACGTTCCTGGAACAGGAGGACGTGTTCAGGGTAATGTGCAGAATGGAGTCTTTTTCTTGGTCCTACAAAGGATACTTCCAGTTATTTCTTCCCATTTTGAGTTGTGCCCCATCAACAAATCAAGGTCCTCAAAGTTGTATTCCATTTACGTCATTAAAATCAACTCTACTTTGAGGAGGCAGGTCTTCTGCAGTGATGTTTTGAGTGCCTTCCAACCTGAGGAACTTCTTTCCTAGCACTATAACTGGCTTTTAAAAGTAACCTTTCAAAAGTGGTCTGCCTTCTTCCTAGTCTGTCTTAGTCTGGACAGTAAATAAGGAAGGCCATAGAAGAATCGATGCTTTTGAGTTATGTTGTTGGGGGAGAATATTAAAAGTGCCATGGGCTGCCAAAAGAACCATTAGATCCATTTTAGAAGAAGTACAGCCAGAGTGCTCCTTGGAGGCCAAGATGGCCAAACTTTGTCTCTCATATTGTCTGACATATTGTCAGGAGGGACCAGTCGCTGGAGAAGGGTATCATGTTTGGTAAGGTGGAGGGTCAGAAAACGAGATGGATTGGCCAAGTGGTAGCATTGATGGTCTCAAGTGTGGCAACAGCAGTGAGGTTGGCCCAGGATCAGGCAGTGTTTCGTTCTGCTGTACATAAGGTCGCTATGAGTCGGTGCCGACTCGATGGCACCTGACAACAACAACAGGAACCTTAAGAAAACAGCATGGAGAATTCTGTTTTCTTTGTACCTCATACATTCCCTGATCACAGGCTAGAGAATGTGGCAGTACGAAAAGGCCAATGGGAGGAGACATAATGTCCTGGATGGTAGAATATACATGGATTTTCTTTTATTTATTTAGAATTATTTTTAGTGTTTCTTCTTCTTCTTCTTTTAATAAGTAAATATTATTTTTTCTAGGAAGTTAAAAAAAAAAACAACTTTTAGATGTAGATGTCATTTCTTGGGAATGAAAAGTAAGGATGAATACATCAAATGTTTCTAAGAGATGCTGAAAACAGAATTGAGAACAGTCTATGTCTTTTCATCTGCCATGAAGCATGAGCCAGAATGTTCCTTATCAACCCCTACTCCTTTTTCTGTCATAAACAGTCTCAGCCTCCTGCCATTTGTATCTATTTGGGTTTTCTTCTTATCCTAATTCTATCACGCTCCTTTCAAATAAAATTTTCCCCAAGTCCCTTTCAGCTGGGTCCAGACACCCACAGCTTAGCCAAGGGCATCTCATCTTTTCCTTCTCTTTACAAATTCAGCTCTTCCTTACTCCAGAACCTCTTGGATGGGTTGGTAGACAAAACTTTTTGTAATCAAAAGAACAAGGCATGAAGTATAGGTTATTTCTCTCACGCTCTTTTTGGGGGTTAGGGGTGGGGCAGTAACCCTGTTTTGGGAGAATGGTTTTTCTCTCTGCCTTCTATACAAGTTAAATAAAGGCTTTGGGCCTGGAACATTCTCTGAAAAGGAGACTGGGAATTGGGTCCCCTCTCTCTATCAGTTCCTTCTTATCAGAGACTCCTTTCCCCAGATCTGAGAACACAATAACTTTCCCTGTCCCTTGTACATGTGCTAACACCATATGGCAGCTGGTCAGCCCCACCTCTATCTGTTACCAGTGGACGAAAGAGGGATCTTCTACTATGGCACAAGAGGGTGAAGGAAGAACACAAGCTTTGCACCGGCCACGGGAGACTGGTGCTCACTAGTGAAGTTGATCTTGCTGTCTCTTCCCTATGTGAGTATTTCTATGTGCTGATAAAGCCTGTTCATGGCCTTTTGCTGTCTATTGTGGACATACCTATACACCTTCAGACTGCAGATCAGGAGAAAATGTGGGTGGACTCCTGGTGTTGCACTGTAGAATCAGCATAGGATTGTGAATCACAAGGTCGGCAGTTCAAACCCACCAGCTGTTCCTGGGGAACCCTATAGAGAGGGTGGCTAACAGTCAGAACCAACTCATTGGCACTTAACAACAACAACAAATTTATTGGGGAAAGTAGTATATAAACCTGTCTAGTATTTCACTCCCACCAGCTGCTCTTTGGAAACCCTGTATAGGGTCCCTATGAGTTTGAACCTACTTGATGGCACTTAACAAGTATGTCACTCAAGTTGATGAACTTGTCCATTGTTATTGCTGTGTCCAGAGTTGGAGCCTCATCAGAATCAACAGACATTTTTATATATGAAAATTTCTAGCTTCTCATGTCTCCCCTTTATAGAACTAGGGCCTACAGAGAACCAACCCAGATATCTGATATTTCCCTTTTTTCTTTTAATATGTAAAGATCCTACAACTATGAGAAGAAATGAAAGGCCTACCTTTGGGGTCAGCCCTAGGATTTAGTTTGGGCTGCTCAAATAAAGGTATTGTGTTTTTAATTAAACTTCAAATATTCTCATTTTTTTAGTTGAAAGAAGAGGGAAAAAAGTAAAAATGAACAAAAATTCAGCAGACAAAAGTTAGGAAGGACAAATTGAGGAGGAAGTAATCCCTACTCAAGAGATTAATTTGGAGCAGTGGAAAATCAAATGCTAAATAAACCTTTTGTCAATTTCAAAATGCAGGAATATTTCCTAAAGAACTGAGAGTCATTTAACTGTTGCTGATTTCAACTGTTCAATCCTATGTAACATAGGATTTTCTTTTTCATACAGTTTATGTATTTTGTTGTTGTTGCAGAGCCATTTCTTTGGAATATAAACATCAACAAAGACTGTGTCCCTATCTCCCAATTTCCTAGAAGATGAATGCTCCAAACTGCAAGCTTGCCTCCATTCATTGTTGTTAAGTACTGTCTAGCTGGTTTTGGCTCCTGTATAAGGGTTTGATATGAGAATTTTTGTCATTGATTATCTTGAGAGCATGTATGTAATGGGTTGTATCCACTTAGATACATAGAAGGCTGAAGTTTCTTCCTCTCTGTAATCTTTAAAGCTCATTGCTTGTGATGCATCACATTCTGGTTTAATTCTTATTGAAGAATACAGTTGTATTCTTTCTCTTATATGTTACGGAGACACTTTCTGGGTTGGGAGTAGATTTTGTTTTTAATTATAATTCCACCAACAGATGTTAAGAAATAATATTCTACCTAGGTCTCACTCTTCCAGAGGAAGAACCCCAAGGGCAGTATCCACTAGTGTTTAAGAGGATGGGTGGTTGTGATTGTTGTTCTTGTTAAGTGCCCTGGAATTGGTTTCGACTCATAGGACTCTCTCTGTAGGATTTCAGAAGAGCAGCTGATGGGTTTTGAGCTGCTGACCTTGTAGTTTTCAGTCCAGTGCTGACCATACAGTGCCACACTAGGGGTCCAATCATTATAACATTTTAAAAATGCATTATTCATTTTCAAGGCAAACATGTCTTTTGTAATATTTTATATACACGGTGGTAGGAAATGCTTCTTATATCACACTGATTTATCTGAGATCCTGTTGTTAAGTGCTGTCAAGTCTGTTCTGATTCACAGTGGCTCTGTATAGGATTTTCAAGGAGCAGCTAGCAGGTTTCAATCGCCAACCTTGCGGTTAGCAGTCCAGTGTTTATCCTACAGTGCCACTCCAGAAAAGATCATTCTTATTTTCCTTTAAAAGAGGTCCTGCATAAGCAGTTTTAATTTTTACTTTTCTCAGATACTGCTGTGTATCTATCTCCTACCCATGAAGCGCATAAACGATCTACAGATATTTTCCTTTTAAAGATAGTTGTCTCTTTTAGTCAGTCCCCTACAACCCGCACCCAGATGTGCCTACTGACTCCACTTCCTCACCCAGTGTTCTTCGCGGCTTTTTCTTAGGATTGTCCTTTTGGAGTCCCAGATTTTTCCAAAACCGCTTTTCAAGAAAATCCAGCAGTCGCCTCTGAAAGATCCTCCGCGTTAGTCACCAGGTGGCGCCAGATGGAAAACGGAGGGAAATTCAAACCTTTTGTCCTCCCAGAGCTTTAGCCATCGCGTCCACCTTCCTTCTTCGCTCCCCCGCCCCAATATGGTGACACAAACTCCTAATCTGGAGTCCTAGTGTGGCGCTGTGGGTTAATGAATTGAACTGCAAAGTCGGTTTGAACGGCAAAGTTGGTGGTTGAAGCTCACCAGCCCCTCCTCGGAAATCCTATAGAGGGTCGCTATGGGCCGGAACCGACCCGACGACACATAAAATGACTGCGGATTTCTTGTATGTAGTAAAATTTAGACGGCTTTAGAAAGGGAGGTCTAGTAGACCTTAGAGGCACCCAGGGAAGCCACCCGAGTATTCCCTTACGTTTGTCGAATCCAAATACATTTTGAGTTCATAATCAAGGTAAAAACGACCCCACACCCACTTCTTGCTCCGGTCACCTCCTCGTGATAACCTCAGGATTTAATCATTTAACCGCTCCATTCACTATTTTAAACTACTGGCGACCTTGTTAAGTGCTGTCCAGTCGGTTCCGACTGAGAACAATCCTGCATAGGGTTTAACAGCTGACCTTGTGGCTCTATCATTGGGGACCTGTGATACCGAATTCACAGTCCAGCGCAGCCACAACACCGCATCAGGACTCCAGATCAGGATCTAGAAGGGGAGCATTGAGTTTTCTCAATAGTAGGTGAGGTACAACAACAACAACAACAACAAAAAAGAAGTACGTACAGAACTAAAGTGTGAAACAGCGGCTGTAGCAGCAAATTAACTCCTCATACCCCATTTCTCCTCTCTTAAGGTTACTGTAGTTACAAGTTCTCTCGAGAAAAATTGAGTGGCTCTGAAAAGAGCCTTTGGATTAGCAAAAACTTCAGAAGGAATGTTTATTTGGAGCTGGTGTACTTGGTGACGGCCTTAGTACCTTCGGACACAGCATGCTTGGCCAGCTCTCCAGGCAGTAGCAGGCGCACGGCGGTTTGGATCTCCCGGGAGGTGATGGTAGAGCGCTTGTTATAATGTGCCAAACGAGAAGCCTCCCCGGCAATGCGTTCAAAGATGTCGTTCACAAAAGAATTCATGATACCCATGGCCTTGGATGAGATGCCGGTATCGGGGTGGACCTGCTTCAGCACCTTGTACACATAGATAGAATAGCTTTCCTTTCGGCTGCGCTTGCGCTTCTTGCCATCCTTTTTCTGCGCCTTGGTTATGGCTTTCTTCGACCCCTTCTTTGGAGCAGGAGCAGATTTAGAAGGTTCAGGCATGGTTTCTCTGAAAATAAGTAGAAACACAGCAGAATTAGATGGTGCCAATCCCGGAGCCCTTTATTTATAGCTCTGTAATTCAAATAACGGTTTACGAACTCTCACCTCTGATTGGCTAACACAACACTTTCTTAAAGGGAGTGTTTATGCAAATAAGAGATACACAACTTCTTTTTCTATTGGACAAAACGACCCAATCCATTCTAACCAATGGGATACCTTGTAGTCAGAGCCCTACACTGTCTATAAAAACCTTTCTTTGCACCAGTCTTCTCATTTTGTTTGGTATTTTCCCACTTCCTATTTCTTGTAAACTCATCATGTCTGGACGCGGAAAGCAGGGCGGTAAAGCGCGTGCCAAGGCAAAGACTCGGTCTTCTCGCGCCGGACTGCAGTTTCCCGTGGGTCGTGTGCATCGTTTACTTCGCAAGGGTAACTATTCTGAGCGGGTTGGGGCTGGCGCTCCCGTATACCTGGCGGCGGTGCTGGAGTACCTGACGGCTGAGATTCTGGAGCTGGCGGGTAACGCTGCCCGAGACAACAAGAAGACGCGCATCATCCCGCGCCACCTGCAGTTGGCCATCCGCAACGACGAAGAGCTTAATAAGCTGTTGGGTCGTGTGACTATTGCGCAGGGCGGTGTTCTCCCCAACATCCAGGCCGTGTTATTGCCCAAGAAGACCGAGAGTCACCACAAGGCCAAGGGCAAGTGAAGCCCGCATTAATACAAGCATACCCACTTTTTCTCAATGCAAAGGCTCTTTTCAGAGCCATCCATGTATTCACAATTGGAAGCTGTTGCTCATTTTTATTTAAACTTTTATTTTACCTTTGCTAGCCTTAAGTAGTACAGACTGGTCCATGTGAACTCAAGCCAGCCGTTCTCGGAAGCCCTGTACATGGATGGTAACTGACCTAGTGTACTGTAACTGACAGACATTTATTTGAAGGGTTTCAGAGAAAATTAGCAAATACCCATGATAGTGGAAGTATAGAAATTAGGGCCCCGAGAAGACATAAGGGGAACGTTAGACCCAGATCTGAGAACAAGAGCAAGGATCATTACTAGCTAATAAACCATTGCGTGTGAATCTGTATCAGGCATCCTTGAAAACCAGTCGCTTTTACTAATTTGCCAAGCTGTTCCACCGCAGGTACCTTAATTATGTAACTCGCAAAAGGGGAATTAAAAGCGGCAGTCCAGGCTACTCGTGGCTTAGTTTAAAATGGACTAATGGTTTAATGATTGAGGATTACCAGCACTGATAAAACCTTTGAAAGGGTGTTCTGTCAAGATTCAGAATTTCAGGCGCCAGTCAAACTTTGTTATTGTTAAGTGCCATAGAGTCGGTTCCGACCCATTGCGACCCTGTATAGGGTTTCCGAGGAGCAGCTGGAGAGCTTGAACCACCAACCTTGCAGTTCAAACGACTTTGCAGTCTGGCGCATTAATCCACAACGCCACACCAGGACTCCAGTCAAACTTTATGGAATTTACATTTTTACAAAATTCTTAAAAGGTTCGTTATGCACACAGCATTTGTGTAGACCAGTTGAACTAGAACATTACAGAGATTTAAGTGCCATTGAGTTGGTTCCGACTCATAGAGATCCTGTATAGGGTTTCCAAGGAGCAACTGGTGGGTTTGAACTGCCGACCTTGTGGTTGCCCTTAGTGCCATCGAGTCAGTTCCGACCCATAGCGACCCTGTAGAGGGTTTCCGAGGAGCAGTTGGTGAGCTTAAAACGCCGTCCTTGAAATTCAAATCGACTTTGCAGTCCAGTGCATTAACCCACAGCGGTCCAGTGCTTATCCTACAGCAGGACTTCATTGAGGTGGAGTAGTTCACCCAATCAAAGACATTACTTATTAACCAATCGTGAGCCAGTAATTAGCCAATGATTTTATCGCGCGGGACTTTTGAAATTTTCCGAAGCCAATCAGAGTGCTTCATACTATATTTAAAGGCAGCGTTACCAACGTCTTGCTACAGACTTGGTTAGTCTACACTTCCAGGCACTATGGCTCGTACGAAGCAGACCGCTCGCAAGTCCACCGGCGGCAAGGCGCCGCGTAAGCAGCTAGCCACTAAGGCAGCCCGTAAAAGCGCACCCGCAACCGGCGGCGTGAAGAAGCCACATCGCTACCGACCCGGCACTGTGGCGCTGCGCGAAATCCGGCGCTACCAGAAGTCCACCGAGCTGCTTATCCGCAAGCTACCTTTCCAGCGGCTGGTGCGCGAGATTGCACAGGATTTCAAGACCGACCTACGCTTCCAGAGCTCGGCCGTGATGGCACTGCAGGAGGCGTGCGAGGCCTACCTGGTTGGGCTTTTCGAGGACACCAACCTGTGTGCCATCCACGCCAAGCGTGTCACCATTATGCCCAAGGATATCCAACTGGCCCGCCGTATCCGTGGCGAGAGGGCTTAAGAGACTTATCTTCTGTAATCAAAAGGCTCTTTTCAGAGCCACCCACGATTTCACTTAAAAGCAGTTGTATTTCTAGCTTTTAATGGAAACCAAAAAGATCCCTGTTGCCTATGCAATATCTGCATAGATGGTAACTGCAGAGCGTCTGCTTGTTAAACGCTTATCCTACAACGCCATCCAAAGTTTGCTGTCTCATAACGACCCCGTTTAGGGTTCTGAGGAGCTACTGGTGAGTTTGAACCGTTGATCTTGCCGTCCAGTGTTTATCCTGCAGCTGCAGAGCTTCCAGTTTTAAAATTTCATAACCCTTTGAAACTAAATTGCTAAGACAAAGCTTTGTAGATGGATTTCTTTAGCATAGGAAAGTACCATGCCAATTTTGCAAAACTGCAAAATTTAGATATGTAGCATGTTTAACACAGTCCTTATCTTTATTTTTGTGTACTCAGATTCTATCATTATTTTGTGCATAGAGAATGCAAAGGCTATTTTATATCTTAGCATGGTTGATATCAATTAAGGGTGATACCGAGTACCTTTGCGATTTGAAATTTTTATTTAGTAAATTGTCAAGGTCTAATATATATTGAGTGCTAACATTCAAAAAAACATTTCACAGGTTAGCTCCTGGCTCTATATTTCAATCTTAATTCCCCTGTGCATTACACACTTGCTCCCGGTGTGGGGGGTATGGATATATTACATCTCATTTTGTGAGGATTCTGAGTTGTCCCAATAAGCAGTTTAGTTACCTTAGAAATCACATTCATTAGCTTAACAGAAAGTGAACTATATACCAGCCTACAAATTGCATAAATTGTCATTAATCCACAGCTAAATAATGTATCTCCAACTAAATTATTTGGCCCAAATCTCAAATATGCTCACCAGCGTTACCACATAGACACAAGGTGAATTGTAATGGAAGTGAAGATTGAATGGAAAACAGCCAGGATGATGAGGCTTCATCTCACATACATTGGACGTTATCAGGAGGGACCAGTTCCTGGAAAAAGACATAATGTTTGGTAACATACAGGGTCAGCAGAAAAAGAGGAAAATCCTCACTGAGATGGATTGCCATAGTGGGAGTAGCAATGGGCTGAACGAGTTTAACAATTGTGAGGATGGTGCAGGACCCATTTTGTTCCGTTGTGCATAAGGTCGCTAGAAGTCAGAACCGACTCTCTAGTACCTAACAACAATCATTTGAAACAGATGTAAATAAAATAACTTTATTCAATTAAAAAACAAAAGTTAAAAAGCAACAACAACAACAAAAAAAAACCAAGCCAAATTCACTGCCATCCAGATGATTTCGGTTCATACCCTGCTGGACAGAGTAGAACTTCTCCTTAGGGTGTGGCGAGGCTGAACTTCTGACCTTGAGGGTAGCAGCTCAGTGTTTAAGCCATTGTGCCACCAAGCGTTCCTAAATACACTTAAAAACAAAAACATAAAGACCAAATATTTACTCTGCCATAACTATATACTCAAATGAAAGTCAAATTGTCTTACTTTTACTATGATAAGACTTGGAGTTGTAATTGGGAAACAACTTTTTCTCCCATGAAATAAATTATTCCTTATCTACCTCACAAGAGCTTTCTTCCATTATTCTCAGGCCTCATCTTCTGGAGCCACCGTACTATCTATCTATCTATCTATCTATCTATCTATCTATCTATCTATCTACACACACACACACACACACACACACACACACACACACACACACACGGAGCTCTGGTAGCATAGTGGTTACGAATCGGGCTGCGAACCTTAAGGTCAGCGGTTCGAAACTACCAGCCGCTCCGTGGGAGAAAGATGAGGCTTTCTACTCCCGTAAAGATTTACACCCTCGGAAACCCTGTACAGGGTCGCTATGGGTCGGAACCGACTCGACGGCACTTAACAACAACAACATATATATACACACACACACTTTTTCTTAAGAGTGGGTTCCAACACATGTTGTTGTTGTTAAGTGCTGCCAAATCGATTCTGACCCATAGCAGCCCTGTATAAGGTTTCCAAGGAGCAACTGGTGAGCTTGAACCACCAACCTTGCAGTTCAAACCGACTTTGCAGTCCAGTGCATTAACCTGCAGAGCCAGGACTTAATCTGCTCCGGTAAACATTTACAGCCTCAGAAATCCTATGCAGGGTCACTGTGAGTCAGAACCCACTTGAGGGCATTTAACAACAAGTAAAGCACATGCCTAGGGTCCCTCCCAGAACCTGGAACCTGCTGAGCCTGGGATTTATTTATATTCCTTACCCATATCACTGTATGGCAAATTTTCTGTCTCCATTTTATAGAGGAGAAACTTAGTCTAAAACATCAGCAAACTGGCCAATCATCTGACTTGCAAATATCACTGCCAGCATTAAATCCCAGACAGTCTCACACCATACCCACATTTTTAATGTCTCTGGTAGCGTAGTGGTTACAAATCGGGCTGCGAACCTTAAGGTCAGCGGTTCGAAACTATCAGCCGCTCCGTGGGAGAAAGATGAGGCTTTCTACTCCCGTAAAGATTTACACCC
>NW_006408731.1:3458551-3473992 GCF_000296735.1 Chrysochloris asiatica | reverse complement strand
TCGCTATGGGTCGGCACTTAACAACAACAACAATCAGTAAGATTACCCAGAAATGGATGATCAGATCGAGTTTCCTCCTCAAGGGTAATTGTTTTAGAAATGGGGTACATCCCATCAGGTTGTTGTTCAATGCTGTTGAATTGGTTCTTAATTTTAGTCACCCTGTATAGGGTTTCCAAGGAGCAGCTGGTGGATTTGAACCACTGACCTTATGATTATCAGTCCAGTGCTGATCCTACAGTGCCACACCAGCGTTCCCCATCAGGCTGCATTAGAGAAATAGTGACCTTTTTGCTAGTTAGCTTTCAGTGATTCTCACAGTGACTCTCCATGTGGTACTGACTAGAATTGCTTCAGTGGGTTTTCTTAGAGTCCAGGTGTAGCACTGTAGGACCACAAGGTCGGTTTGAACCCCAAAGTCGGCAGTTCCAAACTCACCTGCCACTCCTCAGAAACCCTGCACAGGTTTCCTATATAAGCCAGAAGCAACTCCAAGGCACTTAACAACACTCTTAAAAGATGCAGACTGCCAGACCTTTTCTATGGTACCAGTGAGTGGGTCCAAACTACTAACCTTTAGATTAGGAATCGATGGCAAACCAATTCGCCTGGTGGCCTAGCCTAGGCAAACTCTTTGTGTGACCAGAGGCCTAGTGGGAAGTAAAGTGGTTAGAATAAGCAGATGAGACACCAGGGTCTTGTGGATGCTCCCTGGGCTTCAGGACAAAGTCAGACTAAGGATTTCCCTAGGAACATCTGGGTTCTGCTCCAGAGCAAGTGGACTTGTTTTTCAGTATACAGCTGGGCTGTCCAAGACACTAGACATGTGTGACTATTAAGCACTTGAAATGTGTTTACTACAAATTAAGATGTGTTTCAATTATAAAATACATTCCAGATCTTGATTTAGTAATGTTTTTTCATCTCTCATTAATATTTTTATATTGATAATGTTATGTATGACTAAAATATAATATTATTAAAATAGTTTATCTTTGCTTCTCTTCTACTTTTTAAAGTATAGGTACTAGAAAAATTTAAATTATGTATGTGGGTACCCTTATGTTTTTGAGGAAAAGGGCTAGTATATATAAGAGGACTTCAAAAAGTTTGTGGGAAAATTTCATTATCTTTCATTCTCCATTTTTCCATAAACCTTTTGAAGCCCCCTCATAGAAGATAATCATACTGACTTAAGGATCAGAAACATATTTGATATATTCTTAAGCAATTTCCATATCATCACCAAGCCTCAGTTTCTTTTCCTATAAAATGGGAGTGCTAGAGGCACATGGGAGACCAGGTATGGCACTGTAGGATAAACACTAAACTGCTAACCACAAGGTTGGTAGTTCAAACGCACCTGCTGCCTCTTGGAAACCACACACAGGGTTGTCAGTCACACCTGACTTGACAGCACTTAACAACAGCACATGAGGACCACTGTTTGTGCTATGGTTAAGCATTCACTTGCTAACTAAAAGGTCCAAGCAGTTACACCCTCCAACTGCTTTGTGGGAGAAAGATGTGGAAATCTGCTTAACTAAAGATGTTGTTGTTGTTGTTAAGTGCCGTCGAGTCGGTTCCGACCCATAGCGACCCTGTACAGGGTTTCCGAGGGTGTAAATCTTTACGGGAGTAGAAAGCCTCATCTTTCTCCCGCGGAGCAGCTGGCAGTTTCGAATTGCTGACCTTAAGGTTCGCAGCCCGATTCGTAACAACTACGCTACCAGAGCTCCTTAAAGTGCCCTATAAGGCACTTTTACTCTGTCCTGGTGTGGTGCTATAAGAAAAGCACTGAAGTGCTAACTGCAAGGTCAGCAGTTCAAACCCACCAGTTGCTCCTTGGAAATCCTATACAGGGTCGCTATGAGTCAGAACTGACTCCATGGCAATTGACAACAACATTGGGCTGCTGTAAATTAGAAGTGCCTAGAAGGCAATGGGCTTTTGTTATTGCTGATTTTTTCTTATTTAGTAATGACATATGTTTCAAAGTGCTGTAACAAGAAAGTGTAGGAAAATAAATTTAGTGTGTTGAGCATGTTGAAAATGTTCAAGAGATATTAGATATCAATGAGGTTATTGTCACTTTGCCCTAAATCCCTATTCCCTTCTAAAATCCTCTAATGATATAATCCCTTGACATGTTCAACGCTGGCATGGATTTCACCCAAAAAATCATCTTCTACATTTCCCTCAGGCAAAACAGAAAAACTTGGAGCTTTGCCTGGGGAGGTAATTGTAGTTGTTGTTAAGTGCCATTGAGTCAGTTCTGATTTATAGCGAACCTGTATAGGGTTTCCAAGGAACAGCTGGTGAATTTGAACCGGAAGTAAAAGGACATTTAAATTGTCAGCCATAAGAACACTGTGTGTACACAAAGCAAAAACAATGCAGTTGGAAACAATGCCTTGCAAGTATCCCTTAATTTCTGTCTAACCTATATTTTTATTATATATGGACAATTCAAACAATTAGCATACTATGAATAATCATTTTTTGTGGTTAGTTTACCAGTCAGCAGTTTAGTTTATGCCATTGCACTCATTGCTATTTTTTGGCTATACAATTATTTAATAAATATAGTTTGCCCTTATTAAAATTTTTATAAAACTGATTGAAAATGATAAAAATTAACAGTCAAAATATAGGCTTTATAAATGAAATAAAGCAGAGAAAAAGAACAAATTATATATTTTTTAAGTAGTTCACCTAAGTCAGTTAACTATGAGAACAATTGTAAGTAAATGGAACAAACTGAAAAAACATGGACAAAATTGAGAAAAAAATATTGAGGATTGTATCTAAAGGATGAATAAAACTAGAAATTTTTATAGTAAATTTTAGCTGTGAATGAACTTCCCCCTTACTAGAGAAGGGTGAATGTAT
This sequence comes from Chrysochloris asiatica, assembly GCF_000296735.1. Classification (NCBI taxonomy): domain Eukaryota; kingdom Metazoa; phylum Chordata; class Mammalia; order Afrosoricida; family Chrysochloridae; genus Chrysochloris; species Chrysochloris asiatica. The sequence goes on along the minus strand of NW_006408731.1, from coordinate 3,471,100 downwards.
ATTTATATGTATGAGTATGTACATGTATGTGTATGAATATGTATATTTATTTGTTTTAAGGAGTACATTTCATTTGAAAATAAGGTACATCCGAAATCTAAAGCAAATATGTTTTCAGAAGACATTGAATGTTAGAATGAACTGAACGTATGTAAATTTAATAGATTGACATTCCAAAGAACATTCACAAGAGATGTGAAGGAAAAAATAGAATTTGCTTAGGTTGATTCTCCCTTATATAACTCTTTAGCAATTATGTGAAGAGTCAGTAATGGATGAGTTTGAAAGTATTTTGAAGAAAAAGAAGAACATAAGCAGTGTATGGCACCATTATAAGCACTAATTGTGATCATGTTTGGAGTGTCTTAATTTGGTCATTTGGTGCTATAACTTTCCCCAACATGAATTAAGTGATGTGGCCCCAATCCTTGGAGTAAGAGTTAACAGGATCTAAAGAATTAAAGGGTGGTAGCTCTTGTAGGATACTCACTGGACTGTGAACCACAGGGTTGGTGATTCCAGCCCACCAGCCACCCCACAGGAGGAAAATGTTCTCACAAAGATTTATAGCCTCGAAAACCCTATACAGGGTCACTATGACAGGAAGCCCTGTAGTGGCACTGTAGGATAAGCACTGCACTGCATTGTCAGTTTGAACCACAAGGTCGGCAGTTCAAACTCACCAATCTCTATGAGTTGAAATTGACTGTATGGCACTTGACAACATGAATCAGGAGAGTCCTTGTATGGCACTGTGGTGGCTGTGTGCTGTGGGGTGGGTTTGGACTCATAGTGACTCTGCATATGGTTTCTGAGGATGTAAGTCTTTACCAGAGGGAGCAGAAAGCCTCATTTTTGTCCCAAGCATTAACCCACAGCACCACATCAGGACTGTAAATCAGGTAATCTTAACTTTGAAGATAGCTGTAAACACACTTCAAACAAGGTAGTTCCACTTTAGGAATGACCAGAAAGATCAAAGGAATAGAATAGAACCAAGTATTAGTTTATCTATGGAATTTACCTATGAGAAAGGTGGCATCTCATTTGGAGACAGGGTGGCAGAGAAGAATTCATAAATGATCCCCGAATGAGGGTGGGCGAATGGATCTGTATATTAGACTTTATGCTAAAATACAGAAAGCTGTTATTTTAATTGTAAAATTAGTAACAGTTACCAAAAGCATAGAATTTCTTTTTTTAATGCTGCAATAGTAGTCTGTCTTGTTTTCTTATTCATGATTTAAAAAGGGCTAAAATGTCTCTATTTGCATAGGGGAGGGGTAAACTCCATAGCAAGGACCACTGTTAACCAGGAATAACCATACACTAGATTCACACTTGGGGCGATGAGAGAAGAAATAAATTGCAGGATTTGCGGCCCAAGAAAATGTGTCCACCAGAATAAAAAGCCGAACTATACTGTGTCCAGGAGAAACGTTAAGGATACGAAAAGAATCCAGCGTAGTGCTAATGAAAACTTAAAGCCTTCATCAGACAGCCCCCTGTCCATACATACTCGTTAACGCCCATACATACATTAGTTAACCAATACTTTCCCATTGAAACACTTGGGCTGTACAAAAATGCCTTTCAAACAACATCCAGTTTTTAAATGTTGAAGCCTTCAAAGGATGTTGACCGGCCTGACCGGACAAAATGGCCGCTTACAAATTCTGTTCTTGTTAATACACAAATCCACATAATTGTCCAAAAAAGGATGCATAATATGAGGAACAGAAAATCAGTCGAGCCTCGCCCAGGTGGAAGGGTCTTTGCTGTTACAGTGGCAATTAAGAAAAAGTTCTTTTGTTGTCACACCAAAGGATCATTCGCAGACGAAAGCCGGACAAAGGCGTCTCCACCCACTCTCTTAATAGGGACCCTAAAAGACCGTGACTTGACTTACGATTGTGAAGTGTCAGAAATAGACATTTCTGAGATAAATGTAAATAAAGGGCAAGCGCTCTAAAACCGAATGAAGCAAAACAGACTAGACAGGAGACCGGATCGCTATCCAATTAAATACCGCATGAAAGTCATGGGCTGAAGATGTGAGCCAACCCGCACTCAAGGCGGGACTTTTGAATGACTATTTCATTCCAATCGAGATATTCCTGGATTTACACTAGCTTTTGTTGGTCGCTGGCGTGGGGCGGGGCTGGCGGATATCCCAAGTCCACCAGCAGCCTTGCTTAGGAACAGCTGACCAGGAAGCTAACCAAGAGCACAGCAGGACAGGGTGTCCCTTAATGTGTAAAGCTTCAGCCGCCATCCGTTTACGCCCACCCCACCCAATGACTAAATTTGGAGAGGTTAGAGGTTAGCAGTCTGTGCGGTGCTGTAGGTTAAAGTATTAAATTAGGTTTGGTAGTACCGCAAGGTCGGTGGTTCAAGCTCACCAGCCGCTCCTTTTAAACGCTGTAGAGTCGCTATGGGTCAGAAACAACTTGAAGGCGTGAAACAAAGAGTGTGAAAAGGGGGGGCTTAAACTGTTATTTGCAGTTCACTCCCCTTGTTGGGAGTGCCATCTCCCGCCTAAAGGGTCACATCACGTAGACCAAAGTTCAGCTCTTTTTTTGATGTAGGTGGTGGCTCTGAAAAGAGCCGTTTGGGTTTTAGAAGTAGGCGTTCGCAACAACCTATTTCTTTTTAGGTGCAGCCTTCTTAGGCTTGGCAACCTTAGGCTTGGCTGCCTTAGGCTTGACGGCCTTAGCTGCGCTCTTGGCGGCTTTCTTTGGCTTGGCCGCCTTGGCCTTCTTTGGGCTCTTTGCCACTTTCTTGGCCACAGCGGCAGCAGCTGGCTTCTTTGCCTTCTTTGGCGTCTTCTTTGCGCTCTTCTTAGGGGTGGCAGCCCCCGTGGCCTTCTTGGCCTTTTTGGCTCCGGCAGGCTTTTTCGCCTTGACAGCGCCAGCCTTCTTGACCTTGGGTTTTGCTTCCCCGGAAGCTGCCTTCTTGTTAAGTTTGAAGGAGCCCGAGGCGCCGGTACCCTTGGTCTGCACCAAGGTGCCCTTGTTCACAAGGCTTTTAAGACCCAGCTTGATGCGGCTGTTGTTCTTCTCCACATCGTAGCCGGCGGCTGCCAACGCCTTCTTGAGCGCGGCCAGGGACACTCCGTTGCGCTCCTTGGAGGCGGACACCGCTTTGGTGATTAGCTCCGACACTGGAGGCCCGGACGTCTTACGGCGCGCCCCTGCAGGTTTCTTGGCAGCCTTCTTCTTTACCGGGGTCTTTTCCACCGCAGGCGCAGCAGCAGGGGCAGCAGGAGCAGTCTCCGACATGATGAATATCTAGAACAGGAGTACAAGTGGCAGAAAGCCGATGGAAAGGCGCTTGGGCCGGGCCGCGTATATATAGAGCGCAGGAGCGCGCTGATTGGTGCTCCGGTCGCCCGCCTGTCTGGCAAGCTCTGAGCCGCCGCGATGCGCCCAAGTTGTGTTTGTTCCACCTCACAAAAGGGTGAAAATATAAAAATGCCAAGCACCAAATCACCCGGATTTGGTCGAGAAGGGATCCGAGAAGCCTCAGGCTTCATGCTCTCCAGTTATTTTCTCCGCAACCACAAACACAACGCGTCCAGGAGTCTCCAACTCCCCCAACTCTGTGCAAAGTCCTGGACAGTCGGAGACCACTTTCTGTTTTTCTTCTAAATTACCTGTTCACTCCTTTGCCCCTGAAAGTTATTTTTCTCAGGGGTTGTTGGTCATATGCTTCCCTTCTTGTAGGGACAAAAACGGAATAGTTTCCACTTAAAGTTTCACGATAATTTTGTTTCTTCGCAAGGGAAGTAACACAGGTCCTCTGTGAATTCTGCGTACAGACCCACAGGAACTATGGACTGGGACCAGGATTCCGGAACCAGTCCAAAGCAATTAGGGCAGGATAGGAGAGGGTAACTAAGCCTTGGGTGGTGGTCATGGATGGTGGGGAGCTAGGGAGTTAAATCTTTGACTGGAAGACATTTAAACGCGATCAAATCTGACTCTCACACATGGGGGCGGGGCAGTCTTTTCACTTCTCCAAAGGCGAAAAAATTGGACTGTTTATAAAAAGCTGTGAGGGTCTCTTCTGGGACGTGCTACGCAGGGGTTCTGCCCCTCAAGAATAGGGATAAGAGAAGAAGGGAGGCCCCCCGCCCCGCAAACTGCAAAGAATTCCCAATAGAGTTGGCAGTAGGGATACTGAGATGGCTATTTTCAAAGATTTATTTACTTGACTATACTGAAATATAGAAATGGATTTCAACCCATGAAAATTCTAGGTTACTTCTAGTAGCAATATATTTACACATACCATACTATGGAAGGACATTGTGTGACTGGGAACTCAAAGATATAGATAGAAATAGAGACTGATTTTCATAAAGCATAGTTCTAACTTATAAAATGGACCATAGACTTGGGCTACAAAAACATAAGAAGTTTTAACCAGCAATAGAGGAAAAGTACTAGAAGACATAAACAATCAAACCACCTGTTGTTGATGAACTTGGTATCACCTCTTCCATCCTTTCTAAAACTATATTGAAGTTTGCTTCCCAACTTTAGATTGGCTACTTCATATTTTGCTCTTTCATCACAAGCAATTGCAAATTTTCCTTAAGAGAAAAGATCACTCATATATTTAATGTAATTATATGTGTATATTTATTGGCAAAGGAAATATTACAACTCAGAAATTCTTGTTCAAATATATATCTTCAGAAGAAAATATGAGTTAAAGACATTGATTTAGATGTTGTTGTTAAGTGCCATCGAATTGGTTCTGAACCATAGCGACCCTGTATAGTGTTTCTAAGGAGCGGCTGGTGAGCTTGAAAGTTAAAAGGGGCTTTACAAATTAAGCTGAGTGATAAAACAAAAAAGGAGCATCTTCTTTTAATCTAAGAAGCACCCCCATGGTTTCATTGAAAAACACTGCATTCAACATTTGGTAACAGTGGCTACTACCAACCAGGCATGCCCTCTGGGAATTAACAACCTAATAAGATTAGTGATGGATGAATTAGCAGCCTTAAAAACAAACACCTTAGACAGGCTATCCGTTAGGGTATTGAACACAGTATTCCATTAGGAATTGTAATATATTATACAGCGTATGTAAGTAGCTTCAACACATTCATCATACAAAAATATTTTAATTAAGAAAAAAAGAGTACATGCCACTTTGCTCTGATTCTAAACTCCCTCCTCAGATGAGATTTAACTAACTACACATATCCATCAAGATTTTGACTACTAGATCACCGGGTCTCCCTTCACTATAAACCAGAGTTTCAACTTATAAATCATCAGCATGTAAATCAATCAAAGCACATTTCATTGCATGCAAACCTGAAGTCCAGACTTCAAGCCATCAGAGCAGCTAACCAAACCAAACCACTTACCATTTAGTCAATTTCAACACATGTATGCCAGAATAGAGTTTATTAAACAACTTTTTTAAAAAATTAAACAAATGGGGTTTATTAAACAACTTTTCAGAAGTCAATCTCTTCTGAGTGTCTCCAAACTTCTTTCTTCTGAAGTGTCTCTATCTAGGATCAAACGTTTAGACTTTCAGTTTCCAGCCAAGTATATTAGCTATTTGTCCCACCCAGTGATCTCAAGTCTTCTCCAACTTGCTTTAGTTTGTGTTTAGTAAAGTTATCAAAAACTTAGTAAAAATTAAAAGCAAGACAAAATGCTACTGCATATCATTTGAAGCTGAATTATAGTGTTGTGTAAACATTCCACTCATAAATCATCTGGTGCACTTGGACAACACTATATGACAAAATAGAAAATAGAATGTGAGCCACACATGTCATTTAAAATTTTCTAGTAATCCATAAAAAATAAAAAGGAGGTGACTTTAATTGTAACAATATATTTTGTTTAACGTAACACTTATATCCAAAATACCATCACTTTAATATGTAAAAGCTATTTTTAAAAATCAGATAGTTTTTATAGTTTTTAATGCTATATCTTCTAAATCTTATGGATATTTTACATTTGCAGAACCTTTCCATTCAAATTAGCAGAGTGGCTGGTAGGTTGGAAGACAACAGACCTTTCAGTTAGCAACCCAATGCTTAATCCACTGAACCACTAGGGTTCCTTTAAGCAACTACAATCCTACTGAAATTGTTGTTAGGTGCCACCGAGTCTATATCTACACATAGCAATCTTATGCACAAGAGAATGAAACACCGTCTGCTCCTGGGCCAACCTCACAATCTAAACTTAAGTCTATTGCTGCTGCCACTATGCCAACCCATCTCGTTGGGGGGGTCTGCCTCTTTTTCGATGACCCTCCACTTTACCAAGCATGATGTCCTTCTCCAGAGACTGGTCCATCTTGATAATATGTCCATAATATGAAAGACGAAGTCTGGCCATCCTGACTTCTAAGGAGCATTCTGGCTATACTTCTTCCAACACAGACTTGTTTGTTCTTTTGGTTGTCCATGGTACTTTTAAGATTTTCCTCCAACACCGTAACTCAAATGCATCAATTCTTCTACTGCCTTCTTCATTCACTGTCCAATTTTCACATGCATATGAAGTTATTGGAAATACCATGGCTTGGGTCAGGCACACCTTAGTCCTTAAACTGACATCTTTGCTCTTCAACACTACTAAAACTAGCCCAAGGAAAATTTTAGATTAAGGATGTGGCCTTCCGTAAGCTAAAATTCACAATTTCAATATGGTTGCTGTTATTGTTAAGTGCTGTCAAATTGGTTCTGACCCATAGATACCCTGTTTAGGGTTTTCTGAAGAGCAGCTAGTGGGTTTGAACCTCTGACTTTGTGGTTCAAATTGACCTTGCAGTCCAGTGCATCATCCTGAAGTGCCATACCAGGACTTACAATCTCAAAATAGCCACCAATAAATTGAGGACAGACTTAAAATATTACAATGCAATATATTCATATTATTTATTCTTGTACACACTGTGAATACAAAGGATTTGTTAATATTCTTTCATACCATATTCTTCAGGTTGTGGATAAAGTTAAATATGCAGAGAAGAATGTCAATATCCTAAGGCTTCAATGGAGCTAGAAAGAGACTTTAACGGCAAGATTTCCTCAAAGAGGAATGAGAGGAATTTCTGGGACAAGCGTCTGGAACAGGGACTAGTGGCTAAATTTTCTTACTTTTCTCCTATCATGCCAGAGAAGGGTTTGTCTGTTTTGGAATGTTGTTCATTCCTTTGATGGTGGAAAAAATTAACTTTAAAGTTAAACTCAATACATCTTTGGAAGAAAGACCTGGCTACTTCCGAAAACGAACCATTTATGGAGCCCAGTTCTACTGACATATAGGGTCGCATGATTGAAGTTGACTCAATTGAAATTGTTTCTTTGATTTGTTGTATGTGTAGATGTTTGTACCTAATATTAACAACTCCCTGTTACAGGCCATAGCTGGGATTGTTTAAAACCTGTATTTTCCAGAATCTCCAAGGGATGAGGTGGCCACCCTGCTGGCAAGGTCTGCTTTAGAGTGTTGAAGTGCTGGAACTGCTATCCATTAGGAGATGGACAGGATTGGTCAGCCTAAGGAAAAGTAGGCAGGAAGGGACTGCAGGAGATTTGCAGCATAAATAAGACTGGCATCTTACAGACCCTCTACTCTGTTTCCTTGTGTTGGCCTCACAACCCAAAGTTGCAAATAATCCAGAGCAACTTTTCTCTTTCAAACTTTGCAAATAGATGGCCAACAAGTAGACCATTAGACCTGAGTCAAAATGCTTCCTGCCACCAGCCTGTGAGCACCTAAAAGACTAAGACCAATGTTTCGGTGTTTTCATTCCCTGACACCCCCTCGAAGGTATCTCACGGAGCACATGGGAGGAGATCAATAAATGTATGGAAAGTATTAGAAAGCAACAAAAACTTTGTAAAAATCTATTTATCCAACAGTTTAGAGTTGCCATCAGAACTGTGTAAGTGACACCAAGAAACTAGGTTATTAATGTTGTGATTAAGTGTCATCGAGTCAGTTCCAGCCCATAGCGACCCTGTATAGGCTCAAACTGACCTTGTGGTCCAGCGCATTATCCTGCAGTGCCACACCAGAGCTCCAGCTTATTAATAGCCACAATATTCTGAATCAAACTTGTTTTCAAACGATTTTAACTGGTTTCAAAACATCAAACCTGCATTCAACAGTGCAAATATAGATGCCTTACATTTTTCCAGTCTGTGCCTTTGTTGCAAGGCAATAATAAAGCACACGATCCAGACATATAGTTGGCAATAGCTTTGCTCAGAATAAGACTATAGCCTCCCATGATGACTATTTTGGAGTTTTGATAGATTTGTTACAACATATTATTATTCCTAGCCCATCACTATGTTGTGCATTCATTTTTCACATGTTTATTCAGTGCATGTTAAGCACAGAACACCAGGACAGAGAAAAACAAAGATGAGCATGCATAGTGTCTGCACTCAAGAACTCCTATCAAGGCTGTGGGACTGACATAGCCAAGCAGTAAATCTAACAGGAAAGACACAAGCCTCTGAACAAAATAGAAGAGAAAAAAAGTGTAAGTGCTTTGCCTTCAAGCACTTACTAATCATCTACACAATTAGTGACATGACCATTGTTTCATCTCTTGGCCAATATATCTCACTGAAGGTCTTTCTCATTCTCTTTGATCCTCTGCTTCACCAACCATGAGGTCTTCCTCCAGTGATTGATCCATCTTGATGACATGCCCAAAGGTAAATAAGTCAAACCACATTCTATTGTAATCCACAAGCCAATCCTGAGTGGTTCCTATGGACCAGGCAATTAATACATGCACTGTCTTCACTGCCAACCTCTGTGATAATTACCATTATTATAATTATTTCATTAAGAAGGAAATAGAAACTAAAAATTCAAATTTTTCCAAGACAGCCTTACAGACTGATTATAATTCATATGCCCTAAATTCTCACACACCATAAATGAACGTTAAAATACCAATGGAAATAAAATTGGACAGGATAAGTAAGACTCTATTCTTTTTCTATAAAGTGCAGAAATTTAAAATACATCCCCAACTACAAATTGCTCACTTATGTTTTCAGTGAGTTTTAGATGGAAGATGTGTTTATAAAGTTTCAAAGGCCATTAGGAGGGCCACAGATCATACAAATGCATTCTCCATGGCTCTCCTATAATATGCCCTGTTGTTTGTTTGTCTGTGCACTAGATGGCGCTCCAAATGAGCCAAAGCTTCAGGAGCCGTGTGTTCCAACTTCTTCTGGCCTCTGTGGAATTATTATTAACCTCTAATTAAGTGCTCTGCTGTTAACCAAAGGTTGGCGATTCAAGTTCACCCAGAGATACCTCATCAAAAAGACCTGAAAATCCACTTCTAAAAAATCAGCTTCTGAAAACGCTATGGAGCACAGCTCTACTCTAACACACATTGTTGTTGTTATTATGTGCCACTAAGTCAGTTCCGACTCATAATGACCCTGTATGGGGTTTCTGAGAAGCAGCTGGTGGGTTTGAACCATAGACCTTGTGGTCAGAAGTCGAGTGTTTATCCTACAGCGCCACACCAGGAGTCCTAACACATGTTGTTGTTAAGTGTCCTTGAGTTGGTTCCAAAAACTGCAACCCTGTATGGGGTTTCCAAGGAGAGGCTGGTGAGTTTGAACCTCCGACCTTGTGGTCCAAACTGACCTTGTAGTCCAGTGCTTATCCTGCTGTGCCAAATCTGAAGCTACTCGATGGCAACTGGAAGAATATTGCACATCATATCCCCTAGCTGTTTACCATCTCTTTTGGTGGGCAGAAATCATTACTTGTATTTGCCAGATGATGATACTAAGGCACCAGAAAGCCCTGAGATTGTAGTGAGTCCACAGACAGTCAAGAATATGAGAGTAACAAATAAGTGGCTTTGATTCTTGTTTATCTATAATGAGAAAAGTAATTGCCAGGTAGTCTAGAAAAATCACACTGGCTAATTCATCCATTTTACAAAGAATTAATTCAGCACCTCCTATAGTCCCAAAACTGTGTGGGTTCAGGGGATGTGAAAGTAAATAAGGTGGGAGTACTGAGCAGAGCAAACTGTTAACTGAAAAGTTAGTAATTCAACACCCCTTTACCTCCCACTATGGGGCACTTCAGAAAAAAGGCCTGGACTGATCATCTGCTTCTGAAATGTCATAGTCATGAAAACCTGTGGAAAGTAGCTCTACTCAGAAATCCCATGAGTTGAAATTGACTCTATAGCAACTGCTTTGGTTTTCTGGGTTTACTCTCATGGAGTTAACAGCAGCTGTGAAAAAAAAAAAAAAATCAGTGGACATGAAAAGGAAGACACAGCTGATTTCACTTGGGGGTGGGGATTAGAAATCGGGTCTTACAATAGTAGTTTGGGAAATATTAAATTAGCTCCTTTCATTTTAAAAGTAAAATAAGCAGAGTAAGAAAAAGGAGAACAGAAGACAACATTGTGCATATGGTACGATGCTGGAACGGTCTCTTGAATGGGATAAAAAAATGTGACATTTCTAGGTAATGAATATCAATGATAGTATAATTAATAAATTCATTAAACACTATATGCTATACACATAAAGAGATTTCAGGGGTTTGTAACTTTACAGTGTGCTTGTTGTTGTTAAGTGCCGTCGAGTCAGTTCCGACCCATAGCGACCCTGTATAGGGTTTCCTAGAGCAACTTGTAGATTTGAACTGCTGACCTTACAATTAGCATGCTTAGCAGTCAAGTGCTCATCCTACAGTGCCACACCAGTTTCTGATAAATGGGGGGAAATTGTGGAGAAAGAATAGACAGTAACGTTGTATATCTAGCGTAGTGGTTACGAGTCAAGCTGCTAACCTCAAGGTCAGCAGTTCGAAACTACCTGCTGTTCCACAGAAGATGAGGTTTTCTACTCCTGTAAAGACTTATAGGCTCGAAAACCCTATACAGGGTCGCTATGAGTTGGAACCGTCTCCATGGCACACCACCACCACCATTGTATCAGTACAGGGTAAAGCAGTGACCAAAACTGCCAACCTTGCAGTTCAAACGGCTTTGCAGTCTGGTGCATTAATCCACAAAGCCACAAAATAAAAAAAAAATCTATAGTCATCTAAATGTCCAACAGGTACATTCTGCAAGCCAGCCTCCTGCCCACATGCACACAGCCTTTATCAGTCCATGGGCCTAGAGTCCTCAGCTGCTCTATCTCTCCATACCTTCACCTCTGCCACCGTCTCTGCTGTCACTGATTCTCTAGGTAGGATTTCATGCTCCACTCATGTTCTTCCTTCTTGATGGTCCTAGAATCCTCCATTCCTGAAATGAAAGATTAACTCCTTCCCACTTTTAGTTACACATCTCCTACAATTACAGTTGTGACCATCACAATTAATCCTGCTATGAATTACTCACAATTGAATCATAAAACCCTATTAGCATCATCCCCTAGCCCCTTTCACTAGATCCATCTGGAAAAGAGGAAAAGTATTCAGTAGGGATTCTACATTACCTACCTCATTCTGAAACTAAGTACATTCATGAAAATGTGTAACCAACCACTTCGTGCCTTCTTAGCACAGCATTTTTCATAGCCAGTGTCTAAATTGCCTGTCCCTAACAACCCAGTGCACTGAGGAAACAAGCCTGATCCTTCCTATGGAGAATCCTTCCATTTCAGTTGGAATTTTGATTGCATACACAAACACAAGCCCAGTTCATCAAATTGTAGTAGTCTACACTTGCTCACAGAATCAAGCATCTTTGTCTTCATCTAGTCGAGTTTTAGTCAGCTAACCTTCCAAGCAAGGTCAAAGGGCTACTAGCTGCAAGTTTGGGAGTTTATGCATGCCTCCCTGCACTTCAGACCAGTTGGTCACTTCACTTTCAGCTCTGGCCCCCAGTGGCTAGGTCAGTGCCCATGGGATCTTCAGACCAGCCAGGTCTTCCTCTTCTCTCTCTCACCTCAGGGTCAACAGGTGTCAATGGGACATGGCCGATCTCAGCCCATGTCTTCATTGCTGCTTTCCCCCCACTTCCATTCACAAGTAGACCAGGGTATTCACCTGATGAGCATACTATGCTGCTCGTGGGTTCCCTTTATGTTTCAGTTTTAGAAGGGGTTTTTCCTTGATGGGCTGACTTTTCTTGCCTTAATGCCTCCAAAGTAAACAGCTTGCTTGATATTCTAACAGAGGCTATACATTTTTATGAAGCAGAAAGTCTCATCTTTCTTTCTTGGAGTAGCTGTAGATTCAAACTACTGACCTTGCAGTTAGCAACCCAACTTGTAACCCATTATGCTACATATTGTATAAGTCACTATTGTTGTTATTAAGTGCTATCAAGTTGGTTCAGACTCATAGCAACCCTGTATAGGGCTTCCAAGGATCAGCTGGTGGATTTGAACCCTTTGGTCTGTGGTTCATACCAAACTTGTGGTATAGTGCTTATCCTACAATGCCACATTACTCTTTCAAAATATGTAAGTGTTGCTGTTAAATGCCATAGAGTCAGTTCTGACCCATTATTGTTGTTGTTGTTAGGTGCCATCGAGTC